>NW_028317802.1:12173214-12482500 GCF_062004578.1 Staurois parvus | reverse complement strand
CACACACACACCAACCAGACACACACACACACACACACCAACCAGACACACACACACACACCAACCAGACACACACACACCAACCAGACACACACACACCAACCAGACACACACACACCAACCAGACACACACACACCAACCAGACACACACACACCAACCAGACACACACACACTAACCAGACACACACACACTAACCAGACACACACACACTAACCAGACACACACACACACACACACTAACCACACAGACACACACACTAACCAGGCAGACACGAAAACACACCCCAACCGGACACACGCACACACACCCCAACCGGACACACGCGTGCACACGCACACGCGTGCACACGCACACCAACCGGACGCACGCACACACACACACCCCTCTACATTCAAGTGCATCTAAATGCAAAAGAAAAGCCTTGCTATATTCCATATTACCAGTCTACAGATGTATTAGGATAGCAGGGTGGCTGCTTTAGTTCTCAAAGTAGAACTAAAAGATAATTTTTTTTTTCTTTTAGTCGGCCACTGTGAAGGCCTTTGGATCCTGGATGCAAACATGTTCACCTTGTGAATTGGCATACCTACATTCAGCATCCTTCAGCAGTGAAAGATGTCCCAGAACACCTTGGGGTGAAGGGACCATTCTCCTGCATCTAGGTGCTGATGACTGAGGAGTCAGTTGGCTAATTGTCTGTCCCAGAAATATGGACTACAGACAAGGCTGGAATTTGCATTTCAGCCCAAACCATTATTGGGGCTGCCTATCGAAGGGCTGTGTGGCTTCTGGTTTTTTAAAAAAAATGTCCACACCCCTGTGCTAAATGCCTTGTCTTAGCAGAGCAGTTTTGTGACTTGTATCAGTGTCCAGCTGAGCACTGGTTAAAGCATATAGAAGGAGTTTTCATTCTACATGCACTCCCCCAAGAAAAAACCCTCTAGCGATACACCAAACTGAGCATGTGCAGCTTGCCCCCAAAGCTCTGTTCTAGATGAATTGGGAACAGTAGTAGGGGAGGATCAGAGAAGACAGGATCAAATATCCTTTATACACAATGCTGATTAACCCCTTAGGTTCCACAGTGAGTATAACAAGCATGCTTTACTATATATACACAGACTGATTTTACTGTTGTGGGTTTAGTAACACTAAGGATGAAGGGAGGATTATGCTCTTTTCTGCCCTCTGTCTCTTTGGGGAGATTTCCCCTTCATTTTCTGTCCCATGGCCAAAACAAAAGTCCCTCCAATATGAATGAATGAGTGTCACCTAGGTCACGAGAACCAGTGTCCCTATTGGAAACTCTCCCATTTTTGTGGTGACAATCCAAAATTGGTGATTTTCTTTCACTTTGTGATAACCAGAAATAGGACAGATAGATTGTGAAATCTCCTTATTAGGGACCAAGACAAAGAAAAAAAAAAAACTGACAGATGTTCTAATCTCTCTGCAAAAAAAGGAGGCTCTGCCTTTAGATATACTTTAACTCTGCAGTAATATTATAGTTTCACCTAGGATATGCAGCAGCATGTCACACCAGGGGTGCATCAGTCATGAGGCAAACTAGGAGTATGGGCAGCAGCACCCCCACGCAGAAGGGACACCATCTCCTTGTGGAGATGGGATCCTGACACCATCTGGAGAAGCCACTGCTGGACTAGAGCTTGGAGGAATGATAATGCTCCTGTTATGCTGTGCCCCCCCTTCTTTCCAGTTGCTGTGCCCCCCACCCCCAACACATTCTGAAGAGGTGGATCTTAACCAGGGTAAGACAAATTTAGATGGGGGGGGCCCAATTTTTGTCTTGCCTAGGGCAGTACAAAAATGAAAAAATTTAAAATGAAGTGTAAAATTAAAAAATGGAAAGAAAAATGGAAAGAAAAATGTAAAATAAATTAGAAAAATGTAAAATAAAATAGAAAAATGGAAAATAAAATAGAATAGAAAAATGGAAAAACTGAAAAAAAAAAAAACGCCAAACTTATAAATCTGAAAAATAATAAATTATTAATAAAAGAAAAACACATTAAACCCTTGTAAATATGAAAACACCTGTGAAGCAGAGCATGCCAAGTTTATGGTGCTCCTTATATCCTAGCACCAGCACTTTTTTCCCCTCCATAAAAGTTACTTGGGGGGGGGGGGGGGGGGGGGGATGGATAAATTGTACAAAATAGAAATACACGAAACTAAGCTTGGAGAACTGGTGCTTACTCACTCCTGTTATGCTACCCCCCCCCTTCTTTCCTGTTGCCATGCCCCCCCCCCCATCCCATTATGATGAGGTGGATCTTAAACAGGGTCAGAAATTTAGATGGGGGGGCCCGATTTTAGTCTTACCTAGGGCAGCACAAAACTAAAACACACCACTGTGTCACACAGGACTTTATTCAAGTACACGAACAAAAAAAAAAAAAAAAAATGTGAAGCATGTGGGGAGCACAGTGGCTAAATGGTTAGCACTTCCGCCTGGCAGTACTAGGGTCGTTGGTTTGAATCCCAACCATGGCACCACCTGCCTGGAGTTTGCATGTTCTCCCTGTGCCTGCGTGGGTTTCCTCCGGGAACTCCGGTTTCCTCCCACACTCCAAAGACATGCTGGTAGGTTAATTGGATCCTGTCTAAATTGGCCCATGTATGTATGAATGTAAGTTAGGGACCTTAGATTGTACACCCCTTGAGGGTTAGGGACTGATGTGAATGTACAATATATATGTAAAGCGCTGCGTAAATTGAAGGCGCTATATAAGTACCTGAAATAAATAAAATGTGAAGTAAAAAGAAAAGGAAAATATTATATTAACCACTAGCCTACAGGGCACTTATACCCCCTTCCTGCCCAGGCCAATTTCCAGCTTTCTGCGCTGTCACACTTTGAATGACAATTGCGCGGTCATGCAACACTGTACCCATATGACATTTATCATTTTTTTGAGACAGAGCTTTCTTTTGGCGGTATTTAATCACCTCTGGGGTTTTTATTTTTTCTTAAACCAAAAACCACTGAAAATTTTGAAAAAAAATTCTTAGTTTTTGTTATACAATTTTGTAAATAAGTGATTTTTCTCCTTCACTGATGTGCTCTAATGAGGCTGCAGTGATGGGCACTGATGAGGCACTGGTAGGTTGCACTGATGGGCACTGAAAGGCATCACTGATACATGACACTGATATATGGCACTGACTGGCACTGATGGGTGACATTGAAAGGCAGCTCAGATGGGCACTGGTATGTGGCATTGATGTGCACTGGTATGCACTGATATGTGGCACTGGTATGCACTGGCACATGGCACTGACTGCTGGCACTGATGGACACTGACAGGTGGCACTTCTGGGGCCACACTGATCATCAGTGCCCTGATGATCAGTGTACATGTCCCCTCTGCGGAAAGCAGATTACCGGCTCTCCTCTCGAGTTGTCAGCGTGACAGCTCAAGAGGAGAGAAATGCCGATAACCGGCATTTTCGTGTTTACATGTGATCAGCTGTGATTGGACACAGCTGATCACATGACCGAGACGACATCTTCGGCTCTTTCCATGATCCGCTGTGTCCAAGGGACACAGCGCACCGGCAATTGCCACACTGCGCGCTCCCTGAGCCGCCCATGTGCGGTGAGAATGGAAGGACGTCATATGACGTCCTATCAGAACGAGAGAAACACCTTGCGCCTGTCATTGTACTATATGGCAGGCGGAAGGTGGTTAAAAAAAAACTAAACACCAAAGCTGACAAATTAAATAAAAACCCACCAAACCCTTGTAAATATGAAGTCACCTGTGAAGCAGAGCATGTCAAGTTCATGGCATCCTTGTATCCCAAGAGCTCGTTCACACTTGACTATTTCTAACTCTTGCCACTCGCTCCTATAGCGTTTGTGAAGTGTTTTTAACCTCCCTGGCGGCATGATTATCTCAGGAATTTTGTACCAAAAGCTGTACCATTTTTTTGCATGGAAATTTGGTGTTATGTATTGTAGGCCGGCAATTCTTAGTAATTACTTAATACTCATAAAAAATATAATAAAATTAATTCAATAATATAATCAAACCAAAAACACTGAAATTTGAAATATAGCGCCAAGTTCGCACATCACTGAGCAAAGTCGCAAAATCGTTTTCAGTGTCTGATGACGAATTTCCCCCACAAATCATTATCATTCAATTCTGCAAGTGGTTCTAATTTACTATCGCTGTTCTCTAGCTGGTCTAAAACCGCTTTTGACCTAAAGGGATGCTTTTTGGACGCCATGGACATTTCTCAGTTTCCAGGCAGAAAGAACAGTAAAAATGCAGGCAGGGCACAGGACAAAGCACTAGGGACAAAATGTGAAATGGTTTGAAACAGGAAAGTTTTGCTATGAAATTATCGTTTTAAAAAAAAAGGTAATTTTTTTTAAATTTTCAAATTTGCTGCAGATTCCGGCGCCCGTACGTCCCGTTGCTCAGGGGTACCGCTTTTGGTACTGAAACTTTACCCCGAGCTACACTCGGGAATACCGCCAGGGAGGTTAAGCTCCTCAAACACCCTATGCACGGTTTTGAGGCGGTTGATAGGTGTTTGCCAAGTGTTAAAACCGCACCACAAACACCTATAATGAAGTTAAATGGTATTAACGCTCCGCAAACGCCCCATAGACTTGAATGGGAGACTTCAACTCCTCCTGACTGGACCCAAGGCGTCAGTTTTGACGCAATGCTAAGGCTTCCGTGTGAACAGCACTGTGTGCTGCCATGTGCAAAATTTTCATAGGGGTTTGGGAAGTGTTAAAAATGCCTGACGCCTGCTGACAAAGCTAGTGTGAACATAGCCTTACACCAGAACTTTCTTCCCCTCCATAAAGGTTATTGGGTGACAACACACCAACTATCTATAGATCTATATATATAAATAATGGTATACTTGCAAAGTTTAAATCAGAGGAAATCTAAAAATAAAAGCATAACGATCTAACCAGCAGCACTTGTCCAGAAGGCCTTGTGTAAACAATGCATCCCGTTATGGAGAAGAGCTCCCCACTTGTCCAGGAAAACCCCCAGGTGTCTGACTTCCGGAGCCCCCCCACCCTCCTCACACATGGATCCCAAGCTGCAAACCTCAGTGGGGTGCAGGCCGTACACAGCCCCTCCCATGTGCTATACAGTCTACTGCAACCCTCAGCCACCAGGACCTGCACAGCTCCATTACAACTCTTCCAGCAGGTGACAGAAGAAAACTAGACCCCTCCAAGCAGCTTTCATTGCTCAGAAAAGTCCAGGAGCCAGAGAACTCATCTAACCAGAAGGTGCTGAGCGGGAAATACAATGTTCTGGCAGCAGTAGTCTCCCCCATACCTCACTCTCAGGGTTCATCACTTTGCTGTCCATCATCTCAGTCAGCTCCGCTCTCTCCATGTGATCTGAGCTCTTCCAAACCTGATCAGCGCGGGACTATCACTCATATCTGCTCTCCATCCAATCACAGCTCTGCACTGCCCCAGACGTTCTCTTGTCTCCTCCCACTCACGGAGCCCTCCCCGCCTCCTCCCAGGGGCCATGATTACTTTGCAGTACTTGGCTGGATTCACCCTGCACTGGATTTGCTTCATTTTACAGGTGGGATTTTTTCGCTTTTGTACAGGCATTACTGCTTGATCATTTTTTTCATTATTTTTAACTCAGGGAAAGCTGCCTTTTCACACAGTTTTCAGGGCGTTCGCACTCTGTTCACATATAGGCGTTTGGAATCGCCATGATACTGCCCGCTATTTCAAGACACGCTGTTACAATCGCTCATCAGCGTGTTCAGGTGCTATTAGTTTTTGCCACAATTGAACAAACAAGCTGCGAATGCGCAACAGGTGTTATCCAAAGGAAGTTTCTGAACTTTTGTTTGTGTGATCGCAGCACATTTGTCACACAAAAAAATCGCACAGGAATTGGACTTTCATGTGCCTTTGAAATGAATGGGAACTGAATATGCTGATGAGCGATTTCACATTTTAATTCAAAACGCCTATATGTGAGTGTAAGGCTGGCCATACATTATACAATTTTTTTCCAATTTCCTTTAGATTTACCTTCAACTGTGTAGTGCAAGGGCCTACCTAATTGGATACAACTGAAAGTGTTGTTTAGGTTTGACCTCATATTATATGGTTTTTGGTAAATCTAAAGCAAAAATCTCAAGAAAATTGTATAATGTATGTCCAGCCTAAGCCCGGGTTCACACTTCTGCCATACAGCATATCACATGTGATTCACACAGGAACCGTACCGCATTCCTGTGAAAATCACATGCCAATTGTGTGCGGTGCAATTTGAACCATACATGCTGTATGTCTCAGATCGCACCGCATCAAAACAGTGCAATCCCCTTTTCTTTGTCCACACTAGAATCGCATTGCATGGGTATTCACACCTATGTAAACTGACTTTACATCGCACTGTGTTTTGCAAACCGATTTTGGGGTGTTGTTAACATACACACCCGCAGTGGTTCGCATGAACAGAGTGCGATTATGATGCGGTGCGGAATTCACACAGAAACTGGTGCAAATTTCGCATCGCAACAGTGAACACAGGCTAAAGCTTAAAAGACAATTGTATACTTTTTTTCAGCTACAAGCCACACAACACTCAGGTGTGAACAAACACAATTGGATATCATGGGATTTTGGATGTAGAGCATTTTGGAGCTTGGAGTTCAGCTGTGAATGGGACTTGTTGATTTTATTTACAACTATATGATTGTATACTATATGATATATACAAATATATAATTATTGAAATCACACAAAAAAAACCCTGAACAAAAATGGAGCTAGAGCACCGCCTATCTGCCTAATTGAATCTTCGGTTTTAAGCAGGGGCGGACTGACAACTCATGGGGCCCCCGGGCAATAGGGTATCATGGGGCCCCTGTGTCCTTGCCCAAACTAAAAAAAAACTATGAAAAAGGTACCAGGGACATCTCATGGGGCCCCCTACTGACCCCGGGCCCTCGGGCAGTGCCCGAGTTTCCAAATGGTCAGTCCGCCCCTGGTTTTAAGTGATTGTAAGTCCTCATGCACACTGGATATTTTTACAGCTGCTTTTGGCATTTTTTTCTACAGCCAGTAAACTCCCCAGCATGTTATCCTTTGTGTCCATGCACACATAGACTGTAATCAGCATTTCTTGGCAGGGGCATTTTTTGGCTGGAAAAAAACCCAGAACTAGTGGTTTTCTAGAGAAGTTTTTTAGCTGTAAAAACGCTCTAACGCTGAAAAAAACGACAAAATGTGGCAAACTGGCGTTTTTGGACTTTTTTGAGCAAAAATTTCTTGGGGTAAAAGAAGTTGAAAAACGCAAATGCAAAAAAAACGCGTTTACACCGCTAACGTTACCAGCGTTATTAAAAAGCAAGTGTGCATGGAGCCTAAGGCTTCATATACACGAGCGGCTGCTAAACTCCAGTTTAGGAGCTTTTGGCATTTTGTTGCCAAAGTTCCTAAACTCAACTCCATAAAAGCCTGTGTGTCCATGTATATATAGACTTTTAGCAGAGTTTAGGAGCTGCCGCTGTTAGGTGAGGAATAAACCTCCCTCTCCTGAACACAGAAGAATCGCGTTCAGGATAGTAATGTTTTGAACGCCGACCGCGGGAAAACGCAAAACAGCGGCAAAATCGCTGTACCGTGGTTGCCACGATCAGCGTAGGCTCGTGTATATGGAGCCTAAAGGTGATTTAAAAAAAAAAAAAAATAACAAGCATGTTAGATTTACCTGTTATGTGCAATGGTTTTGCACAGAGCAGCCCTGATCCTCCTCTTCTCAGATCCCCCACTGGCGATCCTGGGACCCCTCCCCTTGCCGAGTGACCCCATAGCAAGCAGCTTGCTCTGGATGTACTTGCGCGTGCTCGATCCTGAGCTGGCTGTGTGTGTGCATAAGATACACATTGTGATCGGGGCTGGTGCTAGACTGTTTTGCGCCCTAGGCAAGACCAGCTACTTGCGCCCCCCCCAAAAAAAAAAAAATATTAAGGGCCAGTTCACACTACATGCATTTCAGTGTGCTTTTTTTTCTGCATCCAAAACGCACAGAAAGTAGATTTTATGGTTGTCATTGTCATAGTTGACATCAGTGCTTGCAATTCCAGTGCGTTCTGGATGCAAAAAAAAAAGTAGAACAGGCTGCATTTTTCCTACACAGAACTATACTGGAACGCACCAAATACACACTGGAAGGCACACATCCCTATTTAACCATTTTCTGTCCCGCCCATGTAGATAAACGGCCGGTCGGGAGAGTTGCCAATGCTTGGGGATGTTTCTAAACGTCCCCCCCGCATCTATTGCCTGTGCGCGCTACCTGGGAGCGCGCAGCACCGCAATCAGTGCCCGCTGTGTCCTCTGTGTGAGGTCCCGATTCATGTGATCACTGATTGGCCAAAACCTTTGGAGGGAGTTGAAAGTCCGTGTTGCCCAGCGACAGCCCCAAAACATCACTGCTCTAGAAGAGATCTGCATGGAGGAATGGGCCAACATACCAGCAACAGTGTGTGCCAACCTTGTGAAGACTTACAGGAAACGTTTGACCCCTGTCATTGCCAACAAAGGATATATAACAAAGTATTGAGATGAACTTTTGATATTGATCAAATACTTATTTTCCACCATAATTTGCAAATAAATTCTTTCCAAATCAGCCAATGTGATTGTCTGGATTTTTTTTCTCGTTTTGTCTCTCAAAGTTGAGGTCTACCTATGATGCCAATTACACGCCTCTCTCATCTTTTTAAATGGGAGAACTTGCACAATTGGTGGCTGACTAAATACTTTTTTGCCCCACTGTACCTTTCTCCGCAGGCACAGCTCTGCCTCTGCTGATGATTTGGAAGAGAAGGGATGGAACGCCACAGTGATCAGTAGCTGCCAGTCTATTGCAGTAAGAGACAGAGTCTGAGAGGAACACTGGAAGGATGGAAGGCGCAGCACCTCAGGTGCTACACTGGCCCCAGACAACATCTTCCTCTGTCCTTTCTTCCTCCCCTCTGCTGCCCTTCCCCTTAGCTGAAGGATCATTCATGATGTGGCGGCATTCCACACAGGGAAAATTATCACCCTGAAAATCAAAGTGAAAAAATTATGCAGCAGACTAATTAATTTTGCTGAAATTTTATTGCAGCAACTCAGAATGGTACTCAGTAGTTTGTATGGCTTCCATGTGCTTGTATGTATGCCTGACAACATCGGAGCATGCTCCTAATGAGACGATGGATGGTGTCCTGGAGTATTTCCTCCCAGATCTGGACCAGGGCATCACTGAGCTCCTGGACAGTCTTGAGGTGCAACCTGGCAGTGTTGGATGGACCAAAACATGATATCCCAGAGGTGTTCTATTGGATTTAGGTCAGGCAATCATGGGGGCCATTAAATGATATCAATTCCTTCATCCTCCAGGAACTGCCTGCATACTCTCACCACATGAGGCCAAGCATTGTCATACACCAGGAGAAACCCAGGACCCACTGCACCAGCGTAGGGTCTGACAGTGGGTCCAAGGATTTCATCCCAATACCTAATGGCAGACAGGGTGCCATTGTCTAGCCTGTAGAGGTCTGTGCTTCCCTCCATAGATATATCTCCTCAGACCATCACTGACCCACCACCAAAACGGTCATGCTGGATCATGTTACAGGCAGCATAATGTTCTCCGTGGCTTCTCCAGACCCTTTCATGTGTGTCACATGCGCTCTGGGTGAACTTGCTCTCATTTGTGAAAAGGACACCAGTGGAGGACTTGCCAATTCTGGTGTTCAATGGCAAATGCCAATCGAGCTCTATGGTGCTGGAGAGTGAGCACAGGGCCCACTAGAGAACATCGGGCCCTCAAGTCACCCTCATGAAGTCTGTTTCTAATTGTCTGGTCAGAGACATTCACACCAGTGGCCTGCTGGAGATAATTTTGTAGGGCTCTGGCCGTGCTAATCCTGTTCCTCCAACAGGTCCTGCTGATGGGTTAAGGACCTTCTACGGCCCTGTCCAGTTCTCCTGGAGTAACTGCCTGTCTCCTGGAATCTCCTCCATGCTCTTGAGACTGTGCTGGGAGACACAGCAAACCTTCTGGCAATGACATCCTGGAGGAGTTGGACTGCCTGTGCAACCTCTGTAGGGTGCAGGTATCACCTCATGCTACCAGTAGTGACACTGACCCTAACCAATTACAAAACTAGGCAAAATGTCAGTGGCCTCCGTTTGTGAAATCATTCCTATTTTGGGGGTTGTCTCATTGTTGCCCATCTAGTGCACCTGTTGTTAATTACATTAACACCAAAGTAGCTGAAGCTGATTAACAACCCCCTCTGCTATGTAACTGACCAGATCAATATGGCAGGAGTTTAATTGACTTCATGCTGTACTCTGATTAAAAAGTGTTCTTTTAATTTTTTTTAAGCAGAGTACTTTAGATGCACACCAAAATTTAATCACAACTTGTGAGACTTCTGATCACAGGTCAAGGGTAGAATGAGGATACAGCACCAGCTGGTCCATTATGAAAACCAGACCACCTGGCAATTTTGAGGGGTCCATATAATGGTAAAAAACATACATAAATAGTGTTGTTCAATACTATTTATATATGTTTTAAGTGTTATTGCAGCTGCTCCATTTTATTAGCTTATTCACTAGTTTGATAGCGCAGTTTTTTTTTAATTTATTCATATAATGGTATAAACAGACCCTGATGATTGAAACACCAAAAAAACCATGGAACAAACATGCAAGTATAACACTACCCCCTTGCTTGAGTATTTGGGTTCCCTTATAGTCCTGCATAGCCAGGCAACACGCATCTTCACGCTGACCTGCATCGAGGAGTCAGTAAGCAGTCCTTGAGCTTTGTTTTTGAAGTTTTATTAGGGGAATTTCAACTTGAATGGGGTAAGGGGTGTACGTGATGCCCAAGGAACAATAACTGAGGACAACGTCCTTGCAACTATGTACAAGTCCATGAGAAAGGATTCTCTTTTAGAAGAGCTCTACAGCCTCTCCTGGTGTACCAACCCAGACCCTAGATAAATCCTCTTCTTTACCCAGCTGGGCTGCTGCTTGAAGGGTTAACAATCCCAGATATAGAGCTAGTCAAGTTCCCCAGCAGAATGCTCCTTCCCGTTTGGCCCAGGGGGTGCAGGATTACTCACTCAGTCTTTGGCCTGTGCTGCTGGTGGGTCGGTGGCTACTACCAGGCCTCTTAGCTGGGCAGCTCCTTCCCTGCTCCACAGGTGGTCCTCACTCCAGAGGCAGGTGAAAGCTGAAGTTTTCTTCCTTCCAAGGCCCCATCCTACTGTGCCCCCTCCCAAGCTCCTACATCTCTGCCTCTCTCACATCTTCCACCCAAACTCTCCTGCAGCTGAGCAAGCTCACTCACCTTTAAGGGTTGTCCTGGTACCTTGCCAAGCCTCCTGGTGGGGATTGGTCAGGCTCCCTCAAAAGTTCAGATCAGCCTCCAGAACATTTCTGCATCCAATTATAAACAGCTTTTTTGTACTTGTGGTTAACGTGGAGAGTGATTACAACCCGTCAGTTTTAATTGCTGTCTGTGCTTCCATTAGAGATTACCCCTATTTGTCCTGTTCACCATTATCAAAAGTGAAAAAAAAAATCTCAACTTTTGAGTTGACACCAGAACAATATTAGATAGGAAATCCTTCAATTGGGACCCTAGTTCTGGTGACCCTAATGACACCTCACACTTTGTATGAATTTCCTCTCACTTCCTGTTTTGGATATGGGGCAAGAAGTGAAAGGAAATCTCTCCAATGGCATAAAAACCTGACAGGGGTTACAACCCTCTCACTTTATCCAAACTTAAAAAAAAGGCTTTGCCTTTAGTTCTACACTAAAGTATTTATATATAGCAAACCAGCAGCAAAAGCACTTTCAAACAAGCCCTTACTGACGTCTATAGCATTGTGGAGAAATTAATACTCAAAGTTAACAAGGGCACAGAAATCACAGTTTCCCTCTTTTTTTTTTTTTTTATGGCAACAGAAGTTTGCCTGCCGCTGTTGTAATATATATGACAGCAGGTGTCTCTAAGCTATTAGAAACCATAATAATAGTCAGAAACCAACTGAAATTGGACTTCAGAGTCTCTTTGGGGATGAATTGCTTCACAGTGCATGCAACTACAGAAGGTCAGTGAAAGCTTTTTACTGCTAAGCAGTTGTGAATTCTTTAAAGTGGTATTAAACCCAAAACAAAAATTTAAAATATTGCAGCTTACCATTCATTAGATGTGGTGGCCACATTAGTTTTCTTTTTTAGGCTTTTTACTCTTTCACCTGATAATCTGGACAGTAACACACCTCTTGTATTAGATTGCCCCCATTTTGGATGAAGGAGCAGAGGGGCACAGCAAACAGTAGCATTGGTAATCTGGGAAGAGGGGAGTGTTAAATGCACTAGCAGATTTAATGGACAAGTTCACCTTTGGAAGATGTTACATGTTCCACCCGTTTTTAGGTTGGAACATGTAACATGTTCCCATAGCCACAGCAGCACCCACCGCCCCCCTCCCTCTGACTGATAGTACAGAGAGAAGTTTCCCCATAGTATCTGTCAGATTTGAAACCAGTGTGGCCATGCAGGACTCCGGCTACACAGCCGTGTCACACCTTTACAGAGTTCTGTAAATGAGTGCCTACAAGTCCCGGCAGCCTTAGCGGCTGTCAGCTTGTAGTTTTCAATGAACTACCATGGTGCTGTGGAGCGTTGTGGTAGTTCATTGAAGCTTCCTGTCGGAATGACCACACATCCCTTACGGCTAGCAGATATTCTGACAGGTCTGCAGGGGACCTGCATGGCATCAGTGACCTATTAATCGGAGATGCAATGCTTTCCAGGCTCCTTTGGACAAAAATAATAAATGCACATTTTTTAACTGCAAAAAAATGTGCTTATTTTTGTCCAAAAAGTGAACTTATCCTTTAAATTAAAAAACAAAATTGCAGCCAAACATCCGCTAACACTTTCTAAGCAATTAAAGCAACAGGTTCTTTTTTTTCATTTGGGATAAAGGTTTTACATGAATAAAAGCCGATAATTGTAAGCACCCCGCCAGCGGTTAAAAGGTTTGTCTCAACACTTTAAACCGATAAATTTGCAGGAGAGCTTGTTCTTTTGAAAAACAGGCTTACTGGCCAGATCACCAGATGAAAATAAAGGAAAGAAAGCCTAAAATTAAAATTATTGCAGCCATCACATCAAAGAATCGTTAAGTTGCAATATAATAAATGTTTGCTTTTGGGTTTAATACTGCTTTAATGTCCATAGTCTGGGTACAAGTGCACTTTACGGCTCCTCCCTGAGGATTTTTTTTAAGGGTTCCATACAATTTTTTTTATTAACTAACATATAATTGTTTTTGCTATGTGGGAAGTACTTTGGAAAATATAGGAATTTTTTTTCTCACCATAAAATCCTTTTCTTGGGAGTCCATTGAGTATACTACTGCCTACAAGAGAATTGGCCACTGGCAAATAAAATGTATACTGTAGGTCAGTCCAGGATAGCTGCTCACTCTACCAGCATGCCTTAGTTTTGTAACAAAGCATTACCTAGAGCAAGATTATAAATACAGAAGGGTGGCACCTGTGTCCTCCAGGTAATGTATTGTCCATGACGGACAAGGGAATTCTTTAAACTTTCGCATGTCCAAAAGCAGTTCAACTGAGAGATGGACAATACAAAAAATGCTACCAAGCCCAAGAAAAAAAACAAAAGAACTGGGGAATGCTTGCAGCTCAAAAGACCTGTCTGAAGGACCAAAGCTTGCATATGATGAGCCCAGAACATCCATCTGGAACAACTTAGAATGTATGAACAGAAGACAAGGTGGCAGCATTGTGTACCGTGATAGATAGGGGTAGAATGCAATCCTTGAGATCATAAGCTTGGATGGTGGTCTGTCTAAGCCACCTAGAAATGGTCGAAACAGAAGCCTGCAAAGCCTTTTGGGGTCGATCCAGAATGACAAAAAGGGAATAATTCCATTCCATTTCGGAAAGAAAGAAAGTGGCCAAGAAATAGACTCTCAAAGCCCGAATCACATCCAGACAATGCAGGTAGCAACTAGGATTCGATAAAGAGCAGGAGCTGCCAGAGACAACAGAGCAGAAAGGCCTTGCAAAAGCTTTTTGCTTGGGTCCTTAAAGACAAGCATTTCCTTAGCCAGAATAGTAAGTGCCTTGTTAAGGCGAGACTTTGCCAGATACACAGTGGTACTGACCACTTCTATACAAAATACTCACCGAACAGATACAAGTGGAACCAAAAATGGTATGACCATATGGTTATAGGCCAATGTATAGGCTAAGGGTAGGAGGGCAAGCCTTGATTACTCAGGAAACCCAGACAGCTGGTAGCAGGTGAGGGTCAAATGGCAGGAAGTGACCAAAGTCACTGCAGGCAGGCAGGCAACAATAATGGCTCTTTGTAAGCAAGAACAGCAACAAAAAGATGCTTCCTCAATGGTGAATGGCAGGAAAGAGCATGAAGTGATGAAGATGTGAGTGGGACACTCCACCCAGCAGATGATATCTGTACTCAGTCTACAGTGTAAACCCCTTCTGAAGCAAAACTGGTAAGAATGAGGAATATTGATGACCAAAAACCTAAATAAATTAGGTATCTCCCAGTACACAGCTCAACTGGCCTAATCACTGAGCCTTCAAAGACAGGGGCAAGTGCTGAGGTGACGTTAGCAGCTTTGGACCTGGAAAGAACCCCATAGCTATCTTTTACCAAAATATGCCCCATGCTTCACTTCCAGATTACCTCTGCACCATCCAGTCCAGGGTGTGGACATAGTGTTCTAAAAGCAAGGTTGAGGATGACCATGACAGATAGCTGCAGTGAGAAAAAGTTCCAGCAGTGATGTAGAAAAAAACATACTGAAAAAAAGTCCAAAGAAAAAAAATGCTAGCAAAAAATAAGTTCGTTTTTACATATCAGAGCTGAAGAAAAGATGTCCATACTCCTAGCCCAGCAGGTTGTGGTAGGGGCTATCCTGGGGTTTTTGTTTGCCAGTATCCAAACCTCCTGTAGGTGGCAATATGACCTGAAGGCTAAAGTGGAACTAAAAACTGTATCTGAGCACCATAAACGCCATTTGATTTTTAAAGTTGTTGTAAATGTAAAAAGCTGGATCTGCCTTGGGATGCAGCTTGCACGAGTGACCGCCATAAGAAATGGCTTCCTATAGGGACACTTGGCAGGGGGGGGGAGCCAGGAGTGCCAACAGGGGACCCCAGAAGAAGAGGTTCGGGGCTGCTCTGTGCAAAACCATTGCACAGAGCAGGTATGACATGTGTATTATTTAAATTTAAAATAAACTAATACTATACAATCAATGTAATGTTCAAAGCAAACTCACCCATCCATCCATGTCTCTGCTTTATTTTGTTGAGAAATCACTTTGAAAAACACCCCCCTTAGCAGCATTTCTAGCCACAGCCATCTCAAATAACAGCAGGTAATTCATGTAGAATTTACGTTCTGCACTCCACCTGCCTATAGCTGAGGAATGCAGGCAGCAGGGTATGCTTAGCCGAGAAAGGCCTAGGCACAAAACCAAGAAGCAACTAAAGAAATGTAAAATAAAAACAAAACAAAAATATACCTTTCCTTCCTTGCTAGCATTATAAGGATTAAAAATAGCTTATATTGATTGAGAGTTTAGATCCACTTTAAAGACTTTCTGTGTCCCTCAATGGACAAGATAGAAATGACCTAATAATTAGAAGTGGTGTTCTATAAATCCAAGTCAGATTATGCCTTTATTTTAACCTGTCCAAAGATGGCATCCTGACTGACCTGCTCTCCATTACCTTATCCTGACACTTTATTACATCAACTCTAATTCCAGGACATAATAGTCTGCAGTGGAGACAATGAGATATTGCAGACTTTGACCTTAAAGTAATTAACAAGTTTACTTTTCCCTTGTGAATCATTTGATATGGTTCACTGCACGAGCAAGAAATCATGATTGACTGCAAGCATGCAGAGAACCATATCACCAAAGTTAACAGCCACTAAGGCTTATAGCCATAAAGCTTGGTTTTCTAATTACACCCCTGCCACTTAAATGTCAGAGGTAGGTGTCTTAAATATAAAGATAAAAATAAAGAACCTATTTTAAACTAGGATAAATATATGTCTAGTGCCTTCCATTTAAAAAAAAACAAACCACAACACATCATCATCCATCATTTGCCACTCTCAAAAAAGGGATTAGTGAAGATGGAAGAGACCAAAAATGTAACACTGACACCAGAAAAAAATCAAAAGTATCCACACATAACTGTTTTTTCCAAAAGATTTTCTACAGACAGACAGACTTTGCTCCAAGTTGCGAGCTGTGGATTAGCTTCATAATTTCCACGCTATAAAGACCACAGAGACAGCCACCATCCCAAGAGATGTTCAAAGGAAAGTAATGTACCCAAACACGTTTTAGGCCCCCTTCATACTGGTCCACACAAATGCTTTGCGTTAAGGAACTCAAGTCATTAGAATGGGCTGCCAATACACTAGAACTAAAACAAACGAAGGTACGAACACTTTTTTTTATTTACTAACACATTACTGTTTGTCAGCCAGCTGCAGTGAAGGTGCATTGCCTTAGAACTTTGGGGTTCTATCGAAAATGAGTGGTACCGCAACAAGCTAATGGGTGTAATAATGCGAAGTCAGCCTTAAGAGTGCCACATTTTAACTCATTTGTAACCACTTGCCTGCCAGGCACTTATACCCCCCTTCCTTACCAGGCCAATTTTCAATGACAATTGCGCAGTCATGCAACATTATACCCATATTATTATACAGGATTTATATAGCGCCAACAGTTTGCTCAGCGCTTTACAATATAACGGGAGACAATACAGTTCAATACAAGAGGGATAGGAGGGCCCTGCTCCTCGGAGCTTACAATCTAGGAGAAATGTTTATAATTTTTTTCTCACAAATAGAGCTTTCTTTTGGTGGTATTTACTTGCCGCTGGGTGTTTTACTTTTTGCGCTATAAACAAAAAAAAGAGCAAAAAAATTTGGAAAAAAAAAGTTTTTGTTTCTATTATAAAATTTTGCAAACAAGTAATTTTTTTTCCTTCACTGATGTGCGTTGATGAGGCAGCACTGATGATGGATGCTGACAGTGGCCACTGACTGGCGCAACTGCTGGGCACTGTCTGGCGGCACTGCTGGGCACAGGTGGGTGTCACTGCTGGGCACCGATCATCAGCGTCCTGATGATCGGTGCCAATCCCTGCTCTGACAACTGCCGGTTCTCGGCAGTATGTTCCTCACACTCTGAAAACGTGAGGAAAGTGCAGCCGAGAACCGACAATTGCATTTCCCGGAGATCAGCGTGTCATTGAACATGGCTGATAACGTGGTAAAAGGCCGCTGTGATTGGCCTTTTACCACATCATGTGATCAGCTGTGTCTGTAGGACACAGCGAACATGGAGATCGCCGGGGGCGCGCAGGAGAGCATGTTCTGGGAGGACGTCATATGACGCGCAACCAGAACTGGCCGGCCGCACTGCACTATCTGCGGTCGGCAACTAGTTAAACACACCTTTTGCATGAGGCGTGGTGCATTTTTAAAAAGAAACTGGAAGTGGGTAGACAATTGGATTTTGTTTCTTTAGAAAAAAAAATGTACAAATGCAGAAAATATGTTTTACATGGTTGTGCACATTTTCCAGAAATACAAGCTTGGAGTGTTGCTAGAAACATTTAAACAAACTGCACTGCACTACAAAAGGATGGTTTCATAACTCATTATGTGTTTTAACTGTGCATTGAAATGCTTGAAAAAAGGAAGTATAAATGTCACTTCAGCTGTCTAAAAGCAAAAAAAAAAAAACACTAAAAATAAGAAATAGTGTCGTGCTCCACTACCAATTGAAAAAATGTGTAAATAAATAACAATCCAGCTTCACAAATGTGCATAACGATATCTCTGCAATTATATTATTGGTGCAAACATGTCCTTATAAAATCCTTGTTTTTGACACTTCTTCCAGTGCTACGATACAAAATTATAAGCTGAGCAGTTCAACAATCATTAGAAAAATTTGTACACCTTGATTGATTGTGCTCTCACTTGGTGTTTATGACCAAACCGTTAAGTGAGGTCATAAAAGACTTGTGTCCCTTTAATGGGGCTGAATGGTAAATGGATGGAATGATTCCTCTATCCTTGGGATGGATGGATGGATGAACGGAGTGTTCCCTCTTTCCAGCAGAGGGTCTCCTTGCTTCCTTATAGATTTTCCTGGAGCTGAATAGGAAACAAGGAGACTCCCTGTTGTAAAGAGGGAACACTCCGTTCATCCATCCACCTATCCATCCATCCCAGGGATAGAGGAATCATCCCATCCATTTACCATTCAGCCCCATTAAAGGGACGCAAGTCTTTATGACCTCACTTAAGAGTTTGGTCATATACACCAGGTGAGAGCACAATCGATCAAGGTGTACAAATTTTTTTCTTATGATTGGTGAACTGCATAGCTTATAATTTTGTATCATAGCACTGGAAGAAGTGTCAAAAACAAGGATTTTATAAGGACGTTTGCAGCAATAATATAATTGCAGAGATATCGTTATGCACATTTGTGAAGCTGGATTGTTATTTATTTATTTACACATTTTTTCAATTGGTAGTGGAGCGCGACACTTTCTTATTTTTATTTTTCTGTGACACAATGGTATGAGTATGTGTAGAGTGTAAGCGAACCACAAATTTTTCATTTACACCATTTTTTGATCATTTTATTACACAGCATTGGTATTATTTTAAATAGTGTAATATACACCATAGTAGCTCACAAGACCCCACATTTAAAAAAAAAATAACACCATTATACATTGTATCTAATGACCATGACAGGGAAAAAAATAAAGGAAATAAATGTGCCCTGAAATAGTACAGCTCTTGCATGAACCTTTTAGGCAGCCTGAGTGTCCTATCTCCCCTCCATTCTGGCACTGCAGTCTCCCTAAATGTCTTTGTCGTTGACATTTTACACTTCCAGGAGCGTAAAATTTTGTCCCCTTCTGTGAGCCTTGGCTCCTTCCTTTGAGCACTACATCACTAGAGGACTGCACAGTGATGTAGTAGGTCAAATAATGGAACAATATGACTGATAGTCCACCTCCTAGGAAGTTAAACTGTGTACACACACATTGTTTTTGTTCAGCTGGCAGCCTAAAAAGAAAAAAAAAAAAAAAAAAAAAAAAAGATTCCTCCATCCACTCAAGAGCTGAATGCAGGAATTCCCCTGCCAGCACATCAGAATCCACAGTCAGAATACACTAATCAGTGCTGCAGCTGATTGGCTGCAAGCCACTGACTGTTTGGTATTCCAGCAGTCCGATTCACCAAAAGCAAATCTGAGGATCGGCTTCTAACAGGGAAAGCTACACACAGACCGAAATTCAGCCAGTCCCTGTTAAACCAGCCAAGTTTTAATCCATGCGTACCCAGCTTTATACTTACCACTCTGCTCTCGTCTGCCAACTCACTGAGTGCTTTCTTTACTGAGGCAAAGATACCAGTATGGGGGAGCATGTGATTTCCCTAATGTGACACCAGGCTTGAACACTGGGAAAGGCAGTGATGTCATCTACCTGTGTAAGCTCCCAGAATAAAGCTTGCAGTGGGATTTTACTGTGAGGGATTTTAGAAGAGGCATACCTTGCTGGGGAAAGGGGAGGGGTGGGATCTAACAACAGACACGGTCACTTTGCTTCTAAGGGGAAAAGGAAACGCTTTTCTTACGTCTAGATAGTAAAGGAAAAAACAGATGTGAGTGTTCGGATTGCTTTTCAAGTAGGAAATCCCCTAGGCAGCCAGTTAGTTAGTCTGGTTGAAGAAAGACAACCCACAGAGGAAAAAAAAACAAAAAAACGTACGCACACAAAACCAGCACGAGCTACAAATAAACCAGTCCTGGGTTAAATACAGAGCTTACCATTACTAACCTTCTTATGAAAATGCTAGTTTCCTGGCTATTTCTTGCTACAGTACTGTAAATCACTGACTGACATGCAACAAGTGAATCACATACTTATTCTAGGTCAATGATTCAAATGGTTGAAGTTAGCAGCAGAAATGGGTGCCCCATATTTCTCTTACAGCAGATTTCCATTCATCTCAGAAGTCACAAATTAATTCAATATTTTTTTTTACTTATTCAGGAACACATGCTTTATTAGACCTCGTTTATTACACAATTTCCCTTATCTGAACAAAGCAGTGGAAGAAATATACAATTAATTCTGTAAATAAATGCTGTAAACCAAGGGGTGTCGAAGACAAGTGGACCCAGATGTAAATCGACCTTGGTCCTTATCAACATCTTAAAACTGGCTAGTCCTCTTTTGAATCTCCTCCACCAAATTTGGCCTGGCAACATTCACCTAAAAAAAGGAAAAAATTATTCAAAGAAAGTACCATTCAAGTTCTTGAAAAACATGTGAATGGCATAAATATTTAACTTACCAAATATAGTTGTATTCCCTGCTCTATGTTATAGTTATACAACCAATAATTACATTTACATCTCATTGGGGTACATTTCATACAGCAATGATAATTGTGACTGTAATGCCTAGTGGAAAGTACATGCGAATACATACAAGAATGTGCTCCAGGAAGTTATAAGAGGTCAGCAGGAAACGTTTCTTTTTCTACTACATTCTCTGCCATTTTGAAACATTAAAACCACAGGACCCTATTCTTCATAATGATTGCATATTACCATGGTAGGGCTGGAAAGTTAGAGAAGAGGCTTTTGCTTGTCTATCATAAAACTGCCCACACAGATATCATCACAAATAAAAGAACAGGCTCATTCACAAAGCTATCTATCGACTGACCTGTGTACAACCAGCCTGTCAGATTTTTCCCTGAAAGATTAGTGCCACCAGTTACAGCTGTCAGAATATAAATAATAGCCCAGCAGAAAGGATCTGCTATGGATGGGGGAATTGGTGGTTGAAGAAAAAAAAAATGAATCATGTATGGTCTCTGCATTACTTTTTTCTCTGCCTCTCCCATATAACAGACAATCAAGCAGTGAGGACATTTAGAGTGCTGTACAAACTGTATGAAGTCTACAGCTACCAGTAACCAACGTGTTCTCCAAAGTTCTAACTTTTTTTCCCACTGTAATAGAAAAGGTAATTTTATTCTATGTCAAACTTGAAGCTGGCCACACATTTTTATGCGACAGGGTGGTTGAAGAAATATCAACTGGAAGATCAAATTTTGTTCAACTGTAGTGGCCACACATATATCGAAATTCGGCCGGTCCCTGCTAAACCAGCCCAATTTTGATCCATCTAAGGCCACCTTTAACCACTTCAAGTCCAGACACTTTTACTCCCTTCCTGTCCAGGCCAATTTTCAGCTTTCAGCGCTATCATATTTTGAATAACAATTGCGCAGTCATGCAACACTGTACCCATATGGATTTTTTAGCATTTTTTTTTTAGACAGATAAAACTTTATTTTGGTGGTATTTATTCACCATTGGGATTTTTATTTTGTTTTGCTATATAAATGAAAAAGTCCAAAAATTTTTTAAAAAAGTGTTTTTCTTACAAAATTTTGTAAATAAATCTTTCTTCATAAATCTTTCCCACAATTTATTCAGTTATTTACAAATTAGTTTATAACCAAAAATTATAATTTTTTTAAATTTTTTTTTACATTATTTATGTTTTTTTTTTGTTTTTTTTTACATACTGTCACTCTAGCAGTACAGAATCACCATAGTGACACTGTACTACTTATGAAGATTTTTTTTTTTTTATACATATATACATGGGCCAGACAGGAAGTGGTTAAGAAAAAAACTTTTGGCTTGAATTAGGCTTTTAAAGAACTTGGTAACCTCTATTCTCTTAGAGCTGGACAGAACTCCAATGCAAACCTACTGCTGGGAGAATGAAGGGGCCTATGTGTATGAGAGCAAGGTATTTACAGTAAACCATCCCAGAACTGTATTGTCACATGGATAGCTGGCTACACACTTTCAGTTTTTCTTTGTTCAACTAGCAGGTTGGAGAAAAAAAAAAGGAAATGACAGATTGCTTCATCAATACAAGTGATGTTAATGCAGTGATCTCTCCCGCTGAGACATTGTATCCTAACAGTGGGACCTCCCCTGTCAGAATACACTGATCACATTTTTAGTTTAAGCATGCTCTTTTGACAACTGACAGCTGTACATATGGACCAAAAGTTGTTTGGTTCCCATTGAAATGGCCAATTTTCCACCCATGTGTACAGAGCTTAATGTAGATCAGAAATATTAGATTTCTGACAAATAAAAAAAAAAGAAAACAAAAAAATCCTCTAAGGCTTGATTCACATTTGTGCGGGTGGTGCCGCTGTGGGACCCGCAAAACGACCTGTAGCCGCACCACCCACACAAAGGAATGCAGGCCCGCAGGCGGGTGCCATTAATTCTAATGGCATGCTGCCCACACTGGAAATCACAACCGTACTAGGAACCTTAGTTCCCATGCAGGCTGTGATTTCCTAAGTAGTGCAGGGACTTCTTCCCTGCGTGTCCCGGGGAACAGGAGTACATACACGGCCGAACAAATGTGAACCAGGGGTAAAAGAACATTTATTATAAGGAAACTAAGTAATATGCAATGTGTAAATAAGTTGGTTGATCTACATAACTGATTAATGAGTTCCCGTGCACAAACAGGAAGTATAGAGGTAGGGAGTCTTTCTCAGCAGGGAGTACAGAATTAATTTAATTTTGTACCAGGATAGCTAGCAAAGACCTCATTTGAGTTGAGGTCTTTGCTGGTTCCAAGGTACAATATAACATATATGTGCTCAAAAAAAGGGGTCAGAGTGTTTGGAGTTTGCACTAGTGATAGGCACAGAGAAACCCAAGGTTGCAGGGTCTCACTAGAAAAAGACCAGAAGGAGATTACAACAGAACACATAAGAAAGAAGCATACCTCTTCCCTTGTAGAGACCACTCTCAGCTTTACCACTCCATCTTTTAGCTCCTGTTCTCCTATAATGGCCACCAGTGGAATGCCTGCCTCTTCACAATACTGCAGCTGATTTAGTAACTTTGGATTCTTCTTGTACAACATTTCTGCCTGCATGCACCAAGACATAATTTGATAAGAAACAGTTTTACTGCTAAATACAAAAGATTGGATTGTTAGACAAACTGCCCCTACACTGACATTTAGATAGGGGAACAATACAAACAGTACATCTTCAGAGATATACCATCAAAACAAGCCCACCTGTTTGTCTCTGCTATTTTGTGACTATGCTCAATTGTAACTGCACTCGACATTTAGATTGTATGGTAGCAATGAAAAAAACACATCACAGAAATTCAAGCAGACTGACCTCATTGCATACTTTTTTGAAAACACAATACAGATATAATAGTAAATCTGTTGGTTTAAAACAGGAATCATGGTAGGTGGCAAAGCAGAAATCTAGTCCTCATGGGGCAGGCTTTCCTTTCAGAAAGTGTAGGTGCTGCAAAGTGCAAATCTAAGCAAATCAGATGCAGCACATCTAAGGTAAGAGGTTGCCAGATGCCCTACATAAGAAATCATGTCACAATCCATTCAAAAGGAAATCAAGACTGTAAAAGTTAGAGAGCTACTCGAAATAAACGCATGTAAAAATCCGACATGCTGGTTGTACCAAGGGCGATTGATGGATTATTATTATTATACAGGATTTATATAGTGCCAACTGTTTGCTCAGTGCTTTACAATATAACGGGAGACAATACAGCAACAATACAAGGGGGTTAGGAGGGCCCTGCTCCTTGGAGCTTACAATGTAAGAGATCAACTTGGGTGCAATCAGCCTGCCCATACATTGATCAAATCTTGTCTGATCCCTGCTAAACCGGCTGAGATTTGAATCATCTATGGCTGGCCTAACTTTAAATAGCAATATGGTTTAAATAAGAGCTGTCAGTGTTGTCTTACATTCACAATCCTATTTAAAAAACTGTAGAATTTTTCTATGCAGAGTGCATAGAGATAATGATATCATTGAGATAATGATATCATTACAGCTGGACAATTCAAACGGCTAGAGCGCAAACCTGGAAGAAAGACTAGGCATAGATGGAAGTGCCAGGAATGCTGAAAACTCTGTTAAAGGTACAGCAAGTCTGTCATAATGTGCTAGTATGCAGCGCATACTAGCAGATTATAATATAAACTTGCACTAAGCACTTTAAGTTACTAAGAAGTAATAAGAGATATGCTCCCGGTTGGCTCTTATTTATTACCCCTGTAGGTGGGGAGAATGTTTTACCCATGTGGACAAGAGATAGAACAGACAAATACAAGAGAGACCATTTGTGTTTATATCAGGTTTTTACGTACAGATGGGGATAGGGGGAGGGGAGGAGAAGAATACAGGCAAAGGGGTTATTGCACTTGTACTGTTAAATGCTTAATAAAAACTGATAAAAAACAAACAAAAAAAAAAAAAAACACCACATGTACACTTATTACTATGGGGGCACTGTGGACTCAGCTCATCCTCTAAAAATTATATTATTCCTGGCCCATGCTTCTTCGCTTCTGCTTGAGGTTTGGCTAATCGATAAACAGAACATGCTAGGTCATTATTAGGAAAATAATCGGGCACCATGAAATACCTTGATCCCAGCATTCCAGAGTTCAGCAATAAGTTTCATCCTTTCTTCCAGAAGTTTCTTCTGAGCAGCTGCTACTAGTACCTGTGTCTCTGTGGTTCGAATCTTTGCCTCTGAAGCCTGGTGAAAGACATAATGCAGAAGACTACAATTTGTTCTGGCACTGCATGACAGTTTCTCATCCAATAAAACTGAAGCCCATTTACTAAGCTCTGGTAACAATTTTCTTACAAAGTGAACAGCCTATCTGCCTTTAGTAAATTAACCTCTGTGTGTCATCCAAATGTGGTCACCAGCGCAGGAAATGAAGGGAAATCTTCCCAAAAAAAGACCAACAGCAAGAAATATCAGGCAGAGCTAACTTCTTCACACTTTATCCAAAAAAACAGTTTTGGCTAGGGTTGGACTTTACTAGTTGAATGTGTAAATGCTTCTTCTACAAACCATTGCTGAATCCCATTAATAGACAGCTGCATATTCAGATTAACAGATGCCCATTAAAGTAATAACTGAAAAGTTCACTTTAAGAAATAGGCTAACCCAGCAGTTCTACATTTCTATACATCACACATTTTCTAACATGCTGGATGATTTCATACAGAGATTACTGTAAGAAATCTCATCCATGGCAATATTATCTAAAATAAATTAATGGCCATATTTAATATGCTAGTGCAAATTAAATCTATCCAATACAATGCTGTCTACTCCAAATAATTTAACTTTAAATGATTTAAGATTCTTTTTACAGAGGGTACAAAAACACTTTAATTTATTACTTTTACATTTTCCACATTTATCTTGCCTATTTGCGTCCGGTCACCAAGAAAAGTTGCTCCTCTCTCCTGTCCTATAGCCTTAAATCTTTGGTGTAAACTAGCAAGAGAAAAACCTAAATGTATTGTCCATGGACCTGGATGTCCTGTCAAAATTGATCATGCTAAATGGGCAACTGGGAAAAAATCGTAATCATGTATTCAGACTGCAGAAACAAAGATATTGTGGTCAAAGAGAGGTTAAAAAAAAATGGGAACTGCCACTGCTATAGGTGCATCATCGGCAGTACACAGTAGGTACAACATAACCTAATACCAACATGCTCTCTAATGGTTTTGTGCAACTAACAGACAACCAAATTCTTAACCTAGCTAGTCTAGATTCCTTGTATTGGATAACAGCCATACTGTACATCTGGGTACTCGCACAGGTTGCATTTTCCCATTTTCCCCAGTATTTTAATGAATACTATTCTCATTTAATTGTTAGTCACACCAGAACCACTTACCTCAGCTTTTTGCTCCATGATTGAGAATATTCTCTCAATTCCAATGCTCACTCCCACACATGGAACCTTCCTTCCCTTGGGATCAAACATTCCTACTAGGCCATCGTAACGTCCTCCTCCAGCTACACTGCCAACACTGACTGACTCTTCTGTGTGGTTGTTCTGCTGCTGAGATTCTGCTTGGTTCTGGATCAGCACTGCTTCATAGATAACTCCTGTGTAATAATCTAAGCCACGAGCCAAACTCAGATCAAATGAAATCTGTATTAGGAGTTAAATATGGTAAAAGAAAAGTGAAAAAAAAAACAAAACAAAAAACATAATTCTAGAAGAAACAGCACCAAAATTATTCAATAGCCATTAAAATATCCATGTTTACATGCAACTAAATGCTTAAAATAGATCCATAGGTCATATATGGACAAAAGGTTCACTGGGCCAAGCTGCTCCCTGTGTTGCAGAAATACAGAGTGCTGAAATACTGTACTTACCTGTCAGCTTTTTTAAGGTATCTTCCAGGGTGCCAATGGCCTTGGCATTTTAACTTACATTTTATTGCTGAGGATATTTTGGGCAGAGGACTCCCTGCCTCTACTTTAGCAACCAAAAAGTGTCTAGTTTTACTCAGTCATAGCAAAGGAGCAGATGTATAAGCAAAGACTGTGGCCATTAGCACCTGTTAGCACCTAACCATAATGAAAGTGTATGTCCTTGTCCTGACAAAACTTTTGTTAGTCTTGGATAGTGGGAGAAGAATTAGAACCTGTTTGTTACTGCTAGCCAGGCTGAGATTTATCTTGCTTCCTGTCCTGATGACATTTTACAAGATAGGACATTAGAGGTACTTTTCAACAGCAACAAAGACGGTAATAAAATTATTATTTTTTTCTAAAGTATAGTAGGTTGAGACTAGACCCTTATCAGATTTTTTATTTGTCTGGGTCTTTGCTGCAGATTTCCCCTCACTTCCTGTGTGGTGAAACCATTGTCAGTAGGACATCAGGAGAAATCTCCCACAGCTGATCACGTGGTAAAATGCCGCTGTGATTGGCCTTTTACCTTGTCATGAGATCAACTGTGTCCATAGGACACAGAAATCACAGACAACGCCAGGTGCGCGTGGGGGGAGCATTTTTGGAAGACGCCATATGACACCCCCCCCCCAGAACTGAACAACCACACTGTAGCCATCATTTGGCTATAGCCCGGTTGTCCAGTGGTTAAAGGACACTTGCCATGAGTAAAATACTGGGACTATCATGCTTGTTGCATAATGCTTGTTGCCTAGCTGTATCTGGCTTTTTTTTTTTTTAATCAAACTCAGAACATGCATGCAATAAATCAAAGCCTCAAATTCAGAGTCCTTTATTGCTATGAGTTTTCCAACTTCGCCATGATAGGCAGACAGTTCTATGCGGAGATGTATCTTCAGAGAAAACAAATGAAAAAGTAAAAGAAAATTATTTCAGTTTTCCTTTTAAAGAAAATGTGTGCTGATAGAAATATGCAGGTTGACCTCCTTTTAAAAATGTTATATGACTAGCTCTCTCTGGCCTGGAACCAGCATGCAATAAGAGAAGTCAGTGGAAAGTCAGAACTCCTGATCTGCACAATTGTTTCAGGTCAGCGACTCTAAATATATTGAGCTTTTAGGGTCAACATGACAGCCAGCAACTAAAATTTTCAAAAGGAGAATACAGCAATAGCAGCCTCCATATTTTCTCAGTTTAGGTTTCCATTAATCACAGTGAAGACATGGCAACATAATAACATTTTTGCCAGGACGGAGGACAAATTCAGCAGTGCTCTCATCAGGCTGCCCAGGTAATTTTGCCAATTTGTCACCTTTTCTTTATAGAAGAGTACATAGTATGTAGATTTTACAGTCATTTTTGCATACATTAAATAGTAGTATATGCAACACTTTTTTTTCCATTTTGAATAGAGCAAAGAAGGGTTATATCCCGTCAAATTATTTTTCGCAATCTGTATCCCATTCCGGAGAATTCTCCTCACTTCCTGTCCTATAACCAAACAGGAAGTGAGAGGAAATCCCTGCAAATTAAGGAAACCCCTTGGGGACCCCCACGTAACCATACCTAATGTCCCCATTGGAAGAATTCCTCTCTATTACATTTTTGGGGACAACCCAAAATTTGGGAATTTTTTTTACTTTAACTAATAAAGGTAAACAGGACCAACAGAGAGGGTGAATCTCCTTAATGGGAGCAAAGACAGAAACAAAAACTGACACGCATTCTTATCCCTCTCCACTCTTTGTCAACACCCACCTTATCTGTCACACCAAATAGCTGCAGGTACTCAAACATGATCTTCATATCATTTAATCCTTCTAAAGCCTGCTTGCTCTGAGAGAGTTTAGGATCCTTTAGTAGTCTCTCAATCAGATCCAACCCACCTGCAATATATTACAACATTTGTAAAATAAGCAACATAGCTACATGCAAATAACTTAATCTCTTCTAGGATTGCAGATCCAAATTTGCACAGCATCCCAAGGAAAACATGGCTATCCATGAAGCTTCTGTGGAGAAAGGCTATTTCTTTTTATGAAAATGTTGTGCTTTTTTGAAACCGTAATGACAGAATAAATGGAAAATCCCAGACATGCAGTGGTGTACTTGCAGTTTTTTTGTACTGATACTATGTAATAAAGAACAGGTTGGAGCTACCATGTTTCTGATATCACATGGCACACTATCTTATTTTTTGTTGTCTTGCATTCAAATATCTCCTTGCACATGATGGTAGTATTGTTGTAGCCAATAGTCACAGCACAGTGATGGCTAAAGCCAGGACTTATGCCATCCTTCCTGATTGTTCCAGGTCAGTGACTCAGAGAAGCCAGAGACAGCCAGATACCATTTTTAGGAGGTCACAAATGGCATTCTGTATTTTTCTCGAATGGCCAGGTTCCTTTTAATAGTGGGTAAGAATATTCCTTGGGACAGCTATTGCTCACCATTATTTTGGACGTATTCGCCAATCAAGTCAGCAGCTTCTGGAGCAAGGCCCTTCTCCCCCACCATTTCATTCTTCACTTCTTCCCAGGGAGTCTACAAAAGAAGAGTACAGATAAAGTGTGGGTCTTAATTTCTGCCAACTTTGCTATGGGTGGTAACCTCTTTATGGTCTCGATTGCAGTCCCAATCATAAAAACAGTGCAAATAAAACTAATATAACAACAGTTTTGAGGTAATCAATCACAAAACTGAACAATTTTAAAATGAGTTGATAATGACTTTTTCTGTGAAGATAGAATTTAGCCCACCCCCTTCTGGCTCATGAGCCCTATTATTGTCAGGAAATCCACATTGTAAATGACCAAAGGGAAGCGCAAGGGCTCGTTCACACAGTGCAATGACCAACGTTTTTCTGAGCTGGATGAACACAAGTCACCGCTAGGGCACATAGTAAACAAGCCCAGATGTTCCGTGCTGAGTTGCAGTACAATATAGACATGTTATATTACACAGGTAATCAATATTGATGCAGCGCTGTGATAACTAAGTATCAAATCAAATATGGTTAACCATAGTAACTGTATGACTTAACAATAAAGTGGGTTTCAACCGTGAGAAAACAGTGTATTCTGTGTCAAACAGCCTGCACAATCTCGACATACAGTGATTCCCTCTATGACATATAAATCACTATTTATAGATGGTAAAGACAAAAAAATTGCAGTCCACAGTATCCAGTATAGATGTATAAACACGCTTTTAGAGGACACACATGCTCCTGTGCTCGTGCAAAGTGGTAGGTGACAATCCTTATATGGCTAGCATGCCCGCTCACCTTCCCCCTGCGACCCACAGGGGCCAAATAGCCTTACGGGTCACACCTTGACCCTATGCGTTTTCTCCAGGTGCAAGATACTCTTCACTCTCCAATGCTCTTTCCTTCACCATCTGCTATTCCCCCTGAATAGGTACGGCTGTGCATGTACTTAAAAACTCATGGGATGGTGGCAGTCATGAAACAAAAACACAAAGATCCTCCATAGTGCAAAACTGTATATCACATTTATTCTGTTTAAAGTTACAACTCATATTTCAGCAGACGAAATTTCACTTGTAACACCTCTCATGGGTGTACTGAGGCACTCTGGTATAGCAAAATGGCGCCAACCCGGAAGTGCGTCACCACGTCACATCTACGCGTTACGCCACGCCCCTCGTAGCTTCGTCAGGAGGATCCTGATCCTGATGAAGCTACGAGGGGCGTGGCGTAACGCGTAGATGTGACGTAGTGACGTGGTGACGCACTTCCGGGTTGGCGCCATTTTGCTATACCAGAGTGCCTCAGTACACCCATGAGAGGTGTTACAAGTGAAATTTCGTCTGCTGAAATGTGAGTTGTAACTTGGCGGTTTTAAACAGAATAAATGTGATATACAGTTTTGCACTATGGAGGATCTTTGTGTTTTTGTTTCATGACTGCCACCATCCCATGAGTTTTTAAGTACATGCACAGCGGTACCTATTCAGGGGGAATAGCAGATGGTGAAGGAGAGAGCATTGGAGAGTGAAGAGTATCTTGCACCTGGAGAAACCGCATAGGGTCAAGGTGTGACCCGTAAGGCTATTTGGCCCCTGTGGGTCGCAGGGGGAAGGTGAGCGGGCATGCTAGCCATATAAGGATTGTCACCTACCACTTTGCACGAGCACAGGAGCATGTGTGTCCTCTAAAAGCGTGTTTATACATCTATACTGGATACTGTGGACTGCAATTTTTTTGTCTTTACCATCTATAAATAGTGATTTATATGTCATAGAGGGAATCACTGTGTGTCGAGATTGTGCGGGCTGTTTGACACAGAATACACTGTTTTCTCACGGTTGAAACCCACTTTATTGTTAAGTCATACAGTTACTATGGTTAACCATATTTGATTTGATACTTAGTTATCACAGCACTGCATCAATATTGATTATTTGTATATTATATGTCCATTTAAAAGGTGAGGATTGGATGTTGGCAGCTGTCTCTATATCATATATTGTAAACGCAGCAGCGCAGGTGGATTTACCACTTATATTACACAGGTAGGCACCGCATGTCACCATACAGCAACGCAATGCACTGTGCTGGTGGGTGGAGTTATGAATGAAGTGTCACTATGTGCACTTCAAATAAATTTAAATGAACTGACAGTTGCCTGCATGCTAAAACAGCAGTGTGAATTTTAGTATAAAATTTTCAGAATATTGATTTTTGATTTTGGGATATATAAAATCAGGAATACCATCCTACAGACACCCAGGAGATCTATGGTTTGCAACAAGGGATTTTACTGAACTTTCACCTAGAACATGCTTTTCATCCCTATATGTGATGGCCATCTACATAAAAGATGTCAGGTGATCTACAAGCTAAACATCATGGAATGTCTTTGAGCTCATAGCAATAAACCTTATGGCCCAAGCCTACAGTTGGCAAAGACCTATCTCAAGTCACATAAATTAAAGCTAATAAAACTGTCTCTTCATATCTTCAATTGTACAAAATTGTGGCTAAAAAGGACTTTCTGTTCTTGTTAGACACTGGGTAGATAAACTTATCTTAATAGCATACACAGTCTCCTCTTTAGTGTCAGCTCCCAAAAGTAATAAAATTACTAAGACTCTAGTGATGTTTTAGGACTGGAAATGTAATACTGTATGCAGGATGAGATTAGATACTTTATGCTTTTCAAGACTGGTTAGCTGTGCTCTACCTGAGGCTGTGCATAGAAAATATAGGGTAATCAGAGATGTGGGTAGGATCCAACAGCCTGCATGTAAATAAATTCAACATAAACTGCTAAAGTTGCCTCTTTTGATTGAGCAACTTAAGCCGGCCATAGATGGAGCAATTTTCTTTCCTGCAGAAAAATGCTTGATTCCCCCATCAACACAGTTAGTGATGATGGGGAAATCCCTCCCGCAAGGCTATTGTGTTCTCCCAGCTGGGGGGATGGGGGGGTGAGGAGCCATTCCTGCTGGAAGAACACAATGATTACTGCTAGCGACTATAATATCCGCTAGCAATAATCTCTGCTACATGTATTATCATTGGGACACCCAATTTACAGTCAGGCTCCTTAACGGCCCCCGCACGCCATATAGTAGTATGACGGACGCAAGGTGGTTCTCTCATTCTGGGAGGACGTCATATGACGTCCTCCCATTCTAACCGCGCATGCGCGGCTCCTGGAGCACGGCGGTCGGCGGTGCGCTCTGTCCCTCAGACACAGCGGATCACCGATCCACGGAAAGAGCCGAAGATTGTTGGCTCGGTCATGTGATCAGCTGTGTCCAATCACAGCTGATCACATGTAAACAGGGAAATGCCGGTTATTGGTATTTCTCTCCCCACGAGCTGTCACGCCGACAGCTCCTGAAGAGAGGAGAGCCGGTAATCAGCATTCCTCGGAGGAGACATGTACACAGATCATCAGAGCACTGATGATCAGTGTGCCCTGATGATCTGTGTAGCCCCAGCAGCGCCACCTGTCAGTGTCCATCAGCGCCAGCGCTCATCCATGCCACCTGCCAGTACCCATCAGTGCCACATTTCAGTGCCCATCTGAGCTGCCTTACAGTGTCACCCATCATTGCCAGTCAGTGCTGCCAGTCAGTGCCCATCAGTGCTGCCAGTCAGTGCCCATCAGTGCCGCCAGTCAGTGCCGCCAGTCAGTGCCGCCAGTCAGTGCCGCCAGTCAGTGCCGCCAGTCAGTGCCGCCAGTCAGTGCCGCCAGTCAGTGCCGCCAGTCAGTGCCATATATATATTAGGGCTGCCTTTCAGTGCCCATCAGTGATGCCTGTCAATGCCCATCAGTGCCACCTACCAGTGCCTCCTCATCAGTGCCCATCAGTGCAGTCTCATTAGCGCACATCAGTGAAGGAGAAAAATCACTTATTTACAAAATTTTATAACAAAAACTAAGAAAAAACTTTTTTTTTCAAAATTTTCAGTGGTTTTTGGTTTAAGAAAAAATAAAAAACCCAGAGGTGATTAAATACCACCAAAATAAAGCACTGTCACAAAAAAAAATGATAATTTCATATGGGTACAGTGTTGCATGACCGCGCAATTGTCAAAGTGCAACAGCGCTGAAAGCTGGAAATTGGCCTGGGCAGGAAGGGGGTATAAGTGCCCTGTAGGCTAGTGGTTAAAGGATAAGTTCACCTTTGTTTAAAAAAAAAAAAAAAAAAAACCATGCACATATTTTTGCAGGTAAAAAAAAGTGCATTTATTCTTTTATTCATTTTTTCTTTATTAGGAGCCTGTAAAGCATTCCACGGTGCTGCAGACTGTTTAGCTGTCTGCTTGTACCTCTGATATGGGCAGGCATTTACACAATGACAGGGACATCAATGGACTACCTAGAGTGCTCATCAGTGCCCTGATAGTTCATAGAGACCTACAAGCTATCAGCCACAATGGATGACAGTAGTTGTAGTTCTCCCATTCGCAGAATTGTTTTTTTTTTAAATTGTGACAATGGTTCTGTGAGAAGATCCTCAGCCCGCTGTCACAACAAGGAATTGAGGGGGAACATATGTTACACTCTGAATACGGGTGTAACATGTAAGGAGAGGTGAACCTATCCTTTAAGTTTTTGCAGTTCTCTTGAAAGCATTATCTACAGTCAAAACATTTTCAGTAAATGTTCAATACAATAGAAGAGGGTTAGATCCAATGTCAAGTTTTATTGCTATCTAGCACTGAGAAAGGGAGATTTCCCCTTCCATTCTAACATGGCCAGCACTTTCACTATGACAGAAAAAGGGTAATATCACCATCAGAGAGACAGACAGCAATAAAACTTTGTGGGGATTCTAAACGTCTTTAATGTTTCAAAAAAGTAAAAAATGTTTTGGCTGGAGTTCGACTTATAGCGTAGTATAAAAACCTTATAGCTTATCTGGGGGTCAGAGAACTCTGTGATCATCCTAAGTAATGTGTGCAGCCTTTATCTGGTTAAAATGAATTAAATAATCGCCCTCCGGATTTGAGCCCTATCATGCTTCACAGTTTACAAACCTGGGATTCTGTTAAATATTCGGGTAATTTCATATCATCGTTTCTACCTCTTTTGCCAATTACGTATAATCCTTTATATCCACCAGGCCTAGAACATCCCCCTTCTTTCTCTTGGTGGACTTCCCATGGCTTTGTTATTTACATGATTTTCTAAGCGCTCGTACGTTTCCATCATGGGAGTCTCTTCAAGTATCAATGGGGGTCCCGCCACAGGAATATATTGGTATTTGCAATTGCGCCACTGGGTCCTATCCCTCCGCCGTACCTCTACATATCCTTACAGCAAAACGCCCTTTGAACACGTCTGTCAGCATTCCCCAGGGTCCCCTGGTCTAATTTCTGTAATTTATGCCTCTCTTAACAGTAGGTCCTCCTCACCACCCGTCTTATGTCTCTCAATAGGAGCGAGATCTGGGTTTCTCGATTGCGGCGGAGGATTGACGTAGGGCCTGGGGGATGGTGGCGAAATGTTCCTTCAATACTGTCACTCTTGAGGCAGCCTACAAAGTTCTCCTGCGGTGGTACTGGGTCCCGGCTCGGACTGCCCACTTTAATCCGACTGGCGGAGATAGGTGTTTCCGGAACTGTGGTCTACGTGCGGACATCTTGCACATTTGGTGGTCATGCCCATGATTGATAGCCTTCTGGTCTAGGGTTTTTGGTTTGCTGCAAACGCTATTTCATATTACGGTTCGTAGGGATGCAAGGGTGGCCCTCCTGCATTGCCCAATTTTGGGTCTGTCTAGGTCTTAGCAGAAATTGGCATCCTACCTATTTATTTTGGCCAAACGTGCTATAGCTCAAGCTTGGAGAACCCCTTCGGTTGTCTTCCAGGGGGTGAAGACCCGGATGACTGCTATGTTGATCAATGAAGAGATGTCTAGCGTTCTTCAAGATTCTCATCCGAGATTCCTTAAGGTTTGGGAACCTTGGATATGTTATTCCTTGCCATCCCTGCCTCCTACTAGTTATGGCCTCCTATAGTCGTTGCCTGTGCTAGCCCTGGATCCGTGATTCTTCTAGTTTTCCTTTCCTCTATGTTTTCTTTCTTATTTTTTTCTAGATTTTGAGATTTTCTTTTTCCTTCTTTATAACTTTTTTTTTTTATCTTCTTTTTCCGGTAATACAGGTGAAACTCGAAACATTAGAATATCGTGCAAAAGTTCATTTATTTCAGTAATGCAACTTAAAAGGTGAAACTAATATATGAGATAGACTCATTACATGCAAAGCAAGATAGTTCAAGCTGTGATTTGTCATAATTGTGAGGATTATGGCTTACAGCTCATGAAAACCCCAAATCCACAATCTCAGAAAATTAGAATATTACATGCAATCAATAAAACAAGGATTATACATAGAACAATACTGGACCTTTGAAAAGTATAAGCATGCATATGTACTCAGTACTTGGTTTGGGCCCCTTTTGCAGCAATTACTGCCTCAATGCGGCGTGGCATGGAAGCCATCAGCTCGTGGCACTGCTGAGGTGTTATGGAAGACCAGGATGCTTTAATAGCGGCCTTCAGCTCTTCTGCATTGTTTGGTCTCATGTCTCTCATCTTTCTCTTGGCAATGCCCCATAGATTCTCATGGGGTAAAGTTCAGGCAAGTTTGCTGGCCAATTAAGCACAGTAATCCCACAGTCATTAAACCAGGTTTTGGTGCTTTTGGCAGTGTGGGCAGGTGTCAAGTCCTGCTGGAAAATGAAGTCAGCATCCCCATAAAGCTTGTCTGTGGAAGGAAGCATGAAATGCTCCAAAATCTCCTGGTAGACGGCTGCGTTGACCCTGGACTTAATGAAGCACAGTGGACCAACACCAGCAGATGACATGGCTCCCCAAATCAACACAGACTGTGGAAACTTCACACTGGACTTCAAGCATCTTGCAGTGTGTGCCTCTCCATTCTTCCTCCATACTCTGGGTTCTTGGTTTACAAATGAGATGCAAAAGATGCTCTCATCAGAAAAGAGCACTTTGGACCAATGAGCAACAGACCAGGTCTGTTTTTCTTTAGCCTAGGTAAGACGCTTCTGACGTTGTTTGTTGTTCAGGAGCGGCTTGACAAGAGGAATACGACATTTGAAGCCCATATCCAGGATCCGTCTGTGTGTGGTGGCTCTTGATGCACTGATTCCAGCCTCAGTCCACTCCTTGTGAAAGTCCCCAACACTTTTGAATGGCCTTTTCCAGACAATCCACTCCAGGCTGCGGTCATCACTGCTGCATTTGCACCTTTTTCTTCCACACTTTTCCGTTGCACATAACTTTCTATTAATGTGCTTTGATACAGCACTTTGGGAACATCCAACTTCTTTTGCAATTACCTTTTGAGGCTTTCCCTCCTTATGGAGGGTGTCAATGATGGTTTTCTGCACAACTGTCAGGTCAGCAGTCTTTCCCATGATTGTGATTCCTACTGAACCAGACTGAGAGACCATTTAAAGGCTCAGGAACCCTTTGCAGGTGTTATGGCTTAATTAGCTGATTAGAGTGGGACACTTTGAGCCTAGAATATTGCACCTTTTCACAATATTCTAATTTTCTGAGATTGTGGATTTGGGGTTTTCATGAGCTGTAAGACATAATCATCACAATTATGACAAATCACAGCTTGAACTATCTTGCTTTACATGTAATGAGTCTATCTCATATATTAGTTTCACCTTTTAAGTTGCATTACTGAAATAAATGAACTTTTGCACGATATTCTAATTTTTTGGGTTTCACCTGTATGATAGATTGCTGCTGCTATTATTTGGTTCAGCTTTTTGCCGTCCCTCCTTGATGTCATTGGACATTCAGTTATTTGGCTAATACAAGTCAGCAGGATGTATCTATTTATGTATGTTGTTCTGCTGTGCCCCTGCGTGGGCGTATCGAGCTTGTTGTATTCTTAAAATAAAACTTTCTTAATAAAAATATTGAAACAGAAAAAGATTAAATAATATAGGACCTCTCTAATGTGTAGATCACTTCCCCAATGTTTTCTTTTTTCGACTACTGGGGACATTTAAAACTTTAGTTTCAGTATACATTTTTTCCAAACATTTACCTTATCCAGTTTGTCCACCGAGGAGCAGATTGTACGGAACTTACTGTCTGGTACGCCACAAACTGCAAACATCCCATCCAAAATCCTCCTGTCATTCACCTGTAATTACATCATAACACTACAAAGTCAGACAGTTACAGTCCATTGTCTTATGTGCGCGATTTTCTAAAATCAATGATCCCAAGAAAGGATAAAATAAGGATGCCCAATATATAATATACACTGCTCAAAAAAAATAAAGGAACACTTTTTAATCAGCATATAGCATCAAGTCAATTAAACTCCTGGAATATTGATCTGGTCAGTTAAGTAGCAGAGGGGGTTGTTAATCAGTTTCAGCTGCTTTGGTGTTAATGAAATTAACAACAGGTGCACTAGATGGGCAACAATGAGACGACCCCCAAAACAGGAATGGTTTTACAGGTGGAGACAGCTGACATTTTTTTTCTCTACTCATCTTTTCTGACTGTTTTTCACTAGTTTTGCATTTGGCTAAAATCAGTGTCACTACTGGTAGCATGAGGCGATACCTGGACCCTACAGAGGTTGCACAGGCAACTCCCCCAGGATGGCACATCAATACGTGCCATTGCCAGAAGGTTTGCTGTGTCTCCCAGTACAGTTTCAAGAGCATGGAGGAGATTTCAGGAGACAGGCAGTTACTCTAAGGGAGCTGGACAGGGCTGTAGAAGGTCCTTAATCCATCAGCAAGACCGGTAGGAGGAACAGGATGAGCACTGCCAGAGCCCTACAAAATGACCTCCAGCAGGTCACTGGTGTGAATGTCTCTGACCAAACAGTCAGAAACAGACTTCATGAGGGTGGCTTGAGGGCCCGACATCCCCTAGTGGGCCCTGTGCTCACTTCCCAGCACCATAGAGCTTGATTGGCATTTGCCACTGAACAACAGAAATGCCAGGGCCACCACTGGCGCCCTATGCTTTTCACAGATGACTGCCATTAGGTATTGGGATGAAATCCTTGGAGACATTGTCAGACCCAGTGGGTCCTGGGTTCTTTCTGGTGCACGACAATGCTGGCCTCATGTGGCAAGAGTATATGCAGGCAGTTCCTGGAGGATGAAGGAATTGATACCACTGAATGGCCCCCACACTCGACTGACCTAAATCCAATAGAACACCTCTGGGATATCATGTTTTGGTCCATCAGATGCCACCAGATTGCACTTCAGACTGTCCAGGAGCGCAGTGATGCCCTGGTCCACATCTGGGAGGAAATACCCCAGGACACCATCCGTTGTCTCATTAGGAGCATGCCCCAATGTTGTCAGGCATGCATACAAGCACGTGGGGGCCATACAAAATACTGAGTACCATTTTGAGTTGCTGCAAAGAAATTTCAGCAAAATGGACTAACGTGCTGCATCATTTTTTCATTTTGATTTTCGTGGTGTCTTTGAATTCAGTCCTCTGTAGGTTGATCATTTTCATTTCCATCAAACGATGAAGCATCCTTACACATTACCCAGTCCATATCAGTATAGATTTCCAGCATATTTTTCCCCACAAAGATCTGATGTGTTTTCAAAGTGTTCCTTTAATATTTGTGAGCAGTGTACTATTTTGGTGTGATATTTGATATTGTGCAAAAATAGATTGGATGAAGTACCTTGATACTGAAGTCTCCCAATTCCAGTTCACTGAGAATTTCATGAACAATCTTCAGACATTCAGCATCGGGAATCATGGGGTCATACTGTCCTGCAATGTCAAAATCCTGCAACAAACAGCAAATGCACATACAGTCAGTTTACAAGTCTTTAGAAAAATTATGAATATAAATGCTACTAAAATGAATGGGGAAAATGTAGTTATGGTATAATAGGTTACCATTCAGCAAACATGAGAAATATAAAAGAGCCCTCTTAATCTTTTTGTATTACAGTGAACTGTAACTGGCTCTGAGGAAGAAGGGATCTCCCTTCGAAACACGTCAGCCCTTTTTTAGGGTCTTCCTCTACTTGGGATTCGCACAGGACTCACAATCGCCAAAGTTCATAAGCATATAATATCCAATACTGGACAATCAGATCAGTTTTATCCTTCCATAAATTTCTTGTCGCTGAGGTAATGACCGGGCTGGTGCACCTTTTGTTCTTATTTTGCAGCTTTATGGAAGAATGGCAAGAAGAAAGCCATTGTTGAAAGAAAGCCATAAGAATCCCGTTTGCAGTTTGCGAGAAGTCATGTGGGGGACACAGCAAACACATGGAAGAAGGTGCTCTGGTCAGATGAGACCAAAATTGAACTTTTTGACCTAAAAGCAAAACGCTATGTGTGGCGGAAAATGAACACTGCACATCACCCTGAACACACCATCCCCACTGTGAAACATGATGTTAGCAGCATCATGTTGTGGGGATGCATTTCTTCAGCAGGGACAGGGAAGCTGGTCAGAGTTGATGGGAAAATGGATGGAGCCAAATACAGTGCAATCTTAGAAGAAAACCTGTTAAGAGTCTGCAAAAGACTTGAGACTGGGGCAGAAGTTCACCTTCTAGCACGACAACGACCCTAAACATACAGCCAGAGCTACAATGAAATGGTTTAGAGCAAAGCATATTCATGTGTTAGAATAGCCCAGTCAAAGCCCAGACCTAAATCCAATTGAAAATCTGTGGCAAGACTTTAAAATTGCTGTTCACAGATGCTCTCTATCCAATCTGATAGAGCTTGAGCTCTATGGGCAAAATGTCACTCTCTAGATGTGCAAAGCTGGTAGAGACATACCCAAAAAGACTTGCAGCTGGAATAGTAGTGAAAGTTGGTTCTACAAAGTATTGACTCGGGGGGATGAATACAAATGCACACCACACTTTTCACATATTTATTTGTAAAAAAATGTTGAAAATCATTTATCATTTTCCTTCCACTTCATAATTATGTGCCACTTTGTGTTGGTCTATCACATAAAATCCCAATAAAATACATTTACGTTTTTGGTTGTAACATGACAAAATGTGGAAAATTTCAAGGGGTATGAATACTTTAAGGCACTGTATACTGTGCTGCATAAGACCCTGAAGTACCAGTAGTAGCTCCCAATGTTGTATTAGTTTCCCTGAGTGGCTACACTGAAAGCTAAAAGCCAATTTAATTGCCTGATAATGGTTCTTGCTCTTCAAGATTCTCAACACAGCTATAAAAAATAAACCCCACACTGCTGATCAAAAAAAAACAGAAAAAAAGATAAATTAGAAACGATTATTATTTAAATTTTCAGTCTCAAGTGTCAATATAGCAATTTCTTTTCATACTTACACACTGATAGAACTCACGGTAGCGACCTTTTGTCATAGCTGGGTTGTCCCTTCTGTACACTTTGGCTATATGATAACGCTTAATATTTGTGATCTTATTCATTGCCAAGTAACGGGCAAACGGAACCTACCAACAGTGTTAAGGAATACATGCATTACTTTGTTTATACAAAAGTATATACTTTTAATTCCCTTTTTTCAATTCTAATGGCAGAGGCACAGGCAAAGTACACCTTTCATAAGTCCTGCTCTTGATGGCCACCAATGCTTCAGTGTCCTCCACGCCTTCAGGTTTAAGAGTATTATTTAACCACCTGGAAGAGGGTTGGGGAGCCATGATCAGGCACTGTTAATGTCATCTTATGCAGGGGTGTAAGGAGGACTGATCACTGCAGTCCGTAATCGTGAAATTGCCATCTCATCTGGCGGATTTCCTAAACACGGCCAGTTTATCACTAATTATCTCACCAATCATTCTCAGAGGAGACCTTGAATACATGCTGTGGTCAGCTACCAGGGAGCAGAAGAAACACTGCTCTACACCAATTATTTTAAAACGGTGAGAGAAGCGTCAGATGCTGTCTACCTTCCAGGTGTCATGTGAGCTTGGGGGAGATCACTATGTAGTATTCTTTAGCGATGCCCCGATAAATTGGACACCGAACATTATCGTCTAAAATAAGGTTATCAGCATTTTGCTGACTGAAAGAAGGAAAAAAAAAAAAAAAAAAAAAAAAGGTGCCAATAATGATAATTGACTTCAATGCAAAATCACATCCCATTGACTTCAAGGCACAATCGCGTCCCATTGACCTCAAGGCACAATCGCGTCCCATTGACCTCAAGGCACAATCGCGTCCCATTGACCTCAAGGCACAATCGCGTCCCATTGACCTCAAGGCACAATCGCGTCCCATTGACCTCAAGGCACAATCGCGTCCCATTGACCTCAAGGCACAATCGCGTCCCATTGACCTCAAAACAAAAACGCCCCTGTGGTACATTCCAAATTTTTTAGTTGGCATATGAACAGAAAGTGAGGAGAAATCTTCCAGTGGGTTAACCTGTTCTGGTGACTGTCTGAGAAGGGATATCCCCTCTTAAATCCAGTTGGGTTTCCTGAACAGGAAGTGAAGGGATATCTCCCAAACAGGTCACAGATAAAAAAATCCTTACGAGGGTCTTAACCATTTAAAAATATAAAAAAAATTGTTTAGGCGTTATATATACACTTTAAAAAAACACTTGTGCTGAGATAAAAACGAAGGCTGCCACTGCTGATGCTTCCTCCTGAAAAGACTCATTAGGAAAGCACAAAAACCACTGGATTACCATGATAACCAGTCAAATATCACTTTCAAAAGTAAAGGACAGCAATTAGCGATGCACCGATATATCGGCCGAAAATTCTGTTATCTGCATTTTGCAGATAGGAAAAAAAGCTACCAATAATGGTGCAGATACATTCAAAGCCACTTCTGATAGACTTTAATACAAAAACGCCCTCTAGTGACTTCAAAGCAAAATTGCGTCTCATAGACTCATGCAAAAACGACCCCTAGTGACTTCAATGCAGAATTGCCAGCCACATTAATTAAATTTTTTTTTTAATTTAAAAACTGTCCGTTTCGGTTGTCGGCCAAGTGCACCCTGAATTTTCAGTTTTGGTTTCGGTACCAGAATTTTCATTTCAGTGCACCACTAACAGCAATGTCAGACCACATATTTATCATATTTTTGTTAAAACGTATTCATTACTATGTACAAGTGGGCTACGTAAGTGTGAAATTGCTTCCCTGGCATGACTGTTTGGTAGTTGTAACTTTCCACCTCACCTTGCAATGGCTGCTTTTTAAAACCAACAAGTTAAAGTAACGATAGGTATGACCAGTGAAAGGAAGTTGATTATTTGAGTTGTTAAAATTGACTTTGACTGTACTCAATGGAAAAAAAATTTTGATCAGACTCTACGTCCTATTAATCTGTTGCTCCAGATGAGAATCACAGGGCTGCACATGTCTGATAAAAGCACTTTCACTATTACCCAAATACAGGGAAACTGACATCAAAGTGTATAAAGCAGTGTGTGATAAGGTAACCGTAACCTCCCTGATGTCCAGATGCCTTATCTGATACAAACATGCCCATTCAAAAAGAATGAGCTATCGGTTTTATAAAGTTTAGTGGTCATGCAATTGCTAAGCATAATCTCTTGCATCAGCATGCAAGTGCAATCCAATTTTTGCTTGTCAAAAGCAATCATTAGGTCTATGCACTGTAAGAATAAAGCATCAAATGCAAGGGCAGATCACAGCCAATTCATAGAGAAACACTCATCATAGGCTAGCACTAGGGACATTCTGATACAACATAAGCTCTCCTTAGAAGGTTAACCTGCCCCTTAACCAAACCCTCATTACTTTCCAATGCAAAATGTCTTCCTATCACCTCAAGATCGCCCATGGTCAGGTTTTTTCTTTTTTCTTTTACTTTGGGGGGCTTGTGCATCCCATTCACAGCAGTTTTTAGCTAGTTGTACTTTTAGATTACTCAGAAAACTGGGAAAATGAAGAGGATTTTATTTAAGCAATGACAGGTAAGCATTGCTCAAAATAAACTCTTTATAATTATTTTAAAGGGTACTGGCCTATCTATAAAAATATTTTATTTTTCTGTACATTGAACCACATCAGTGTCCATAATTTACATTGATTCCATATTTTGGAGTTTGGCAACAATTGTCTGAATCTTTAATTATTTTTCTCAGTTACAACTCAGCCTCAACAAACCAGAGCTGTGTCAACCCCTTCAGGCCAAGCATAAAGATGCTCACCATTGTGTATAAAACACCCACAAAGGAAGCAGATAGGCATTTCTGCTAATCACTCATTTCTATATCTCCTGGATGAAAGCCCTACTCCAGACAAAACTTTTTTGACAGAGTGATAAAGGGTTAGGATGAATAGGGAAACCTGGTACTATCCCCCTTTACTCTCAAAGTGCATCCCTGGATGTCTGACAAGCCAATCACCAAGTCCAAGCACTGTCACATGAGGGTGGAGCTACAGTCCTTCGCCCTGTGTAAGCTCAGACCAGATGACCATAGAACTTACAGAGACCAAGTGAAATAGTGGGCAGGCAATTTTAACCAGGGACAGGGGAGTGAATATATTAAGTGAACCTGTTATAAAAGTATAAGTAGACCATACAAAAAAAAAACAATCAAAAGACTAAGCACCCAATGGGACAGCATGACTTGTGCATTCCCTCCTGGTTTTCCTTATGACATGCATAGTCACCAATTAGCATTTTCATTTTGACTTATGCCAAGATGAAGGATACGGTGAGATCATAACGAAGGGAGAGCAATTCACCACCCTGATCCTTCAGGTCATAAATAAGTTTGGAATCTTCTCCATATTTTCCAGTTAGAGTTTCCTGAAATGTAAAATAATATATTAAAATACAAACATAAACAGTAATACCAGTAACAAACACACTTGAATAAGCCTCAGTAGTTCATCTTTGGTACTGTAAAGGAAGTCAGCTCCTTACTAAAGTGGCATCACTGTTCTGAGAGGTACGGACTGACCCAAAACCACCATGTCTGGGTGACTGTTATGCAAATGCGTATTCCATACCAGTGATGAAACATGTAGCAAATACAAATGGCAGGAACTTCATGTTAGAATGTCATGTTAGATGCACTTTCTATTTCTGTATAAGAGCTGTAGATGTATCTGTACACCTAAGGTCAGGTTTTAAAATAAATTGCAGAAAAAGGGCAAATCTATACTTGCCAATTATAATTTACTGCTGGGCTCTTTTGCATTGTATGTAAAGGCCAGTGTGTTGGGAACCAACTATAGCATGATGTGGCCTGAGGCATTTCTCATTCTTGTCACAAGCAAAAACATGATACTGAAGTTCAGCTAGATGTACTAAAAGCACAATTTACTTATAACTACCATATGGGGTGCCTGAATCTGTCCCGTTACAGTGTCCTGTAATAACCTGTATAGCAGAACTTACATTGAGAATTCTTACATGAAGGGACAGCATAGGGATGACTTTTCAATGTGCTGCTCCTTATATGATTAGCAGTCTGGTGGCCAGCCTATAGTGCTTAAAATAGATAAACTGCTACACACATCCTGGAAAAGAATGTAAGTGATACTTATCAGTTCGGTGGGCTGTGACTCCGGGTGTGTCTAAAGTGATTTACCTACCAAGCAGGTAGAACCACTGCACATGGTGTGGTATGTGGGTACCAGTAGTGTCTAAAGCTCTGAAATAGGACAAAGACTGAGGCAACTCCCAGACTGGTATTAAGGCCTGTGTTGAAGGCTTTTTGTTTGCTTTAAGAAGGTTTTGCATTCGCATGTAACTCTATTGGCTTGCCAAACCCACTTGAAGCAGGTCAAATACATGTCAATTAGTTAATTGATTTGAATGATCTCAGGAGTGTCTTAAAATTATGCCATCCAATGAAGCCGAAAACCTGTTAACAGAGGCCCTTACTGATATGGTTTTAAAATAACTTTTTCATGGGTACAGGGACTACCTCCTGAAAATGCTAGATGCCTGGCTGCAACTGACTTTAGTATGTTTCAGTCACAGTCCCAGAGCAAGCATGCTGTAAATGAGTGCCAGAACTATTCATCTCTAAATGTGTTCTAGGTCAGGAACGCAAATTTGAGGTAAAAGACATTTCTGGTCCAGACAGTGAAAAAAACTCAGACCCAGCAGACTGCACACTGTGGACAATCCTGGGGCCCAGCAGACAGGACACTGTGGACAATCCTGGGGCCCAGCAGACTGGACACTGTGGACAATCCTGGGGCCCAGCAGACTGGACACTGTGGACAATCCTGGGGCCCAGCAGACTGGACACTGTGGACAATCCTGGGGCCCAGCAGACTGCACACTGTGGACAATCCTGGGGCCCAGCAGACTGCACACTGTGGACAATCCTGGGGCCCAGCAGACTGCACACTGTGGACAATCCTGGGGCCCAGCAGACTGCACACTGTGGACAATCCTGGGGCCCAGCAGACTGCACACTGTGGACAATCCTGGGGCCCAGCAGACTGCACACTGTGGACAATCCTGGGGCCCAGCAGACTGCACACTGTGGACAATCCTGGGGCCCAGCAGACTGCACACTGTGGACAATCCTGGGGCCCAGCAGACTGCACACTGTGAAAAAACATCAAGCCAAGCAGGCTCCACATTGTTGACAATCCTTGGACCCAGCAGACTGCACACTGTGGAGGAACCTTAGGCCGGACAGACTGCATCTTGTGAACAACCTGGGCAGCATAGTGGCTAAATGGTTAGCACTTCCGCCTGGCAGTACTAGGGTCGTTGATTCAAATCCCAACCACAGCACCACCTACCTGGAGTTTGCATATTCTCCCTGTGCCTGCGTGGGTTTCCTCCAGGTACTCCCAGTTTCCTCCCACACTCCAAAGATATGCTGGTAGGTTAATTGTATCCTGTCTAAACTGGCCCTAGTATGTATGAATGTGAGTTAGGGACTTTAGATTGAGGGTTAGGGACTGATGTGAATGTACAATATATATGTAAAAGTGCTGTGTAAATTGGCGACGCTATATAAGTACCTGTGATAAATAATATTAATAAATAACCTTCTAGCATAGCAGACTGCTTATGATGGATGATCCTCCAGCCCAATAGAATGAATGTTGTGAGCAATCCCCAAGCCCAGCAGACTGGACATTGTGGCCAATCTATGGGCCCTGCACACTGAACACTGTAGGCAATCCTCAAACCCAGCAAACTGCACACTGAAAATCCTTGCTGTCTCCTACTGCCTTATAGTAACTAGCTAAAGAGTAGAGAACCACAGGCAAGATACAAAACAAATAAACAATAAATGCATTTTGTATCTTGGTACAGAGTCTAGAAGAAAAGAAAATCAAAGTTTTGGGGCTGAAGCAGAACACAGTCTGTTTGTGACCCAAAGCCACTTCTGTGTAGTCATGAACGTGTCCAAGCACCACACTTCATTTATCATTGAACCATCATTCTAAACAAGCACTCATCTGTGCTTAACATTTAGCTCAGGTCCTTCTGCAACTTACTGACAAAAAGAAGCTGTTCTAATGAGACTATACAAGTATACTAGTGATTTTCCCCTCAACTGAATTCTTCAAATAGGATTTCCAACATAATCGAAAGACATCTATCTACTTGCAACTTCTTCATGCATTGACACAGTGGATTTACAACTTTCTACTTTACTACACAACAGCAGAATTCTTCCACTGTACAGACAGATGAATATTACTCAAGATCAATGGTTCTCAAAGGGCCAATACTCCCTAAAAATGTAATTTTTGTTGTTGGTGGAGTCTGTTAAACTATGTTGCACGCTCTCTTGGGTTCCTTTGGTGAAATCTACTTGTCATAGTTTCTGGCACTGGACTTCAGTTGGTGTTCCAGCTTCTTCCTGCAGCATTCTTCTTAATATAAACTAAATGAAATGTCAATAGATTACATGGGATCCAGTTTTAATGGCAGCTGCAAATCTGGAAACTCAGGCACAGTGATCTCAATATCAGAGTATCAAGAAATAGAAGAAACGGTTAAGTGGATTAACACTACGGAATGTATCAAATCACTGAAATGTCTGCCTTGGGTGGGATGCTAACCCATACCAAGGAAGCTAAATACACCATAAATTTGTGTTCATTAGGTAGCAGTCCAGCCACAGAAAGGTAGTTCATACACCTTCACTTGTACTACATGCTCAGTCCAATCAATCAATATGTGCAGTATAAAGCAACGTTCATTAACCACTTCAATACCAGGCACTGTTAACCCCCTTCCTGCCTAGGCCAATTTTCAGGTTTTAGTGCTTTCCCATTTTGAATGACTATTGCGCAGTCATGCAACACTTTACCCAAACAAAATTTTTGTAATTTTGTTCATACAAACAGAGCTCTCTTTTGGTGGTATTTGATCACTACTGTTTTTTTTTTTTTCATAAACTAAACGAGAAAAGACCGAGAATTTTGAAAAAACAAAAATTGTCTTTGTGTTATAACATTTTGCAAATATATAATTCTTCTTCATAAATTAAGGCCAAAATGTATTCTGCTACATTTATTTGGTGAAAATAACACAAATCAGTGTTTATTATTTAGTCTGTAGGAAGGTTAGAGTGTGAGTATGTATATAGACCATGTGATCACTGTGACCAATCACAACTAGCAACACAACTGTATACAATAGATGGCATGAAAGGAAGCCATCCATTGTTTACAATTGTCACGTGACCTGCTGTGATTGGCCACAGCGGTCACATGGTACAGACAACAGGCCGGTACACAGATCAGTCATGTGATGGACACAGACATTGACAGATTTTGCTGCAGCCCCTTGGGCATCAAGTTGGAGATCTGGGAGGACATCTTACAATGTTCACCTGGATCGACGAAAGTCCTTCCCAGCTGTCATTTTCCTATAGTCCAGACAAGAACTGGTTAAATGTCTTTGGGAACCTCTACTAACGCAAGCAAGGCAAGAGAATTAACCACCACTCACCTTCAACTCAAACACAGGAGTGTCAATAGTCTCAGCACCATGGCGTTTGAAACAATTAATAATGGTGTTAAAAACCCTCTCTCGGATGGCCATCTGTTTGGGATTATAATCTCTTGTTCCCTGGTAGAAAGAATGAATGGCATAAATAAATAAACAGTAAATAACATAATAGTGCATAAAAAGCAACCAGTATTAGTACAGCCACCAAACAGAAATCATCAATCTGCCTTAGAGCCAATGTACGTGGGTAGAAGATTCAGTGTATCAAACAGGTCTCATGCACACTGGATGTTTGCCCAGATCCTCTGAAAGCTTTTTCTCCTGGCAGGAGAAATGCTGCTTAAAAAACCTGCCTAAAGCTCAATCTTGCAATTGCATTTAGACGTGTCAAGAGTTTGGATGTTCATTCATTTCAATGGCCAAAGTAGATTACTATTCTGGCCAATGAAATGAACAAACATCCAATCTACTCTGGCCATTGAAATGAATGAACGATAAAGCGCTAAAACACATTTCGGGGTTCTTTTGCCCAAATGCTCCTCTCCTGAATGCACAAGTGATATTTTTTTGTCCAGTCTCTAAATGTTCCTCTTCTAATATGCCTGTAAATGCCTAAGCGTGCATGGCCACATAAAGTTAACATAGAGGTGCAGTTAGAGGCTCAAAAAATGCCAAAATGCCTGCAAAAACTGTTTTTTTTTTTGCAGCCACTGTGCATGAGACCAACCAATTTGTTTTCAGGTGCTTCCGAGTTGCTTTTTGTTGCTAAGCGAGATGCTAGACCTCTTTTCCGATTCTTGTTTCGATACAGCGAAGACTCGGTCTTTACAAACAATCATAACATTATACTGGCATTAAAAAACTGCAAATGACAACTAATCAAAGGTTATCAATTCTCCTGAAATTTGTTTGTGTTTCAGACTGTTTGTGCTTGTGATTTTATTATTATACAAGATAGGCATACCAGATCTTGCACAAATATCACAGCAACTCCACAACCCTTCCACTTTTTGCAAATATTTAGATTGAATATTCCTGTTAATAAACATCTGATTGGAATGATTTTCTTTCCTGATGGAAATTTTTTTTAGGCCAATATTGGTCAATTTGTGATTTTTTTTTCCTATTTTGGATAAAATTAACAATTATAATATTGAATCTATGTCATGTCAGGTGAACACTCTGCTTGGCTATGAAGTCTTTAACCGCTTACTGTCTGTTTTTGTTTTTTTTTACATACACATTAAAATCAGCATTTTTGCTAGAAAATGACTTAGAACCCCCAGATATTACATGTTTTAAAAAGCAGAGGGTTTGGTGAAAAAAATAGTAGCTGTTGCAATTTTTGCAGTATTTATCCAATGCATATTTTTAGGAAAAAATACACTTAAACGAATTTCAGAACATAGAAAACACAATACAAATACCCAATTTTTTGATAAAATATGCTGTTGCATCAATGAAAGCATGGGGTGCTTTAAAATATTTTTTTTTGTATATATTTAAATTTTTTATACCCTATTTTGTTTTCATTTACCTTTATTGCTATATCTGGAAACCTAACAACCCCCTTGTGATAGTATTGAGCAGGTACTCTTTATGGAGACATCTCCTACCCTGGGCTAAAGCTGGAATGAATTTTATTCCAGTTACACTGGTCCAGCATTTAGGGGGTTAAAGAGGAGTTCCACTAACCCTGTCAAAAAATAAAAGTCAGCAGCTACAAAAACTGTAGCTGCTGACTTTTAAAAAACAGCCACTTACCTGTCCCTCTGTCCCCCGCAGCCCGTTTCACCGGCCGTCCTGTATTCCAGGAGGCCGGCATCTTCAGTGTGGGCAACCAGGTGTGATAGCTTGTGGCTTCACAGCCGGGTACCCACTGCACATGTGTGAGTAGCGCTGCACTTCATGAATGGTCCTGTAGTCTTCTGGGACCTGTCACGTGTCCCAAAAGACTACAGGGAAGGAGGGAGGGAGGACACTTTCCACTTCCGATCGCCTAGGCGATTAGACCGGAAGTGAGAGTGGGTACCTGTCAAATTCGGGTACCTATTCCCCCCCTGCCCCCAAAGGTGTCAATCCTTAACGGGGAGCGGGGGAACAGACCTTAAAGCAGAACTTCCCCTTTTTGGGTGGAGCTCCGCTTTAAATGCTTGTTACATCTTGGGGGTAGAGGAAAAAGACTTGATACTTAACTTATGCCTCACTCTCCTGGCTGCTGGCACTCCTCTCTCCAATGCTTCCGATGTGGGCAAGCACTCAGTGTTCTCAAGTACAATACAGGACATTTGGTTCTGCATTGTACTTTATGCACCCACCTTAGAAAAGAGGCTTCGAGAGTCCATTTGCACAGATGGAGGGAGCCTGCCAGAGCAGAATATGTATTACACCTTATTCCTCTACTCCTAGAACATTTAAAGTGTTACTAAACTGAGGGCCCTGCATTCACTATATCTGGTCTCCCACGGTACACAGAACATGAACATGCAATTATTTTAGTAAACATAAACTGCTAAATACCTTTTATCAGCAGTTAGAGCAGTCTTGTGACTTCTAGCAGTGTCCAGCAGAGCACTGGTCAAGGCTTGTAGGGGGAGTTTTTTCTAGGAGGATGCAAAACCCCTGACCTCTGTCTGGACAGTGCAGATTAGCCCAGTGCTGATCACATGCACTTTCCCAAAAAAAAAACAAAAAAAAAAAACCTCTCTAGCAATACAAACCAAACTGACCATGTGCAGAGTGTCTACACACTGCATGTCTTATCAGGAGAGGGACACTGGAAGAAGGGGAGTATCAGAGAAGTCAGGATCAAACAGCCTTTTTACACCATGCAGAGGATTAACCCCTTAGGTTCCACAGTGAGTATAAAAACATGCTTTACTGCAAATAAAGACTGATATTACTGTTGTAGGATTAGTAACACTTCAACTTTTGCAGTGTGGCGGCCATGTGCTGGGGTATTTTTTCCTGCCTGGGCATTGGCTTTGTGTTTTTTTTTTTTTTTTGTGTGTAACCTTTATACTTTACCTTAGGAGTCTTGAGAACAAACTTATGTTTGCCATCATCTGTTCCCAACTTTGCCTTGAGTTCAAGCAATTTGGCCACTTCTTCTGCTATCTAATAACAAAGAAAACAAAACATCATAACAGTAACATAATATAAAAAACTAATATTATTACTACTTCCAATAAAAATGTAAAAGTGCTTTCTGATTTGCCTACATTAAATATTTAAGTTTAGGTTATATAAACGATAAAATTACCAGGCCATTTTTCAGTTTCTAGTATTGTGATAGTTTGGCTGAGAATTGGCTGAGAATTGCTCAGTCGTGAAACACTGTGCCTGGATAATTTTATACCATTTTTTGGGACAGAGCATTTTTTGGTGGTTTTAATAACCACTTTTTTAATATTCTCTTTTCATCGGTTTGTGGAGTTTCAGTGGTCACTAAATGGGTGAAGGATGAGGAGGGTGAGAGATTGTGTCTTGGGTTGTACATTCCCACACAGAAAGTAGTAGAAATGCTAAAAAAGAACCAAAAGTTAAAAAGGATGGGGGAAAAAGGTACAGATATGGGTGCCAGCAACAGGTGGGGAGAGGGGAAATGCGATTGGAGATAGGTCCTGCTTCAGAAACTGAGCCTGTGGCTACTCTCTAGAGGTCCAATAACATGAGGTCAAAGTCAGACAGAAGACAACGATTGATCCAGGGTCTCATGGTCCATTTAAATTTAGAAACAAGATCTTTAAGGATTGGTATTCAATAGTTTTTATTTAAAGTGATTGCCAAGGTTCATTTTTGTAAAAATAACAAACGTCATACTTACCTGCTCTGTACAGTGGTTTTACCCACAGCAGCCCCCATCCTCCTCTTCTCAGGTCCCCCGCCAGTGCTCATGGCTCCTCCACCCTGCTTAGTGCTCCTAGAGCATGTACTTTGCTGTGTGCTGGTTTTTTTTTTTTTTTTTGCTGACATGTTGGTGTTATATCTTTCACTTGGATGTTATAAGTTGCACTGAGTAAATACAGCTGGATAAAACAAAAACTGTGTCTGTCTTCATTTCAAGCTGTAATGCAATAAAATGTAATTATTTTATTGGGGGTGATTCTTTTCTATACCCACTGTATATTGCTATATATGTACTCAGCATGCAAATTTTTTGTACAAAATTACAATGCAGATATTAAAGAGGAACTCCACACAAACAGCTGAATACACTGTTCAAATAGATACTGTATTTACTGTTATACGCTCCAAAGGATTCATAATTTTGGTCAGCCATTATCAATTCATGCATTTGTAAAAGGACAATAACCGGTTTTTCCATGTTTAGCTTTACGGCTTTATATTTACAGTAAAGTTGTCACAATAGGCAAGTGAAAAGATGAAACAGAAAGCAAATTTTCTGAATCAAATAGGTGGGTCCCATGCCTGGTTGTGCAGTGTGGCAGAATTGATTGGTACACAAGAGTGGTAAAGTAAACCAGCAAGCACATGTGGCTCAGTGGTTACCACTAACAGCACTGGGGTCATGGTTTGAATCCCAATCAGGATGCTACCTGCATGTTCTCCTTGTGCTTGCATGGGTTTCCTCCTATATTGCAGATATGCTGGCAGGGTAATTGGGTCCTGTCTAAATTGTCCCTAGTATCTGTATGCATGCAAGATAGGGACATTAGATTGCAAGCTCTTTTAGAACAGGGACTGATGTGATTTTACAGTATGTAAAGCCCCGCCTAAACTGGCAGTACTGTATAAATGCCTGCAGTAACAACAACATATGTGTATTTCACTTGTGTATGAAGCAGTTTGCCTGGAGTTCCACTTTACATTTTTCACTGCTCCTATTAATATGTTCGCACAGCTGAACGTTTAAGGCTACTTTCACACTGGAGGAGTTTTTGAAGCGTTTTTGTGTTAAAAAAAAAAAAAGCGCCTGAAAAGCTCAGGAAAAATACTTCCCTATGTATGTGAATGTATATCTATGAATGTTTTCACACTAAGGCGTTGCGCTTGCGGTGCAAAAACTCCTGTTTTCAGCATCTGAAATCAATAAAGAACGCCTGAGAAGCGTTTTTGGTGCAGTTTTTAAGTCACGTGTCCTATAAAAAAACTGCTCAAAAAGCACGGTAAAAACGCCTATGCGTTTTTGCAGCGGATCAGTGTGAAAGTAGCCTATATAATGACTAGAATGAATCTACCATACAACTCTGCATAAGTCTAAAGTTTCGTGTAGAATACACCTCATTCACTCAATTCTCTGTATGAAGTTTGCAGCAGAACACACCCTGCATATATGACACGGGAGAGAAGTATACAGCTCCTCGAACACCTCCATAAACCTGTCCTGAAAAGCTAATTACTACCTCTCCACGGTGTGAGCATCACAGCAAAGCTCTGAACAATAATAGACTGTGTCCAGTGACATGATGAAACCTACAGCCCTTATTACACCACACAATCCCTGGCTGCAATCATACATGAGTGTGCACAGGTGATTTTTTTTTTGTTTTAGGCATATGCAGGCTATGCAGGGGAGCTCAGCTTCACCGTTCCCTTCATCCCGGTCACCGGACCTGTACCCACCGGGCCATTGGATGCTTGGACAACGTTGGACCTACTGGTGAGTCTGAGAGGACTCTATGATAGGAGACCCAAGAGGACCCCACTGCTGACACAGAAACATTAAAAAAGCCAGATTGGAGTTTGCCAAAATCCTTTTGGGAGAATGTACTGTGGACAGACAAAACAAAATTACAGCTTTTTGGTAAAATCCATCATTTTGCTGTTTTCAGAAAAAGAAATGAGGCCTTTAACCGCCTCCCACCCACCATATAGTACAATGACGGGTGCAAAGTGGTTCTCTTGTTCTGGGAGGATGTCATCCTACCATTCTAAGCGCGCAGTGCGACAATCGGTGGTGCGCTGTGTCCCTCGGACACAGCGGATCACCGATCAACGGAAAGAGCCGAAGATGTCGGCTCGGTCATGTGATCAGCTGTGTCCAATCACAGCTGATCGCATGTAAATAGGGAAATGCCGGTTATCTGCATTTCTCTCCTCACGAGCTGTCACGATGACAGCTCGAGAGGAGAGCCGGTAATCGGCATTCCTTAGAGGGGACATGTGAACTGATCATCAGGGCACTGATGATCAGTGTGCCCTGATGATTTGTGTAGCCCCAGCAGTGCCACCTGTCAGTGTCCATCAGTGCCAGCTGTCAGTGCTCATCCATGCCACCTGCCAGTGCCCATCAGTGCCTACCAGTGCACATCAATGCCACATATCAGTGCCCATCTGAGCTGCCTTTCAGTATCACCCATCAGTGCCAGTCAGTGCCACCTATCAGTGCTGCCAATCAGTGCCAGTCAGTGCCGCATATCAGTGCTGTATATTAGTGCCGCCTAACAGTGCCAGTCAGTGCCACCTGTCAGTGCCACCTATCAGTGCAGCCTCATTAGCGCACATCAGTGAAGGAGAAAAATCACTTATTTACAAAATTTTGTAACAAAAACGAAGAAAAAACGTTTTTTTTTTCTAAATTTTGGTTTAAGAAAAAATAAACCCAGAGGTGATTAAATGCCACCAAAATAAAGCTCTATCTGTCACAAAAAATTATAAAAATTTCATATGGGTACAATGTTGCATGACCACGCAAATGTCATTCAAAGTGTGACAGCACTGAAAGCTGGAAATTGGCCTGGACAGGAAGGGGGTATAAGTGCCCTGTAGGCTAGTGGTTAAAGAAAAGAGTACAGTCCCAACAGTCACACATGGTCGAGGTTCACTGATGTTCTAGGGTTGCTTTGCTGCTTTAGTCTTGATGGTGTGCATAGCATTATGAAATCTGAAGACTACCAAAGAATTCTGGGGTACAATGTAGGGCCCAGTGTTAGAAAGTTGGGTCTCTGTCAGAGGTCATGGGTCTTACATCAGCACAATGACCCAAAGCACACGTCAAAAAGCATCCAGAAATGGTTTCAGACAAAGCACTGGAGAGTACTGAACTGGCCAGCAATCCCATAGAGTACCCGTGGAAGGATCTGAAAACAGCAGTTGGGAAATGGAACCCTTCCAATCTGAGAGACGTGGAGCAGTTGGTGAAAGAAGAGTGTCCAAAATTCCAGTAGAAAGGCGTAAGAAACTCATCAATGGTTACAGGAAGCTATCGATTTCCGTTATTTTTCCAAGGGGTGTGCTACCAAATATTAAATTGAAGGTTTCAAATTTTGTTCAGTATATTATTAGGGTTTTGGGTGGAATGTGTTAGATTTGGCTTTTTGTGTAATTTCAATATAAATAAAAGAAATAAACATGAGATTGCCTAAACATTTGTAATTGCAACAATTTTCTGGGTGCAGTGGTGCATTATCTGACAGAAATGCGGCGGGGGGGGGACAAGATTTTTGGCCATGACTGTATATGAGAGGCAACTGGACTCCCCAATGCTGATGATCAGAGGGTGTTTGAGCAGTACTGCAGGCAGTGACAGCCACATGGGAATGGTGATGATGATGGCTGTGCCATTATAACCAATACTGCCAGAGGCTGGCTGTTCTCTGTGAACATATAACATGTTGGCATTTTATAAATGACATTTCTTCTCGCTGTACACCACTATCCGGACAAGGCCCTTCAGACCCCGTAGAGTTGTACGCCTGCCTGCGGCTTTAAACTCAACCCTCCCCAGCTTGTTCACCTGCTTCACACCCCGGCGTTGGCTACGGCCTGCCAACTAAACCTCTGCCAGTCTCCTACCTCCTCCGAGCTGGCTTTCTCCTGTTTCAGCTTCTTGACTTTCTCTCCTTGCTGCACTACAGCTTGCTCCAGCTCTGCTCTATCCGCCATGGTGACAAGTGAAGCCGGCATGGATGAGCGCGCATGCGCCGCATAGTCACACTGTAGGGAAAGCGTTGACGCTGAAGGGAGGGCTGGTCCAGCTCTGGCAGCGTACAAGTACGACTCGTACTCCCTCTGGTGGACACTGTTTAAAATTGCGAGCTGGTAGGTTATACCATGCAGCTACAGAAGGGTGCGTATAGGCAACTGATACTGGGTCAAAAATACTGGTCTCAGTATTGAATGGATGGAATTGACCCTAGATTGTTGACGTTATTATTATTATTATTATTATTATTATTATTAATAATAATAATAATAATAATAATTTATTCTTATTATGACCTTTTTATTTATTTTATTATTAGCAACGTTTTTGCATTGTACAGTTGTACTAAAAAGTTTGCACACCCTGGCAGAAATCATGACATTTTGGCATTGATATTGAAAATATGACTGATCATGCCTATAAACTGTCTTTTTTTTAAAGGATAGTGATCATATGAAGCCGTTTATTATCACATAGTTGTTTGGCAACTTTTTAAATAATAATAACAGAAATCACCCAAATGGCCCTGATCAAAAGTTTACATACCCTGGAATATTTGGCCTTGGTACAGACATACAAGGTGACACACACACAGAGGTTAAAATGGCAATTAAAGGTTAATTTCCTACATCAATGGTTTTTTAAATTGCAATTAGTGTCTGTGAATAAATAGTCAATGAGTTTGTTAGCTCTCACATGGATGCACTGATCAGGCTAGATACTGAGCCATGGGGAGCAGAAAAGACCTGCGTAACAAGGTATTGGAACATTATAAAGATGGAAAAGGATATAAACAGATATCCAAAGCCTTGAATGTGCCAGTCAGTACTGTACAATCACTTACTGAGAAGTGGAAAATTCAGGGATCTTTTGATACCAAGGCAAGTACAGGTAGACCAGGAAAGGTTGCAGCCACAACTGCGATAAGAATTGTTAGGGATATAAAGAAAAACCTACAGGTAATCTCAGGATAAATACAGGCTGCTATGAAAAAAGATGGTGTGGTTGTTTCAAGGAGCACAGTATGACGATACTTGAATAAAAATGAGCTGCATTGTCAAGTTGCCATAAAGAAGCTTTTACTGCGCCAATGCCATAAAAAAGCCCAATTACAATATACCCAATAACACCTTGACATGCCTCACTGGGATTTTTTTGTGGCATTGACATAGTGAAGGCTTCTTTCTGGCAACTCGACCATGCAGCTAATTTTTGTTCAAGTATCGTGGTATTGTGCTCCTTGAAAAAAACCACACCCAAAGCTAACACACCAGGTATTTCTTTTCAAAATGTAACAGTTATTTCTAGTCAAAGCAGAACTTTAGTCAAAAAACTAAAGTGATTCTAAAGGCTATTTTCTTTTTAAACAAACATGATTTACTTACAGTACCTGCTCTGTGTAATGGTTTTGCACAAAGCAGCCTTAATTCTCCCCTTCCTCCTATTTAGGGGGACTGAGCCACATGCAGAAGGTTTTTTTCACTAGTCACTAACCCCCTATCCTATTCTATGGAAGGTCCTGCTTAACCCCTTCATGCTGACCTTAAGAGTTCTAAAAGCTGGGAGTCAGAGGTGGACATTCGGGTCATGTGACTGTTTTGGCTGTCACAGTGGTTACATGATCGAAAAGCTCCTGATCTTAAGTATTAATCGGGAGTTTACCGATCACTGCTCGCTACCATGCTGGGCAGCGTGCTCTCAGCACAATAAGTTGTTTTAATATGGTCGCATATACTGTAAACAGCTACTCAACATTAAGACCAACTCGCTGAGTAGCCGCAAATGTGTGTACGGCCACTGTCAAGAGGTTAAGATGCATTGCAAGGGCAATAGTCCGACAGTCTGTGGCAAACCCTCCCCTACTGACTAGTGTGTTGTGGCTCCAGTGTAGGAGTACCAAACTTAAGTCCCTTCGAACCTAAGTCCAGGTGCCCAAAATGTGTCTCCAGTGAGCAATACTGTTCCTTTAACCACTTCCCATCTGGCCCATGTCTATAAACGGCTGGAAGGAAGCACTGCCGAAGCGGGTTGACGTTTCTAAACGTCACCCGCATTCACTGCCTGTGCATGCTCCCTAGGACACAGCGGAACACCGATCGCTGTACAGGACCTGTGTGATGTCCTGATTCATGTGATCACTGATTGGCCAATCAGTGATTACATGAGCAGTAGTAAACAAGATGTCACTTCCTGACATCATTGCTTACTACTTGTGAAATCTCTTCCTTACAAAAACACTCCACATTCCCAGCCGTCAGGATTTTCTGGACGGAAATATTCAAAATACTCTCCTTATTAAGTGCGAAAAACCTCCATCCTAACCCACTAACAGCGATACTTAACCTGCAACCACCCGAAGTCACGAAACTACAATTTAAGCTTCTATTACAGGTTACCACAGCTGCCAAACAGGTCATCGCCAAATCGTGGAAATCTGCGTCGCTTAACATTACCGCGGTTCTAAACAAAGTAACCCAGGTGATGATCCATGCTAAAGCAGAAGCCACAATCTTGAATACTATCCCTAAATTTAGGATGATTTGGGACCCATGGGGAGAACATTTTCTACCTTCTAACTTTGATGAATCTCTTCTCACACCATAACCAGCACTTCCATTTATTTTGGTACCCTCCCCTTTTACTCTTAAAGCTCCCCTCTTTTTCCTTTTCCTCTTCACTTACGGAGTCGCACGCCTCTCCCCTGTCTTCTCCCACCCACACATTCCCCACCTAATATTGTTCACCAATTCTTACCTGTTACAGTTCTCAGGTTTACCGATAATACTGTATTCCCAAGAAAATTCACTGTATGAGTATTGTATATTGTATACTATATTTGTTCTATGTTACCCCTCCCTGTGAACAAAATAAAAAATCTGAACAAGAAAAACACTCCACATTTGTCAGATTGCGAGGGCATCTTCTGTGCACAGCCCTCTTCAGATCACCCCACAGATTTTCAATTCAGGACTGTGCTCTGGCTGCCCACATGGAAGAAAACTATATTTGAAATATATTTTAAAAATATTCTTCCCAAATATATTGCCATATATTGAAAATGCTACAATTTTGCCCATATTTATTATATTTCGAAGCCAGAAGCCCAGTGCTTGTAATTAACGGACTTCATGGATGAAGGTGTATCTACTCTACACACAGCACTGGGTCTCAGTACAAGCCAAGGATGAATAATGTTGTATATTGATTCCAATTGGTTTTATTGATTGCAGGCTTCCAAAATTCAGGCTGTTGCTGTCTATATCAATCAAGCTAAACAATTTCCAGGACTCTATCTGGAGAACAGTTGCAGAGCAGTGCCAGATCCAGAGGAGGGAGTCTCTTCCTATGCTGCTGGCTTGGTCCACATTAAAAGGGGCTTCCGGCAGAACTTACAATCATATGATTCAACATATTGCGGTTTTATTATGCGTATCTGGTGAGTGCGCATTTTTTATCATATCCCCTGCATGAATTTAATGGAATAAAGTCACACGAAATCCTTTGATATCACCTGTGCAACAGGATCTCTATGTGGCACAATTCTCTGACCGGTGTCAGACTTTCACCATTATATGAACATTTTTCTGTTTATTGACTTTCACAGTTGCCTGCAATTATTTGCACTTTCTATTTATCACTTGTGTATATTTAAACCACCATTATCATATTTTCTATTAATTTTATTAGTGCTGCACTTATTGTTTATATGGGGACAAGGTGCTTTGGAGGGAGCCCCCTGCCCCAAAGCACCCCCCCCCCGTTGAGGGCATGTGGCCTGGTATGGTTCAGGATGGGGGGTGCTCACTTGTCCCCCCCCCCTTTCCTGACCTGCCAGGCTGCATGCTCGGATAAGGGTCTGGTTTGGATTTTGGGGGGGTACCCCCATGCCATTTTTTTAAATTTTGGCGTGGAAGTTCCCCTTAAAATCCATACCAGACCCGAAGACCTTGGTATGGATGGGAGGGGGGACCCCACGCCATTTTGTAAATAATTTTTTTAATTGCCGGCAATTCTTTTACACTCAGCTGTCAGGTGCCAATTTTTAAATGTAATTACCGCTTTTTTTTTCTTCACTATACAGTAGTTCAGAAATTCAGCTGTCACTTTCCCCCTCCAGCTAAAAGAGAGTTTATTTCCCCAAGTTAAAAGAAACAATGTTTCCTTTCAGTTTCTTAAACGATACAAAGTTTCCTGTAACTCCAGGGAAAGTGACAGCTAATGTTCTGAGCTATAGTGAAGAAAAAAAAAAGACGGTGATTGCATTTAAAAATCAGCACCGGCATACACTTCGTATTGCGAAAAAAATTAGTAAAAAACTCGTAAACCGAGGCATTATTTTCAATGGATTTTCATTTGTTAACTGAGGCATTTGTAAACCGAGGTATTACTGTATAGTCACTTTTTTACTACCTTTTGTGTTTATGTTGCTTCCTGATACAATGAACAACAGCAGACTGGCTCACAAACCTACTTATTTTGTGACATATAATTATTCTTCCTGTTCCTTGCTTAAAGTATAACTAAAGTCAAAACTTTTTTTTTTTTTAGTTTTGGATAGAGTGTAGGTTAATTAGAACCTCTGTCAATTTGTATTGCTGTCTGTGCTTGCTTTAGGGAGATTCACCCTCTATTTGTCCTGTTTACCATTATCACTGAAAGTGAAAGAAAATCACATATTTTAGGTTGTCCCCAGAAAAGTAATAGAGGGGAAGTCTTCCAATGGGGAAACTAGTTCTGGTGGCCTAGGGGTCCCCAAGGAATTCCCTTAACTTGTAGGGATTTGCTCTCACTTCCTGTTGGCTATGGAACAGGAAGTGAAGGGAAATCTCTGCAGTGAGACACAGATGGCAAAAAAAAAAAAAAATCTGACAGGGTTTATATCCCTCCCTTGCTCTATCCAAAATGAAAAAATAGTTTGCCTATAGTACTACTTTAACAACTACAAAACTGAATGTGGGCGACACCTAGTGGTAAAATATTTTCACTACATGTTTTGATTTTAATGTTTTTTTAGGGGTTGATCTGTTCCATTCTTAGCACATAGTTACAATGTAATTAACTTGATAGTAAACAATATCCTTATTATCCAGAAATAACACATTCATCCATATATATCCATTATGTAATAGCCCTGTAAGCTATTTTTCATTATACAGTACTTTGGGACTGTGTGTTTTTCAATCTTGTAAAAATACACACTTTACATTAGTTAATGTAGTTTTTAGGTACTTAACTATCTTTTGTAACATTTATTGGGGGTGGGGGGGGGGGGGGGTGTTGTATTAATTGGTCTTTGATTGTAAACTTTTTTTAATTTAAATTTAAAAAAAAGTGTCAAACGTATTACTATAGTTTAATTGTGTGTGAACGGCATTTTTAATTCTAATTCTATTTTTAAGTCTACTCTGTAGAAGTTTTTTTTTTTTTAAGACAACTGGAAACCTACTAAAATATATTAAATGGTATTTTAAATGATAATTTTAAGAAAACCTTGGGATTTATTTGCTTTTCATGGTATAAAGTGCAGCCCTAAATAAATTAATTAAATATTGTGAAACAGCGAAGTGTAGCGCTGATGTAGGATACAGTGCAAAATAAATGATAAATATGGAACAGCCAAGTGCAACATATAAAGTGAAAATGAATAAAACCCATAAATATAAACAATGAGTAGTGTCCGTGGGACTATAAGGCACAGCAATCACGGTGGAAGATAAAATGTGAAATGAAATGATGAACTGTGAAATGAAGTGAAGTGAGGAAATCCACCACCTCTGTCAGATGTAAATTCATCAGAAAACGACTGGTAAACAGCATGTATGCATATCATAACATAGGAAACAGCCAGAAGCTTCTACTGTATGTGGAATGCTCTGCCATAGGCAAACTGGGCACTCGTAGATGTACCCCTGAAGACGTGCAGATGGAGCCACACTTGCTGACATCACGCAGCCGCTGCCGAAGGTCAGAGCGGTGGCCATCTTGGTACTCCATTTTTATGTTCCACGTGGATTGTTTTACTCAATTTTTACAATAAAGTACTGCACCATGTATCATTTCTGGGCTCCTGTGGTGAGCTATTTTTCCTAGGTGAGGGCCCACCTGCAGTTTGCCTATGGCATGCGCAGGAGTGGCATAATCGCGGCCCGGACCGTCAGACGGCCGGAGCTCATGAACCTGGAAGGAATAAGGGTGAAGATGGAAGTCTCTACAGCGGTGACTGTGTGCTGCTGGAGGCCTTTGTTTTAAGGCAAATTTTACTTAATGTGTTCGTATGCAATGCATACCAGCACATTATGACATTACCTTGCAGGGAGTTTTTTTTTTTGGTCTGCGGTTTACTACTGCTTTAACGGAGAAGTATGAGCTTGTAATAAAAAAAACCCAAAACATTTATACTTGCTTAGGTGGATGCAGTATCAACGCGATGCTGCATTTGTCCCCCACTGGCTGTAAGACTGAGAACTGAGTGATCAAACATGCTTATGGCTCAGTTCTCAGCCTTCAGTAATCAGAGAGCTGTGACTGTCAAGTCAGGGGCTCTCTTCTTCTCTGCTCTTCCAGAACTCACTGGAGAACTGGGCTGTGGAGTGGGTGGAAGTGGTGGGCTCAGGCTCCCAGCGGCTTACTGAGAGGCTGAGCCAGCTACTGGTTCAGGCATCTAGGTGGATCCGGACCACATCCTCCAGATTTTTTCAGAGCCTGAACTGGCTCTGTGATGTCAGCCACCAGTGGGCTTTGTCTTGCTGTTGGCTGAAAATGATTACAGGAGTGCAGAATGAACTGCACTACTGTGATCCCCAGGAGAAGTACAGCCAAAATAGCTTTGGATATACCTCTCCTTTAAGTCTTTTTTTAGGGGACAGAGTTACATTTTTAGAATTACTCTCACTTTGTTTCTCGACGACAGAAGTCACCAGTACAGACAGAGGGTTTATCTCCCCAATGGGGGCACAGACAGCAATACAAACTTGGCAGAGGGTCTAACCCTCCCCTACACTATCCAAAACAAAAGGTTTGACCTATAGATTGACTTTAAATCAATTGTTTTATAGTTGGATGACTCCAATAGCTATATTCCTAAGAACTCCTAAAGTAAGGAGAATGCCCCTCTTGGCTGTCCACATTTAAAGATTTCCCCTCAACTCTTTTTCAGGGGACAACCCTACAACTTTAGATTTACCCTCCCTTTGTTTCTTGGTGACAATGGTCATCTGTACAAGTACAGGGACACAGGCAGCAATACATACTTAGGACAAAGTCTCACCCTCCTCTACATTATCTGAAACTAAAACAAAAGGTTTTGCCTATGGACACTTTAAAGCAGTTTTAAACCCCAAACTAAAAATGTAATATCAAATATGGTGGCTGCATTAGTTTTCTTTTTAGGCTTTTGTTTCCCATTTCACCTGATGATCTGCCCAGTAACACCTCCTATATTAGGTCTGGTTAACACTACTGCTGGCCGTGCAGCCCGCGTTTGAGCGGGCACAGCAGCATATTCATTTGAATGGGCTTCTGTGCTCGTGGTTCACACAAGGAAAAGGTGCATAAACCTTTTTTGAAACATATCCGCACAGAAACTGCATGGTCTTTTTGATCATGCGGTTTCCATGCGGTTCCCACACTCGCGATTGTGCCACAATAGCACTGCAGGATGGGATGCATGGGGGTGCCATTCAGAATGAATGGCAACTCCCTGCGTCTCACAAGAGAAGCCTGATAAGGCTGGTTGTGGGTGCGGGAATCACATTGATTCACATGTGATCACATCACAGAATGCGGGCTAGTGTGAACCTAGCCTGAGAATGCCTTCAGGCTGGATGCAGGAGCAACAGAGGCGCCGTTGGACAGCAGCATTGTCAGTCTGGGAGGAGGGGAGTGTTGGATGTACTAGCAGATTCAGACGCCAGCTAATATTTATAAGTGTACAGTGGGGATCGAAAGTTTGGGCACCCCAGCTAAAAATTTGTATTAATGTGCATATAGAAGCCAAGGAAAGATGGAAAAATCTCCAAAAGGCATCAAATTACAGATTAGACATTCTTATAATATGTCAACAAAAGTTAGATTTTATTTCCATCATTCACACTTTCAAAATAACAGAAAACAAAAAAATGGCGTCTGCAAAAGTTTGGGCACCCTGCAGAATTTATAGCATGCACTGTCCCCTTTGCAAAGCTGAGACCTGCCAGTGTCATGGATTGTTCTCAACCATCGTCTGGGAAGACCAGGTGATGTCAATCTCAAAGGTTTTAAATGCCCAGACTCATCTGACCTTGCCCCAACAATCAGCACCATGGGTTCTTCTAAGCAGTTCTCTAGAAAACTGAAACTGAAAATAGTTGACGCTCACAAAGCTGGAGAAGGCTATAAGAAGATAGCAAAGTGTTTTCAGATGTCAATATCCTCTGTTCGGAATGTAATTAAGAAATGGCAGTCATCAGGAACAGTGGAAGTTAAAGCAAGATCTGGAAGACCAAGAAAAATATCAGACAGAACAGCTCGCAGGATTGTGAGAAAAACAATTCAAAACCCACGTTTGACTGCACGATCCCTCCAGAAAGATCTGGCAGACACTGGAGTTGTGGTCACTATTCCACTATAAAGAGATACTTGTACAAATATGGTCTTCATGGAAGAGTCATCAGAAGAAAACCTCTTCTACGTCCTCACCACAAAAATCATCGTTTGAACTTTGCAAATGAACATATAGACAAGCCTGATGCATTTTGGAAACAAGTTCTGTGGACCGATGAGGTTAAAATTGAACTTTTTGGCCGGAATGAGCAAAGGTACGTTTGGAGAAGAAGGGGCACAGAATTTAATGAAAAGAACCTCTGTCCAACTGTTAAGCATGGGGTTGGATCAATCATGCTTTGGGGTTGTGTTGCAGCCAGTGGCACAGGGAACATCTCACGAGTAGAAGGAAAAATGGATTCAATAAAATTTCAGCAAATTTTGGATGGTAACTTGATGCCATCTGTGAAAAAGCTGAAGTTAAAGAGAGGATGGCTTCTACAAATGGATAATGATCCTAAACACACCTCGAAATCCATGGGGGATTACATCAAGAGGCGTAAACTGAAGGTTTTGCCACGGCCTTCACAATCTCCTGACCTCAACATAATTGAAAATCTATGGATAGACCTTAAAAGAGCAGTGCGTGACAGACAGCCCAGAAATCTCAAAGAACTGGAAGACTTTTGTAAGGAAGAATGGGCAAAGATACCTCAAACAAGAATTGAAAGACTCTTGGCTGGCTACAAAAAGCTGTGATACTTGCCAAAGGGGGCAGTATAAGATATTAACTATGCAGGGTGCCCAAACTTTTGCAGACGCCATTTTTTTGTTTTCTGTTATTTTGAAAGTGTAAATGATGGAAATAAAATCTAACTTTTGTTGACATATTATAAGAATGTCTAATCTGTAATTTTTATGCCTTTTGAAGATTTTTCCATCTTTCCTTGGCTTCTTTATGCACATTAATACAAATTTTTAGCTGGGGTGCCCAAACTTTCGATCCCCACTGTAGAATTTTCATAGCCATTTGAGGAGTGTTAAAAACCGCTTCCCAAAAGCCTGTCTAACACCTGCTAACAAAGCTAGTGTGAACTTAGCCTAATTCACAAAATTACATATATTACAAAATTAGTTTCATCATACTATTACCTGTGTTACACTCACATTCAAAAACTTCTCAACAACCAGGTTTTTGATCTATCGTCAGTGAATGCTCCTATTATTGATGAATGAGTGAGACTCCCCTCCTGACACAATTTCTCATATCCTAATTCTACCTCATCTGGCCACATCAGGAGGACAGGCTGTTACCTTCCATACTTGCCAGAATAGGGGATAAGAATTTGGAAATGATGAAGCAGGATAGCAGAGAAAACACTGCAATAAAAACAAGGAAAGTACAAACACATTGGGGGCCTTTACTCACACAATTCTGCCCAATACATCGGGGGAATTCCTTCAGGAAATAACACACAAAATAATAGAAGGCACAACAGCAGCATAATGGATCGGTTTTATTCTTAGTTTTATAAACAAATTCAATACATTTAATAAAAAAAACCTTACATATTTAAAAAGTCTCCTTCTTTATTTCTTTTTTGCCCTGCCCTGTAGCCTTGTTTGATAAAGCCATTGGGATAAATTCTGCATATAAATATTCTCGGCTAACTTGTCCTTTTTTTTATTTCTTCTGCTAGGTGTTCCTTGGAAACTTCAACCTATTAACAGAAAGAGCAAAATTTGTGAAATGAGATTTGAGAAAGCACAAAATGATCATACTGTTGATAAAGATTGTGATGGTGCTGAGGGGTTTAACCACTTGCCTACTGGGCACTTTTACCCCCTTACTGCCCAGGTCAATTTTCAGCGCTATTGCACTTTGAATGACAATTGTGCAGTCATGCAACACTGTACCCAAATGGAATTTTTATAATTTTTTTTTCACACAAATGGAGCTTTCTTTTTGTGGTATTTAATGGCCGCTGGGTTTTTTATTTTTTGCACTGTAAACAAAAAAAGAGCAAGAAATGTGAAAAAAAAATGTTTTTCTTTTGTTTCTATTATAAAATTTTGCAAACAGGTAAATTTTCTCTTTCACTGATGAGGCGGCACTTATAGGCAGCACTGGTGGGAATTGATGCTGCTGCAGTGATATGCAACACTGATGGGTGGCACGGCTGGGCGCCACTGCTTTGGGTATGCACTGATCATCAGTGCCCTGATGATCAGTGCAGATGTCCTCTGTGACAATTGCTGGTTATTGGCAGTACCTTCTCATGCTGTCACAGCGTGAGGAAAGTGCTGCCGATAACCAGAAACTGTATTTACTTTGTGCTCAGCTGTGTCATTGGACACAGCTGATCACGTGGTAAAAGCCCCTGTGATTAGCCTTTTACCTTGTCATGTGATTAGCTGTGTCTGTAGGACACAGCGATCACAGATAGTGTTGGGTGCGCGCCGCCGAGGGCACATGGGGGCGCATTCTGGGAGGACATCATATGACGCCCTCCCAGAACTGGACAACTGCGCTGTAGCAGTCATTCGGCCATAGCCGGGTTGTCAAGTGGTTAATTAACTGTAAATGCAATTACTAATAAGCCTCATTCACATGGGTTGCACTGAAGTGTACGTCTGTGGAGGGCCCTGTTTTCCCGCACAACGATGCACATGTGCTCCGTGCATCAACGTGTAGGCAGTCCCAATCCCATCAACTGGGATGCAGTGGCTGCATGGACACAGACGCTGTTCCCAATCTGACATTGTGTGGGTGCACAGCCTGGAATGCTCATTGTCTGTGTTCAGGGTTGTACACTCACAACGAACGGATGGACAGAATTCCAAAATTCTTCAGCAGATAAAAACATCTTCTAGAAATATATTTCAACTGTGTATATAGCGTTTTGCCTAGAGTTCAGCTTTAATGTTGAAATAGTCTAAAAATAATCAGGCAGACTAGATGTGAACAAAGCACTTAGATCAGATGGCTTGCCTCCATGAGTAATCAAAGAGCTGAGCTCAGTAAAGTCTAAGCCATTGTTTCTCATTTTTAAAAGCTATTTCAAGTAAACCATCCCTGAGAGAATTGTGTGGCAGCCTTTACTGACCTCCTTCTAAAGATAGGAATTGTCAATTACACTGACACCTGGAATGAGTACTTTCGGAGACAATGAACTGAAAGAAGTATGCAGATCAGGAAAATCACATCACATTACAGTCAGAAGTTCTTATCTTGCTCAGTGATAAAAAGTGTAGCTCTACCCTCCTGGGGGCTGCTGTGTTTCTAGGTCCCCTTAAGCTCTGCACAGCCAGGCAACATGCATTTTCCACACTTGCATCCACATTTTGTCAATGTTTTTATGATTTTATTAGGGGAAATAACTTGGATAGGGTAATAGGGATTATAGGATGCCCAACTTGACTGAATCAATGTACAAGGACAACTTCCTTTCTGTTTTCAGAAACAGATCCCGGACTGTTCTTTTCCTTGAAAGCTGTCAGTCTTTGTGGATCAGTAGTAACAGCCCCTTACAGGCTAGGGACTCGCAGCCCCTCTGAAAATCAGCTTAACTTCTTGCAAATCATATGAGACAGAGATGTCTCCTCTCCCCTGTAGAAATACTCCAGACACTACCAGCCCTCCTGGCTGCTCTGAAGATCTCCCAGGACAAGGATAAAGGATTAAGCACAGCACTGTCCTTTTAAAGCTTGCTACATGTGACAGTCTTTCCCCTTGTGAATCTCTGGGTGTGCTGATGTACTCACGCTGTCCTCCTTGCTCCCACTGCTCCCAGGTCTTACTGCTGTTCATGCCGTACTGCTGAATGGACCCTCCTGAGCCAGCCCAAGCCCAACCTGAAGGCCAGCCCCCCCCTAGACCAAGGGGACCCCTCCCAGGACACTGATAGTCTCCTCAGCAATCCAACTTCCACCCAACTCCCCTGCGAGCCTGACCATCCCAAATTTATGGGTTGGTCCACCACTCTACCAGGGCCTCCAAACCTGGGATTGGTTAGACTCCCATAAATATGCAGATTAAGTCTCCACCTCTTCTGCCCACTGGATTCTGGATTGTTTTATGGTCCTCCATTGCCAGGTGGAGGCGATAGAGTCCCAACCTGTTAAGTCATCCAGCCTGACCTGCAGTAACCTGACCTTAATCACAGACTCACACAGTTACCATGATTCATACACAATACATTTACCTACACTATACTACATTAGTTGCACACTAGAGGGTGCTACAAATGTATAGGAGCAAAAGGACAGCATGACAAGCAAGCAACAAGCAAATACCATCAAATGACTGCAACACACAAGCCTATAGTCCACTCATCCCAGGTGCCAGGCAAATGGCCCCACATGTAGTAAATGGCAGTTTTCTTTGTTTCTTGCTTGGAACAATAAAGCTTTGTGACTTCTGATCGGCATCAGAGTATGGCCAACTCTTCTTTTTCAACTAGCATTGGCATAATAGGAAGTGGCAATAAGAGTCTCCATTTTTATCTCAGAAAAGTTTCACTCTAAAATGACCCTGTCACCTTACAATATACAGGGATTTGGAAATTGGTAAACTGGATGGACTGATGTCTATATTCAAACATACCAAGTAAGACACTAAGAGTGCACTAAAAGTGGCAATAACTAATAAGAAAGTGAAAGAGTGATCTGATCAGGTCTGCCTATCCAGTTTTTCAGGTGGACCCAATCAAATGGTCCATATATCCCTATGGATCGGCCTCCCTCCAATCTAATCCGGTTCGCTTAAAAAAACCAAAAAAAAAAAACTGAAGGGGATCCACCCCCCTCCATTTCGGCGGTTCAGAACGAACAGTAGTCAGGTGTAACTGGACAACAAAGTCCATTTACACCCGTCCGCCCATAGAGCACAGTGTGCTCTGTCTGTGTCCACTCTGCATAAACTGAGCAGACACAGACCTGTGATCCGCCCACTTTGCTCTGATCAGCAAGTAATCAGCAGACAGATACCATGCTGAGCAAATCAGTTTCTGCCCCATTTGAGAGGGGCCTTACAAGACACAGTAATGACTAAGGGATTGGCAGGAAGAGTTTCGACACTGCCAGGAGTGCTGGTTTCTGAGGACCCAGCTGACAATTTTGATTTAATATTGTGTCTTTTTGCTGTGTCATGGCAGGAGATGCAAATGTTCACTGTTCTTTATAAAGACAGTGCTTATTGCCACTTTTAGTTTGGTGACAGGGTCACTTTAATGGCTAGCTTGTTACCAAAGGATTGGCATGAACCAAACTGTTACCTATAAATATTAGAACCTAAATATTGTGCTCCATAATTAATGCCAAAAAATTAATATACATCAATGAATCTCCAACTGTGTCATTATTCCTGATATTTTCAGCTGCTTTGCATTTAGGATCTGCTGGATCACATCCCCCTTACGAAGCCACATGACCTGGTGGCGGAACGCGTAGGGGAGAGGCTCTGACGTCACCATGCACTTGAGAACTAGACGGCGAGTATAGGCTGTGTGCGGCACACACACAGAGGAGGCTCTTTTTATATTACAAAGTGTGTTATTTATATATACAATGTGAGTGCATAAGCATATTGGGTACAAATTAAAAGGCTTTTAAAAGGATAAGGCACTATATTTCCTTTCTTTCACATATTTAAAATGTTGGAGAAATAAGGAGAAACGGAGGGACAGAGGAGCAATCCTTCAGCATAAAGATGGAGAGCTCTCTGCATCCATACCTGCAAATAAGGATCGGATAGGAAACTCCAGGGGATATCCATCACCCAGCAGATCATAATAAATGCACAGCAGCTGAAAATATCCAACCATTATTAAGGACACAAAGCTATGTTTGCCTAAATTAAATGTTAGGCTTTCATTGAGGTGAGCGCATGTTGATATTATAATTCGGAGGGCACTCGCACAAGGAATACAGACATCGTTTGGATCACATTAGTTTACTTTTGGGACTGTCACTATTTATTTATTAATATATTTATCAGATTGATTTATTGATTAATTTATTCATATTTATTTTTCACTTTTAGTGGTTTCAATTATGTCACATGGTACACGTTACTTTTGATTAAGCACAAGAATAATGACACACAGTTGGAGAGTCATTGATGTATATTAATTCTTATGGCATTAATTATGGAGTGCAACATTTAAGTTCTAATATTTATGGTTTAATAACGCATGGTTATGAGGATGTGTACTAATGTCAGCGAACCATATTATTATTAACAATATAGCAAATTATTCACTTTTGAACTTCAGTGGCTCACAAATGCAATTTATATAATTTTCTACAAACTGTTACCTGTACATGAGCATTTGATAGAAATATCTAAATTCTTATGAATTCAAAGGCGGTCTTAAAGGGGTTCTGAAGGCTGAACATTTTTTTTACTTTAATGCATTCTCTGTATTAAGATGAAAAAAACCTTCTCTGTGCAGGTCCCCCCCAGCCCTGTCATGCACCACCTGGCAGGTCTCTAGCAACCTACAGCACGGGATTCCTCAAGGCGCGGGTCCGAGTCCCAATCTGCTTATTCACCAGGGCCCCTGATGGTGGGGATGGACTTGGAGCAGACTGAGACCAGGTCGCAACCCCTGAGTACATCCGGCAGTGGTAGAGAGCACCGTCAGAGGTGTGCGAAAAATGGAGCCTGACGTGAAGAGGCTGGCAGGCCTGGTAACAGGGACAGATCCATGCGGGATGGATGGATGGATCGTCAGGGTAACATAAGGCGTAGTCAGGCAGGCCAGGTCAGCAACGTGCGGGCAGCGAGGTACCAGAGGAGCAGGCAGAGAATGGTCAGGGTCACGAGCTGGGTTCAGCAAATAACGGGCAGCGCGGTACAAAGGATCAGGCAGAAGAATGGTCAGGTCAAGCAGGAGACAATCAGCAGGGTCAGGATCAATGCAGAGGTCGGCAAATGGAAGCTTCACAGGATCAGATTACAGGAACAGGACAATAAGACCAAATGGCAATTGACATACCTCGTCCCGTTTAAACAGCACGCCCTGCGCTGTCATTGGTGCCAGGCGCATGTCTGCGATCGCGCATGCGCGGCCGTCGCGATCGCCCAGGTCCCGCTGCCCGCTGGCTAGAGTGTGTCAGTGTTCTGCGCATGCGCCGCCCGGCGCATCGCGGCAGAACACCTGGTCCCTGACAAGCCCCCTCTAAGTATATTACCTAAGCCTGATCTCAATTCAGCGATGTGCATGAAAGCAGTAACTTTTCTGGCTCTCTCCAACCTCATTGGCTCAGACAGCCTCAGAAGACATCGGCTCCTGCTGCTGTCAATCACAGCCAGTGGGGAGGGAACGGGAGCTGTGGAGTGAGCACGCGTGAGTGCCTCAACAGAAAGAGGCATGCTATGGGAGCACTCGGTGGGGGCAAGAGCCAGGAGCACCAGCAGGGAATGTGAGAAGAGGAGGATTGGTGCTGCTCTGTGCAAAACCAATGCACAGAGCAAGTAAGTCTAAAATGTTTGTTATAAAAAAAAATTTGAACATTTACAATCTCTTTAAATCCAAAGCTAGCAGTTTGATATCAAAGGCAAACAGTAAAGAAGGACACGGCTTTCTTTTCTTTCTTCTCATTAATAGGTCTCTGACCCCCACATGCACACACCAAAGCACATATATACAAGCACATACTATAAAAGAAAATTTAGTTTAGACCCAATATATAAATTTGGACCTAATTACTATATAGTAATTAGACCCCTTATATAAATTTGGACCTAAACTAAATTTCCTTTTATAGTACAGCCCAAAGTTATTCCTTTTTGGTTGTGTGAAAAATGTTTGCAGCTTCAAAAGGGCAACCACGTTGGTTTAAACCTTGTAGCAGAGATGTGTACATCACAAGACTGGCTGTACATGTAAAGTAGTAAATATACACTATATTTCCAAAAGTATTGGGACGCCTGCCTTTACACGCACATGAACTTTAATGGCATCCCAGTCTTAGTCCGTGGGGTTCAATATTGAGTTGGCCCATCATTTGTAGCTATAACAGCTGCAACTCTTCTGGGAAGGCTGTCCACAAGGTTTAGGAGTGTGTCTATGGGAAAGATTGACCATTCTGCCAGAAGCACATTTGTGAGGTCAGGCACTGATGTCGGACGAGAAGGCCTGGCTCGCAGTCTCCGCTCTAATTCATCCCAAAGGTGTTCTATCGGGTTGAGGTCAGGACTCTGTGCAGGCCAGTCAAGTTCCTCCACCCCAAATTTGGTCATCCATGTCTTGATGGACTTTGCTTTATGCTCTGGTGTGCAGTCATGTTGGAACAGGAAGGGCCATCCCCAAACTGTTCACACAAAGTTGGGAGCATGAAGTTGTCCAAAATGTCTTGCTATGCTGACACCTTAAGAGTTCCCTTCACTGGAACTAAGGGACCAAGCCCAACCCCTGCAAAACAACCCCACACCATAATCCCACCTCCACCAAACTTTACACTTGGTACACTGCAGTCAGGCAAGTACTATTCTCCTGAGAACCACCAAACCCAGACACGTCCATCGGATTGCGAGTTAGGGAAGCATGATTTGTCACTCCAGAGAACACATCTCCACTGCTCTAGAGTCCAGTGGTGGCGTGCTTTACACCACTGCATCCGACACTTTGTGTTGCACTTGGTGATGTAAGGCTTGGATGCAGCTGCTTGGCCATGGAAACACATTCCATGAGGCTCTCTACGCACTGTTGTGCTAATCTGAAGGCCACATGAAGTCTGTAGGTCTTTAGTTATTTATTCTGCAGACAATTGGCAACTTCTGCACACTGTGTGCTTCAGCATGCCTGACCCCGCTCTGTCATTTTACATGGTCTACCACTTTGTGGCTGAGTTGCTGTTGTTCCCAGTTGCTTCCACTTTGTTATAACACCACTAACAGTTGACCGTGGAATGTTTAGTAGTAAGGAAAATTAATGGATGGACTTATTGCACAGGTGCAACCTATCAGGGTACTATGCTTTGGCAATATAGTGTATACAGTTAGGTCCATATACAGTTGTGTTCAAAATAATAACAGTCAGACATCACTAACCTGATCAATCACTGTTTTTGGTAGAAAATATATTTCTACATGGCAAATAATTTACTAGCAGGTGTAGTAGAGCAATAGAAATCCAACAGACCCAACAGTCTTGACATGCATGCTGCTGATTCTGTGTAATTGAATCACTAATTGAAAGGGGCATGTTCAAAATAATAGCAGTGTGGAGTTCTATTACTGAGGTCATTCATTCTTTGAAAAACAGGTGGCAATTATTGCCCTTATTTAAGGAAGGAAGGCAGCAAATGTTGTACATACTGGTTACAGTGCATTTCTCTCTGAAATTCTGAGGAAAATGGGTCATTCCAGACATTGTTCAGAAGAACAGTGTACCTTGATTAAAAAGTTGATTGGAGAGGGGAAAACATATAAAGAAGTGCAGAAAATGATAGGCTGCTCAGCTAAAATGATCGCAAATGCTTTAAAATGGCAACCAAAACCTGAAAGACGTGGAAGAAAGTTAAAAACTACCATTCGAATGGATAGAAGAATAGCCAAAATGGCAAGGACTCAGCCAACAATCAGCTCCAGGAAGATCAAAGAAGGTCTAAAGTTACCTGTGAGTACTGTTACAATTGGAAGACGCCTATGTGAAGCCAAGCTATCTGCAAGAAGCCCTCGCAAAGTCCCACTGTTAAAAAAAAGATGTGCTGAAGAGGCTACAATTTGCCAAAGAGCACATTGACTGGCCTAAAGAGAAATGGCGCAACATTTTGTGGACTGATGAAAGTAAGACTGTTCTTTTTGGGCCTAGTGGCCGGAGACAGTTTGTCAAACGACCCCCAAACACTGAATTCAAGCCACAGTACAATGTGAAGACAGTGAAGCATGGTTGCGCAAGCATCATGATATGGGGATGTTTCTCATACTACGGTGTTGGGCCTATTTATCGCATACCAGGGATCATGGATCAGTTTGAATACATCAGAATACTTGAAGAGGTCATGCTGCCTTATGATGAAGAGGAAATGCCCTTGAAATGGGTGTTCCAACAAGACAACGACCCCAAACACACCAGTAAACGTGCAACATCTTGGTTCCAGAACAACAAGATTGATGTTATGGAGTGGCCAGCCCAATCCCCGGATCTTAATCCAATAGAAAACTTGTGGGGTGACATCAAAAATGCAGTTTCTGAGGCAAAACCAAGAAATAGAGAAAAACTGTGGAATGTAGTCCAATCATCCTGGGCTGGAATACCTGTTCACAGGTGCCAGAAGTTGGTTGACTCCATGCAACACAGATGTACAGCAGTTCTCAGAAACAGTGCTTATACAACTAAATATTCATTAAGTGATTCAAAGGAAAGCAAAATCTTCAAACATTTTTCAGTTTATATAGTGAATGTTTTGAGTTTGTAAAGAAGAATACAAACACCGCTTTTTTTTTTTTTTGAACAGTCTAATATTCACTTTTCTTCAATTTAGTAAGAGGAACAACACAAATTTGATATATTTTTCTTCATGTTTTGATTTGGAATAGAATGTGTAGTGTTCCCAATGCATTTCTGTGTATGGAAATAAAAGCTATTAGAAGGATTTTGAGCTTTATTCACTTTTTTCAACACACTGCTATTATTTTGAACACAACTGTATATTAGGACAAAGGAACTATTTTAGTTTTTTTCAGGTATTTACCAAAACATATTCAAGTTATATAATTGATATGGGATGAAAGTGCACACTCTCAAGTTTAATTTGAGGGTATGTTCATCCAAATTGGAGGAAGGGTTTAGGAATTACAGCTCCTAAGAGTAGTCATCCTCTCTTTTTCAAGGGACCAAAAGTAATTGGCCAATTGAATCAAAAGCTGTTTCATGGCCAGGTGTGGACTACTCCTAAATTATTTCTTTATCAATTAAGCAGGTAAAAGGTCTGGACTTGATTCTATGTGTGGTATTTGCATTTGGAATCTATTGCTGTGAACCTATATCATGCGTTCAAAGGAGCTGCAAGTGAAACAGGCCATTGTAAGGGTTCAAAAACAAAACAAATCCATCAGAGAGATAACATTAGGAGTGGCCAAATCAACAGTTTGGTACATTCTGAGGGAAGAAGAATGCACTGGTGAGCTCAGCAACATAAAAAGGCATGGATGTCCATGGAAGACAACAGTGGTGGATGATCGCGGGATCCTCTCTATGGTAAAGAAAAACCCATTCACAACATCCAAACAAGTGAAGGACACTCTCCAGGAGGTGGGCATATCATTGTCAAGGTCTACAATCAAGAGAAGACTTCACGAGGGCAAATACAGAGGGTTCACCACAAGGTGCAAACCATTCATAAGCCTGAATAATATAAAAGCCAAATTAGACTTTGCCAAAAAAACATCTAAAAAAGCCAGACCAGTTCTGGAAAAGCATTCTTTGGACAAATGAAACTGAATGGCATGGGCATGCATGGCTTCCAGTGGCACTGGGTCATTGGTGTTTATTGATGATGTGACAGAAGACAGAAGCATCCGGATGAATTCTGCAGTTGTCAGAGTACTGCTTGGACCTTGAAGAAGAGGACATACCCCGAAAGCTTGCCCTGAAAATTGTATGTTAGTGCAAATAAAAAAAGTATAACTGTGTATTGAGCCATTTGTCTGGGATTCCACTTTAATGTAAAGCTACCTCTAAAGCAGAACACCAGCCAATAATAACAAAATAGGAATGAATAGGCAGCCCAGTGGCACTTCCAATTAGCAGCATTAAGGTCATTGTTTTGAATCCCAACCACGCCACTAGCTGTGTGGAGTTTGTATGTTCTCTGTGTGCCTGTGTGGGTTTCTTCCCACACTCCAAAGACTTTCTTGTAGGTTCATTGGCTCCTATCTAAATTGGCCTAAGTATGTTTACATATGAATCTGAGTTAGGGACCTTAGATTGTACACTCCTGGAGGGTTAGCGACTGATGTGACTGTACAATGTATGAAAAGTACTGCATAAATTGACAACGCTTTTAAGTACCTGTAATACATAATAAATAAATAAAGGACTGTTCATAGATAAACTAACAAAACCTGCTATTGCTGCAGCATTCCGTTTCCCTTTCATTGAGAAATTTCCCCTGTAGTACCTTTTTGCTGCCACTAGATGTCCTTAGCATTATTCAAGCAACTTGATAGGAATAAGGATAATGGCCAGTTGGAATGTATAGAAATTTTAGCACTCCAGATACAAATATGCATTTGCTTGTGAATACTTGGGAAGTGAAATATCTTTTATTGTTGGAGCAAATGTCTAACCACTATATAATGTTATTAGTTCGCTTTGTGGTGCACTTAAAGCGGTAGTAAACATGTTCGAAAAAAAAAAAATTCCCCCTGCAAAGTAATATCATAATGTGCTAGTATGCATTTCTTACTAGCACATTATGTGAAACTTACCTTAAAATGAAGCCCTCCAGCTTCACTGTCACTGCTGACAGGGCTTCCATCTTCACCCGTTCTTCTTTCTGGGTTCCTGGGCTGCAGCTGCTTAAATGGTCGAGTCGCCGATGACGTCGCTAATGTGCATGCCCGCGGAAGTTTCGGCCATGGCACACAGCTCTGAAGGAACAGCACGGGCATGCCGTTCCTTCAGAGCGCATATGCCAGCTCTGTAGAATCTCTCCTGAAAGGTGCACATTTAGGAGATATTCATTTTACCTACAGGTAAGCTTCATTATACACTTACCTGTAGGTAAAAATAGAAATGAGAGTTTACTACCACTTTAATGAAAGTAGAGACAAATCAGGTGTTTACCTCCGCCCGTGTTGCAACATCTCTTAGCTTGACCACACCATCTTTTATTTCCTGATCCCCAATAATGGCCACCAGGGGAATCCCTGCACTCTCACAATAGTGCAGCTGGGTGAGTAATTTAGGATTCTTCTTGTACAGCATTTCTGCCTGTGTGGAAGAAGGAAAGACAATATGTTTTTTTACTTGAAGGCTATGCTTGCAAAGATTTTTTCAAAGATTGGATGCATGTTCAGAACAAAATGCTTTTATAAACTATTAAAAATCACTAAATATATTCTCTGGGTTAATTTATGTAGTGCTAAAATCACTATCATATTTTGCAGTTCATTCTAAACTTTTAAAGAATGACAGATTCAGTTAACTGCTGAGACAAGAAAAGCAACGAGTGGTGAGAAAATACTTTATCACTCAGATCAGCGAATCCCAGACATTTCTATGAATGACACATTTAAAAAAGAACTCAAAACAGCTTGTATCTAAAACCAAAAAAATTGGAACCATTCGTTAACAGAGCGATGTGTGCAGGTTATTCATTATTCTACATTTGTGCATGTGGAAATTCTAAGTCTAATTTGTTTATCTATGTGTTGTGTTATAAATAATAAGTTGATGAAATGATTATCAGCAAAGTGGTCAGAGGAGGGAATAAGGGTCAGGAAATTTAAAATCACTAAAAATCTAAAAAGATTTAGAACTAGAAAGTCAACAATGCTCAGCCTTCTACTGGCAAACAATGATTGATTTAGGTGGATTAACAGTATAACAGCTGCAGCAGGATGCTGGTGAATTGCACTGGATACTGAGGGGTTAACGCATATACTCTGGCAGGGGTGAGCAACTGCGTCCCTCCAGCTGTTGTGGAACCACAAGTCCCAACATGCCTCTGCGAGTCATGCTTGTCACGGTCAGTCTTACAATGCTTTGTGAAAATGTACTTCCACATCAGCTTGAGGGCCACAGTTTTCCCACCCCTGCACTGGAGACCGATGACTATAGGGTTAAAGTGTTACTTAACCCATGATCCTGCATCAACTATATCTGGTCTCCCATAGTACACACAACATGGAAGTGCAATTATTCTAGTAAATATATACTGCTAAATACCTTTTCTCATCAGCAGTTAGAGCAGTCTTGTGATTTCTATCAGTGGCCAGCAGAGCACTGGTTAAAGCTTCTAGGAGGAGTTTTATTTCTGCTCTAGGAGGGTGCAGAACCCATGACCTCTGTCTGGACAGTGCTGATTGGCCCTGTGCTGATCACATGCACTCTTCCAAGAGGAAAAAATATCTCTAGCAGTACACACCAAGCTGAGCATGTGCAGAGTGACTTCACATGATACGTGTTATCAGGAGATAAGAGGGGGACACTGGAAGAAGGGGGGGATTATAGAAGTCAGGATCAAACAGAGTTTTTACACAATGCAGAGAATTAACCCCTTAGGTTCCTCAGTGAGTAGAACAAGCATGCTTTACTGCACATACAGGCTGATTTTATTATTGTGGGTTTAGTAACACTTTAATGCACATAATCTTGAGAATAGTTACGAAGGGCTTAATGCCCATATTTTGGAGACTGGTCACTGAGGGTAAATGGACATAATGTAGAGAATGGTCATTGTGAATGCTAGAGCCTTGATACTAAGGGGTAAATGCATCACTGGGATACTAGCAGCTACCAACACTGGAACTGATTCACTAAAACTGGAGAATATATAATCTGGTGCAGCTCTGCATAGAAACCAATTAGCTTCCAGTTTTTCTTTTTGTGAAAGCTTAACTGAACAAGCTGAAGTTAGAAGCTGATTGGCTATCCTGAACAGTTGCACCAGATTTCACACTTTCCAGTTTTAGTACATCAACCCCACTGTCTTTTACTTCAATCCCTGTGTGCAGACTGATGAGAATTGTACGAGCAAGAGGAACAGCAGATCACCATCCTAATGCACCACTAGGTGCAATTTATTATCTCCAGATTTATAATATGTAGCTTCTGTTTTTGCAGAAATGCAAGAACCTTGCCACTTGCAGTAACTCAATGCTGACTATGCTAAAGCAAACACCCTATAGCAAATACAATGCACAGAAGGTAGTTTAGGTCCTGCCCTGCATTTCAGGGATATGGAAGGAACAACCTTGTTTCCAAATATGTAAATATAGTTTGTAAATATCACGATCATTGCCAAGCTGTCCTCTATGGGGTGAAAATGCCTGCTGACATGTATCATCCAGAAAAAAAAAGGAAAAGGGAAGAACAAAGAGTGAAAAAAGAAGAGACGAAAACCTAGAGAAGGAGAGAGAAACAGAAGAGAAAAGAAACAGGAGAGAAAGAGAAAAAGTCAAGAAAGGAAGAGAGCAGGGGACTGGCCATATGGAAACTCGGGCACTGCCCGAGGGCCCGGGCTCAGTAGGGGCCCCATGAGATGCCCCTGGTACCTTTTTCATAGGCTTTTTTGAGTTTGGGCAAGGACACGGGCCCCATGATCTCCTTTTGCCCGGGGGCCCCATGAGTTGTCAGTCCGCCCCTGGAAGAGAGTATCACAACCCAGGACTAGCATGGACAACCACAACTGGTTGAAGGTAGGGATGGGAAGGAATAGCTTATTCAAGGTTCCCAAACTTTAAGGAACTTTGGGTGTGAGTCCTTAGGAATATTGGAGGAGTCTTCCAGACTGTGCTATGTTTAGCAGAGATAAAAAGATAGAAAGCCAATTTCTGTTTGTGTGTTAAAAGGCCCAGAATATGGAAATGTAGGAGGGCCAATCTGGCATCCTTGTGTACCATCATATGGAACAAAGCCTCCAGCAGGCAAAGAACCTTAGACCAAAAGCCTATCAGTTGTGCGCACGACCACCAAATGTACAGGACGTCCCCGCGCTGACCATAATTCCTTAAACACCTGTTGCTGCTGCCAGGATAGGCATGAGCAATCTGAGCCAGGACCCAGTTCCACCATAGGAGAAGTTTATAGGCGGCGTGAAGTGTAGTCGTGTTAAAAGGAGCATTTAGCCACCATCTTCCAGGCCTTGCTCCAGTTCTCTACCTCAATAGATGAACCAAGATCGCGCTCTCATTGACCCACAAAGGAAAGGGATGTTAAGGTAGTTCTGCTGTTAAGAAAGGCGTAAAGTGTTGCGATGAGACCAGGAGACCCCGGCGAGTGCTGACAAGTATGCTTGAAAGGCGTCTTGCAATATGGGTGCGTGGAAGTGCGGCGAATAGACAAAATCCAATGTGGCAATTGCAGATAATGGTAGTGTTCTTGTTGCAAGATCTCAGGTGTCTCCCGAAGGGCTTCTCAAGATGGGAACAACTGGGTGGTTAGGAAACTGTGTACCTCCGGGAAGCTGTGGGAAGTACATCAGGAGAAGAAGTGGGGATGGTCTACCCCTGGAGGGAAAAGGGGATAATCGATATAAGGGACTACAAAGGGGACATCAAGTTGCCTGAATACCTACCGGAGTCCCACGTACGCAGACTGTGAAGCATGATAGGGCTCAATGTCAAAGGGTGTAATTTATGTGGTAGCCAAAACAAGTCATGCAAAGAAAGCGGGGCGCATCAGTCAATCTTTTAAGGCAAATTTGATTATGATTGGTGGTTTTGCCAAATGCAGTCAATTTACATGTGACGTCATCACGTATACCGGCAATGCCAGGTGGAATTCCTACATGCTGTGCAGATGTATGCTCACTCTTGTAAGTCTATATGAGCACTTTTTAATACATTTTTACCTTGCGCAATTATAGAATTGCCAGCCTTTTTTCTTTTTGGGTATGTATTGTATGATTGAGATGTAGAACCCTTGGAGGCCTAGGAGAGCTCAAGTCAGAATGATTTGTGACACATGCTTATCATTGCCACTCTGTCTATGGGGTTCAAGGCTTTCTGGTAAGCGCATTTTCCTTTTGTGCACAGGGACCTTGACTTTCATGGCACTAAGAGCACTATCTTCCAATTTAGTGGATCTTTATACTGGGACTATGGACTTTTGTTGCACCAGCTCTTTATATATTTTTTATTTTCTTTCATTATTTACATGGTATATTCTATCATTTTGCACTTTTAACTATATTTGTTAAATTGGATCCTTTCACATGTGTTGTGCGGATGCATGATTTATATACATACATGTTGACTAAGTTATTATTTCAAACTCTTATTTTTCACATGTGGAATGTATGATTTAGTCACAATTAATAATTTAGTCATCTAGTGCCACTTATATGTTGTATTATAATCTTTCAATGCACATTTGATTATGATTGGTGATCATGCAAACGTGTTTGCACAGACATCTTTTTGACATTAAACTTGCTTTATGTAAGAGACAGCAACAAGGCTGCAGTGGGTGTGTTTGGGAATTTCTCTCCTGCATTAGATTAGGCTGTTTTTGACCTGAGTATGATATCCCTCACTGGCATCTCTTCTAGGAGAGGAGACCCAAAAGATCCCTTAAAGTGGTTTTAAACCTCAGACATGAAATATGAACAAAGCATATTCCTCTATAGTGTGTACTTCAATACAAAGCACTAAGTGTCATTTCTGTCTGCTTCTTCATTCTTTTGCTATCTGTATGAATCCCTTCTGACTAGTTTTTCTGACACCAAGAGGTAAAAAGGTGACTGGGGAGGGAGCTCCAGCACACCACCTGTGATTGACAGCCTTAGCTCTGTTTTTCTGTGCTGTGTGAATGGGGGTGTGTCCCTTTCCTCCAATCAACTCTGAGCCCTCCTCCATAATTCATATCACTAAAAGAAACTTACTGATTGGCATAATAAATATGTAAGACCTTAAAATAATAACAGTAAGGTGGGAATCTTACAAAAATATTGCTCATTGCCATACTTTGGCTCCAGGGGGGCTTAATGTGGAGTTGGAGATTCATACTGTCCTCTGAGTTATACCATATATATGTCCCCAATAAGCCCTTCCTTAGGGCTCACTGCGCTTCTCAAAATCACTTTTCCAACTAATACCCCCAATCTTTATAATAGCTCTGGGTGTACCCCCTTATTATCCAACACTTACTGTTATTATTTTTTATCATTCTGCTTTATATATTTTACTTTAAATTTCATATTTAAAATCCTTTATATTATTCTGTAAAAGTGTGACGTTTATGGTTATTTGCCACACAAAAATACTGTCTCTCCTAAGGTTCAAGATGAGACATTATGTAGTTAGTTATACGTATTTTATTATGCCATATTTTACTGTATCTGTATTTTTTCATACCTCTATATAATTAAATTCTTTTTTCATTTTAATTTATTTATACAGGGCCCTTAAGGTCTCACATACAGTGCATCCAGAAAGTATTCACAGCTCTTAACTGTTGCCACATTTTGTTATGTGACAGCCTTATTCCAAAATGGATTAAATTCATTTTTTTCCTCAACATTCTACAAACAATACTCCATAATGACAATGTGAAAGAAGTTTGTTTGAAATGATAGTTTTAAATGTCAAGCTGTATCTTTGTGTGACGTGCCACTTGTGTGCAGCGATGTCAGCTCGCTAGGTGGTCTTGTCCGCCAGCCCTGCTGCCCATATATACAGCCATGCCTCAACTTCCAGGACCTAGGTCACAGTCTGTCAGTAGAAGTGCATTCACACCAGCCGGGGAGCCCTTGGAGCCACCAGTGAGGCCAAGGCTGAGCCGAATCATGGACAAAGACACACAGCGGGACCAGACCAGCATATTGTAAGTGGGGATTTTGACTGATACCCTTGACACAAATTTTTAATATGTGAGTTGCCAATTTTTTGTGCATTAAAGTTTACAGCCAACATACTGTACTTAGATGGCGCTGCTTGGCTCTTTTTTCTGTACTTTTATCAGAGTTGTTTCTGACTCCCATAGACTGGCAGCCACTGTTCAGTTTAAGTTGGAATTCATTATATGAACTACACTGGACTTTTATAGAGCATTTACATTTTTATTTATTTGCATTTCTCCTTTTTATCATCTTTGCATCTGTTCCCTCCCTCTCAGTGCACTACCATCCATTCATTGTAAATGGTCAATGTAATCGCATTTGTGTTTGCTGTTTATGCTTTTCCTTTAGGGTCATTATTGTGCTGCCATGTGGAGGCTGCGGTGATAAGTGCATTACATTTTTGCCAATGGATCTATTCACCATTTGTGTCTTGTAATTTTATTTTTGCTCAGTGATAGTTCCTACCTTTTTTACTGTACAATAAATGCTACTGAAGTGAGGAAAAATATTCTAATTGGTCTCCAGATACTTCATTCTTCTGCATTACCTATGTATTTGCATACATCTCTCTTGCATGACATTCAAAAATAAGTGTTTTGGTGAGCTCATTTATATTACAAAGACTGTCCACAGTAGTTGTCTTTGCTCCAGTCAGGCAAGGCATAGGGGTCCCAGGGTAGATATGTTATGATAAGTCAGAATACTTTATGTGTTGGACATTATCAGTGCATTGTAAGGCTTCTATGTTCAGAACATGGCCATGGCTTCTACTTCCAGAGCAGTCTGAACAATAAACAGGAGATTGCTTATTGGCTGTAACAGCCATAATAGATGAATGCAGCAATGATAATGGTGTTTTGGAGAGTTCAGCTATCTTACAAAGACTGTCTGCAAAACTTGTCTTTGCTTCATTCAGGCAAGGCATAGAGGTCTCAAGGTAGCTATGTTACTATAACAACTGAAGTCAGATAAGAAAGATGTTTACGGTGATGAATGTACTCACTTTAATTCCTGAATTCCACAGCATAGTAAGAAGTTTCATTCTCTCCTCTAAGTGCATTGGTTGGGCTGTTGCCACCAGTACTTGGGTTTCAGTGGTTCTGATTTTCTCACCTGACTCCTAAAGATAGGGTAGAGTGTACGTTAATAGTACAGAGACATATTAGTGTGGCAAAGCTATAAGTAAACACAGATGTAGGCTGTGAGAAAGCATTACTAATCAAAGAAAAAAAAATTAAATGGCACCCAACTCTTATCCTCACAGGGTTATTATTATAGGTACTTATATAGTGCCATCAATTTACACAGCACTTAACATATATACAGTATATTGTACATTCACATCAGTCCCTGCCCTCAAGGAGCTTACAAGCTAAGGTCCCTAAACTCACATGCATACACATACTAGGTCCAATTTACACAGAAGCCAATTTACTTACCAACATGTCTTTGGAGTGTGGTTGGAAACTGGAGTACCTGAAGGAAACCCACACTGACACAGGGAGAACATGCAAACTCCAGGCAGGTAGTGCTGTGGTTGGCATCTGAACCGACGGCCCTAGTACTGCTAGACGAAAGTTCTAATCACTTAGCCATTGTGCATCTCCTTTCATAGCATTCACAAATCCTCAGGTTGTCATGAACTTGCCAATTGGAGCTCCCTCCAGATCAGATACTTAGAGATACAATACAAATCCATACCTCTATATTAAGAGCACTCACCCCCTTGGAGCAATTGTGTTTAAGTGGGTTTGCCCCCAAAGGCCTACTTTCTCAGATCAACAAGTTGCAATGATCATTTCACTAGGCCCATTTTGCTTCTTCAAGGAGAAAGAACTCAATCACCAGGCATTGATCTCTACAAGGCTCCAGGAATCTGGCTATAAGCTCCTATCCCACTGGTATTATACCAGTGAAACACCACAAAAGCTTTCCAGAAACCATCCCTACGTGTTGGTAATGTTCTTAATCCATGGACACTTTACTACATTCAACCTTTTGTTAAACCCTTTTCCCTATCATAACTAAAATGACTGACACACAACCTCTTGACATTCTTACCTACTTTCTCCTACATTTGAACAATATGGACCCGATCACATAAAAATTCCTTACGTATACATCTTATCAATGGAACTAGTTTTGGAAACAGTCGCACACCCCTACTATAAAAAAATGACGTAGAGCTTAACATCATAAGCAACATGCAGTACCTAATTAGGTTAATGTAAAAACAAAATGAAAAGTTCTTACTCACCTGGTACCCATGGCTACTATTCTGATACTCAGATCAATACAACCTTACCATGACTAATATGTGAACATGGTTGATACAACTAGATGACACATGTTTTAATCAACTGTTTTTTTTCCATAAAGGAGATGATCTAGGCCTGAGAGAGAGAGGGAGAGAGAGACCCCCTTTGTTTTCTTTTCCTTTCTTCCCTCACCCCCCTTACTTTAAGTCTTTCCCCCAGTACTGAGCCAACACAGGACGACTTGCTCTCCTCTTTCATCTGAGATTGCCGTTTTTGTTTGTACCATATGTATTGACTGTTACTTTTGTTACAATTTTTTTAATCTTAAAAAAACTTTGAAAAATAAAATGTTATAAAATACAATATTTTTCATACATTGTTTTCATACCTCTGCTTTTTTCTCTGCTATGGAAAAGATCCTCTCTATGCCAATGCTGATTCCCACGCATGGTACATTTCTGCCTTTAGCATCAAACATGCCCACCAGTTCATCATAACGACCCCCAGCTGCCACACTGCCAATGCCAATTGGATGATTCTGTGATGTCTTATCGCTGAGCAGCACAGCTTCGTATATTACTCCGGTGTAATAATCTAACCCACGAGCCAAACTGATGTCAAAAACAATCTAAGAGGAAAAAAGATATTATTGGAAGACATATGGAAAGCCTAATAAACAAGCAGCATTCTATTTTTATTAAATTTTTATTCAAAGGTGAAATCCTTAACTGCATTGTCCTGTGCCGCCATGTGTTATATTTTTTACAGTCACACTACTGATTGCATGAATCCACACTCACACTTGTACGCTGGAGAAAGAGCTTGGGTTCCTGACCAGGTCAGTCACACCCCGGCCACATCAAGCCTGACCTTGAAATTGTGCGACTTACAGTGAAGTCGCACGATTTCAAAGTCGGGGGACATGCCGATTTCAGGTGCGATTTGTAAGACATCTGACACAGATGTCTATGCAAATCGCACTAAAAGTAGTGCATGTACTACTTTAGAAATTGGTGCGGCTCCAACCATATCAGACCCGCACCTATATGACCGATGTAAGGGTGCGACTTGGCATGCGATTTGCAAGTCGCATAGCATGCAAATCACATCCGAAGTGACCGGGGTGTTAGGCTGGCCATACATTATACAATTTTCTTGAGAATTTTGCTTTAGATTTACCAAAAACCATATAATATGAGGTCAAACCTAAACAACAAAATCTGGAGAGTGCAAAATCTGGTGCACCTGTGCATGGTAGCCAATCAGCTTCATAATTCAGCTTGTTCAATTAAGCTTTGATAGAAAAACCTGGAAGCTGATTGGTTTCTTTGCACAGCTGCACCAGATTTTGCACTCTCCAGCTTTAGTACATCCACCCCATTGCCTGATGCCTTTTGGATTAAGTAGTCATACAAGCACTACACAACTGCTAAAACAAGAAAGTAAGAGACTATTAATACAATGGCTGAGGGCTATTAATACAAGGTCTTTCTGACTGATTATTTATTTTTGTGATTTCAATTAAGTTTTAAAGGCGCCATCCAGGTTCGTCCATATCTTCCTATGAATCTGAAGTGAAGTCACTGACACCATAAGAAGTAGATATAAAACATGCAGCACCATCCCTGTGGCCCACTGGGAGTCTCCCTCCCCTCATTTTGTTCAGGCAATAAAACCTTCAGTAAGCTGCAAGGAAGGTGCCTTCAATGTAATACCTGCCAACCATCTGTCTTTCACAACTGCCACATTTGCCCAACGCTTATCACTGTCCAATGGGGTCAGCTGCTGGCAGCAACAAACTGGTTGTGGGACAGCAGGCACAGTAATACCTTCCATGCCTCTGCTTATTGTACAGCCACCTTGAAATCACTACAGTCTGGCTCCTGCCATTTGTTTCCTGTAGCCTGGCCTTTAAGTCTTCTTTGTGGCCTAACCCTATTATATTGCAGCCTCTATATCTATCTGAAGCAGCTCTCAAAATCTAACTTTTAAAAACTTTTGTATCTAAGTATTTATCAGATCACAAAACGAGAACACCATATAGTCATGCAGGTTTGTATTATGCTGAAGAAGGTGCAGGTGAACAGTGAATTTGAGCTAAAGAGAATGCTACACACCAAATCTGATGTAAAAGAGCTCATTGAATGTGGGCTAGAGAAGGTGCTACACAGTGAATTTAAGCTAATGAAGTTTCATCTGGTAAGGGAATTTGAGTAAGTAAAAGTTTTTATTTAAAAAAAAAAAAAAAAAAAAAAAATCCAATTTCCATTTATATCTGTCAAAGCGTGGCCTACAGATGAAGGTGCGACTGCTATTGCAGCCTATTCTTAGACTACAGTCTGACATGCCTCCAATAAAGGCTCTTGGAACGGCCATTTTTCTGGCCTTCCAGGTCCCTACTGAATTGGCTATTATGGCATGACTGATGCAAGTGGGGTTCAATGAAAGCAGCAGGTAGGGATGTCATCCTCTAAGAGAGAACAAGCCATATCTGTGCTCCAAACAAGGGCTGACACTTTTCATTTTTTAAAAGGAGGCTTCACAATTTAAATGAGAATTGCACAAAGCCTTTTTCATTAGTACTAAATGACCATTGGCTGCTATTAATACCTGTTCTTTGTCAGTTTTTTTTAGTAAGGGGGAATGTCAAAGTAGGATCAGCAACATAAATAAATACTTTGCTGTTACAAGCAACATCAATATGTTACTCTTATCCAGCAAAGTTTAACCGCTTGCCCGCTGCCCTATAGTAGAATTACTGCTACAGGTCGGCAGGTCTGTGCAAAATCAAGCATATATAAGTGATTTGCATTTCTGGGTAGGAGGCGTGCTCGCGTGCTGCCCTACCCACGCCGTCACTGGTGGCTACGGATGTCAATCACCAGGTCTCGGCTGGAGAATCCCTGCCGGCACCCGGCGATCGCGGAGCAACACTGACATGGGAGAGACCTATGTGTAAACAACACAGGACTCTCTCCTGCCAGCAAGAACATGCTACTTGTCACGATCGCAAGATCGCTGCCACCAACATGCGACGATCACACGATCGCGACGTTCAATATGTGACGAACGCGGTGTCAGACCCCAGCCCTTCTCACCAAACTCATGACCGAAGGACTAGCCAATCTAAAACCGTGATGTCACATGCGTAACAATGCCACACCCAGCTGCACCCTGCACAACGAATTTCCAGCTAATGGACCACAGATCGATGTACCGGCAGCCTGAGCGATTGTTACTGGGTCAGGTTAATTACGCAATTAACCCTTCACACTGCCACCACCTCCTTTTTGTCAGAAAAAGAGGAAACTCAGCGATCTCAGCTAAAACACTATAATGATTGAAATAAGCGTCTGCATAACACGGTCATAACACTGGCCAGTTATACAGAGGGTTAAACAAACAGTAGCGTTCTCTTTAGAGGCAGGGATTCGTAAATTGCAATACAGAGCTATAAAAACAGGAATAAATAATATATATATATATATATATATATATAAATAAATATACAGAGAATAACAGCACAGCAAAGAGATAACAGAGAGAGGTTAAAGGGTTAAGGTGCTTGCCATTAAGCCTTGGATGTAAGCAGATCAAGTTTCTGAGCAGAAGAGGCATGGGTCTCCCCCAGGTGGTATTGATGTTAAAATGGGAGACGTCTTCAACTTCCTTTCTCTTAGGTCTGACAGCCTGTTTTGTAGTCCCCAGTAGGGGGTGTCTCTTAAGTCAAGGCCCAATAACCCATTTAGGGCGTGTAGTTATGGGCGGATGCCTCAACTAGAGCACAAATCGTCCATAACCCATATTTTGGGCCATAGCTGTCCATCTGCACAAGTGACTTTCCACCCGCGGGTAGATTATTATGCAGACACGTCTGAGGATTGATTAGATATGAATTATGAAAGTGTACACTGTACGGTTCGCGAGATCTATTTTTCTGCTTTCCTGTGTGTTCGCCTGCTTATTGGCCATCTGCCGATATGCCTGGTTTTTATGTAAGTCTCTCATATTCCAAGATATGAGACAGGGGAAAACACTTAACAGAGGTTATCTGATTCTATCACCTACGCTGAGTTAGGTTTATGAGGTCAGAATCCCTTTCAACTCTTGGGAAAGCTTGCCTTATCTCTTCTGAGGTGTGAATTGGCACAGCTTTCCGAGACAGCTAGGCACCTAGCTCAGAGATGCCTTGGCCTGCCAGTGACCCACAACCAGCACACACACACACACAGCTGACCAAATGTCTCCTCTCAGAGAGGGAGGGGGAGGGAAGAATAATGGAGAAATGGATACTCTTAACAAGATGGAGTCTGCGTCCTTCACTGTGTGCTGCGCACATTTGCGACACTGCTGTGTATTTCTCTGAACACACACAGCACACAGTTAATCGTTTGATCGCCCCATATGTTAACCCCTTCCTGCCCAGTGTCAATAGTACAGTGTTAATGCTTTTTATTAGCACTGATCACCCTATTAGTGTCATTGGGATGTCAGTGGCAGGAAGTCAGTTCCCAACCAGTGTTAGAATGCCTGCCGCAGTCCTGCTATAAGTCGCTGATCGCCGCCATTAATAGTATAAAAAATAAATATTCCAGTATATACCGTATTTTTCGCTCCATAAGACGCACCTAGGTTTTAGAAGCAGAAAACAGGAAAAAAAATTCTCAACTAATGGACTGCAGACATACTACAGGAGATGACCAGAGACTGCGGACAGCACAGGGATGACCAGAGACTGCGGACAGCACAGGGATGACCAGAGACTGCGGACAGCACAGGGATGACCAGAGACTGTGGACAGCACAGGGATGACCAGAGACTGCGGACAGCACAGGGATGACCAGAGACTGCGGACAGCACAGGGATGACCAGAGACTGCGGACAGCACAGGGATGACCAGAGACTGTGGACAGCACAGGGATGACCAGAGACTGTGGACAGCACAGGGATGACCAGAGACTGTGGACAGCACAGGGATGACCAGAGACTGTGGACAGCACAGGGATGACCAGAGACTGTGGACAGCACAGGGATGACCAGAGACTGTGGACAGCACAGGGATGACCAGAGACTGCGGACAGCACAGGGATGACCAGAGACTGCGGACAGTACAGGAGATGACTGCTGACCTTTGGGGAGGGAGCGGGTACCTGAATTTTGGGGAGGTGGGGAGCAGGTACCTGAATTTGACAGGTACCCGCTCTTACTTCCGCGGAGTTGTTCTTTGATCTTACCTGTTCCTCTATCCAGCCGCGCGCTGTTTTCCCGGCTTCTGTAGTGTCGGCGCTTGGCATGACAGCCGGGTGCCCAGTGTGCATGAGCGAGAAGCACTTGCGCTTTGTGATTGGTCCGGCGGCTTCTGGGATCTGTCATGTGTCCCAGGTACCGCCTTACCATTCACAAAAGGCACTGCTTCTTGCGCATGCACACTTGGCACCCGGCTGTCCAGCCCAGCGTTCACACTACAGAAGCCGGGAAGACAGCGCGCCGCTGGATAGAGGAACAGGTAAGGTCAATGAACAACTCCGCGGAAGTAAGAGCGGGTACCTGTCAAATTCAGGTACCCGCTCCCCACCTCCCCAAAGGTCAGCAGTCATCTCCATAAGGTCCCGCTGCAGAGCTGAGCGGCCGGCCTGGTATTCTGACACGGTGGCGGTGGAAATACCGGACAGGCCGCTCCATATTCGCTCCATAAGACGCACTGACATTTTCCCCCCTTTTTTGGGGGAAAAAAGTGCGTCTTATGGAGTGAAAAATACGGTATACACCGCCATTTGAAGACGCTATAACTTTTACGTAAACCTATTCATTTACATGTATTGGGTTTTTTTTTAGTGTAGCAGAATACATTTTGGCCTAAATTTATGAAGAAATTAGATTTTTAAAAATTTTTTACTGGATAGGTTTTGTAGCAAAAAGTCAAAAATATAGTTTTTTTTTTCAAAATTGGTCTTTTTTTGTTTATAGCACAAAAAATAAAAAATGCACAGATGATAAAATATCACTGAAAGAAAGCTCTATTTGTGGGGAAAAAGGACATAAATTTAATTTGGGTGCAGTGTTGCACGACCGCGCAATTGTCAGTTAAAGTATCACAGTGCAGTAGAACAAAAAATGTTGTTGCAAAGTATATGCAGAAGCAAGGTTTTTTTTCCCCTTTAGAACATTGCAAACTGATAATATATATTAAGATGATCTTTATCACAATGTACAAAAATAAAGACAGTAAAGTTCTCTATATACTGTATGTCTGCAAGCAATGTATTTGTTTTTCCGTATAAAATGTTTGTGCATTTTTAAATTTAAGACAAAAATACCTTGGGTACAAACCTTGTCTGCCACCCCAAAGATTTCCAGGTATCGGTGCAGCAATTTGAAGTCATTCAAAGCTTCCATAGCCAGTATGTTCTGAGACACCAGAGGTTCTTCACTTAGTTGCTGTATCAGGGACAAATCACCTGAAGAGGGAAAACCATCTGAAGATGTAATACTCATATAAATAACACAAAATTAAAAACACTTATTGTATTATCAAATGTGACAAACTGGTGAAGCTAGTCACATTGAACCTCACACAACATAATTGGTGGCACAAGAGATGTTCCTTCCAGCAGAGGAAAGAATATAGTTTTGTGTGTACAGTGCGGCCACATATACTTTAAAGGTTTGAAGCATGGATTTGATAGGCAGTTGGAGAATACAGACTAGTTTTCTTTGAAAGGCTAAGAACACTTTCAGTATATCATAGTTTCAGCATATAATTTCCTATAACAGTGTTGCCTGAAGCAATACCAAGACACTGTGTAGTGCATGCACTAGTACAACACTGTGCATTTCTGGTGCCAACTGGACCTGAACTCAAAACATGAGGATTTTCTATCCTATAGAGAATATCTAGATACGTTTATTGTCCTGTACAGTACCCTATAAAATAGCAGTACACTTCCTGGAATGTGAGGGTGCCTAGGCACTCTTGTGCATACATCATTATAGCTGTATATCTGAAGTGTGTGATCTCAGACACTTCTGGCTGTGACTGTAAGTCTCAGATTTGGTGGTGTCACTACTAAATGCAGCTCTAATCACTTATTTATCGTCAGCCCCTCCTCCCCCTCTTCATAAAATGTAAAAAAATATATATATTTTAAGGTGGGGGATCCTTTTTTCAGCAGAGTGGAGTGCAGCCAGTGTCTTTACCTTTCTGGTCAGAATTATGCCTCCCACCACCCGAAACCTCCTGAAGTGCCCACATCACAGATCTCAGGAGGTTTCAGGGCTGTGTACAAACCACAGTGCATGCACAGTGCAGCACCATCCGTGTCGTAGCCTGCAGCTACGACCTGGACGAGATAGCTGGCCTCCTGTTGGTGTCACAAAGAAGATGCCAGACCAGGCAGTAGAGCGGCGTATGCCAGATGACAGTGCTGGATTTGCTGGGCGAGTATGTTATTTCAGCAAACCACTTCAACTATACAAGAAGGGGTTAATATCAAAATTAACCTGGGGGGAGTGGGGTCTGAAGTTCCTCTTAAAGTACCTCTATATATAAAGCCCACAATAATTTAGGATTTTGGTCCACTCCGTCAATTTGCTGGCAGCACTTATACCCTATGTTGGAAGTGTTTAAATCTACAGCAAGTAGGTAACAGCAGCATATTATTTCTATCAATATTATTCTAGGCATGCAAAGATCAGAAGCATGTTCAGGTGTTAATGTTTGAAAAAATGACATGGGGGTGTTTTTAATCCACATAGAGACCTACAAAAATACTTACTGCTAACAGGCAGCACAGGCATAGAGCACATGAAGTTACAACAGTACATTTTTTGCATTCATCATACAGATAAATATACAATTAAAAGCGCTTTGTCTAACAGACCAAAAAGAGAAATTTATTGTTAAGGTGTACATACTTAAACTTTTTTTTTTTAGCAGATTCTAGCTAAGACAGATGGGAATATGGATACTGTGAAAATTAGACAATCTGTGAGAAGATCTTCCCATTCGCCTTTCTAGAAGAAATTTTCATTAAATAGCCATGAAAAAGCCAACCAACGATAAAGCTCATCTATACAGCTATTTAAAAGGCTACCCAATCCCCATGTGGACTAGGCTGCTTCCAGCACAACCAGAGTAAAATCCCCACCTGCTGCTTGAAGGGTTCATTGAACCATACCAGCAACAGTCCTGCTGTGCATACTGTATGCATACTGTATGAGCTTAGCTATTTTTGACCAGAGCATGTCCTATCCAGATGAACTGAATTGCACTTGCCAAAAGAGCCAAGCACAGCATGACATGGGTGGGACTTAGGCTGTTAATGAAATAGCAATTTATGCTATGGATCAAAATATATAACCTCATCAATACACTAAAAAACACAAAAGAATAAATATCTGGCTTTCCTACACTAGACTGCTGGAAGAGAGGCTCCTATCTCCATGATCACATCAATTTTCAACCCTTGATCCTCCATACCATGGCTCTATTAATTTTTTTTCCCTCTTTCCACTCCCTTCTTCCTTCTCATTTTTTTTTCTCTCTTTCACTGTCCTACCCTAATCTTCTTCAAAACTTCCCCCTTTCATCAATTCTCTAATTCTGTCTCATGTCCTTACATCTTTCTTTACCATCATACCTAACACCTAAAAAATAACCTCCCCTTTGGCACCACTCATAATGGCCCACACTTCTTTAATATGCACTTAGTCAAGTTATTTCACAATTTCAGCTCACCAGAACATCACTAGAAATAAATTGTACTATGAATCATCGAACTAAATGTTGCTGATGAGGGAGTCCCAATAACCAATTTGAGCTATATGTGCCCTTTTTTTATGAGTCACGTTTGTTTAAAATACTTTAATATGTCTTTGCCTATGACATGCTCTATACCAGGGGTTTTGAATTAAAATTTATGTTGGTCCGGTCAGCAAAATTTCCTTCCAGCAGAGGTCCGAATCTCATTAGCGATATAACACATCACAGTCCCCCGGTACATTATCATCTTTAACGTACCTTTCACAATGTAGTCCCCTCTACATCACAGTCCCCTCTTTAAAGTCCCACAGTGTCCTCAGTTCCCCTTCACATCACTGCCCCCCTTTACATTGCAGTGATCCTTAACACAACACAGCGTCCCTAACACAACAGCGCCCCTTGACACAACACAGCGCCCCTTGACACAACACAGCGCCCCTTGACACAACACAGCGCCCCTTGACACAACACAGCGCCCCTAACACAACATATCCCCCTTAACACAACACAGCGCCCCTAACACAACACAGCGCCCCTAACACAACACAGCACCCCTAACACAACACAGCGCCCCTTAACACAACACAGCGCCCCTAACACAACACAGCGCCCCTTAACACAACACAGCGCCCCTTAACACAACACAGCGCCCCTAACACAACACAGCGTCCCTAACACAACAGCGCCCCTTGACACAACACAGCGCCCCTTGACACAACACAGCGCCCCTTGACACAACACAGCGCCCCTTGACACAACACAGCGCCCCTTGACACAACACAGCGCCCCTAACACAACATATCCCCCTTAACACAACACAGCGCCCCTAACACAACACAGCGCCCCTAACACAACACAGCACCCCTAACACAACACAGCGCCCCTTAACACAACACAGCGCCCCTAACACAACACAGCGCCCCTAACACAACACAGCGCCCCTTAACACAACACAGCGCCCCTTAACACAACACAGCGCCCCTAACACAACACAGCGCCCCTAACACAACACAGCGCCCCTAACACAACATATCCCCCTTAACACAACACAGAGCCCCTAACACAACACAGCGCCCCTAACACAACACAGCGCCCCTAACACAACACAGCGCCCCTTAACACAACACAGCGCCCCTTAACACAACACAGCGCCCCTAACACAACACAGCGCCCCTTAACACAACACAGCGCCCCTTAACACAACACAGCGCCCCTAACACAACACAGCGCCCCTAACACAACACAGTGCCCCTAACACAACATATCCCCCTTAACACAACACAGAGCCCCTAACACAACACAGCGCCCCTAACACAACACAGCGCCCCTAACACAACACAGCGCCCCTAACACAACACAGCGCCCCTAACACAACACAGTGCCCCTAACACAACATATCCCCCCCTAACACAACACAGTGCCCCTAACACAACACAGTGCCCCTAACACAACACAGTGCCCCTAACACAACATATCCCCCTTAACACAACACAGCGCCCCTAACACAACACAGCGCCCCTAACACAACACAGCGCCCCTAACACAACACAGCGCCCCTAACACAACACAGCACCCCTAACACAACACAGCGCCCCTTAACACAACACAGCGCCCCTAACACAACACAGCGCCCCTTAACACAACACAGCGCCCCTTAACACAACACAGCGCCCCTAACACAACACAGCGTCCCTAACACAACACAGCGCCCCTAACACAACACAGTGCCCCTAACACAACATATCCCCCTTAACACAACACAGAGCCCCTAACACAACACAGCGCCCCTAACACAACACAGCGCCCCTAACACAACACAGCGCCCCTAACACAACACAGTGCCCCTAACACAACATATCCCCCCCTAACACAACACAGTGCCCCTAACACAACACAGTGCCCCTAACACAACACAGTGCCCCTAACACAACACAGTGCCCCTAACACAACATATCCCCCTTAACACAACACAGCGCCCCTAACACAACACAGCGCCCCTAACACAACACAGCGCCCCTAACACAACACAGCGCCCCTAACACAACACAGCGCCCCTAACACAACACAGCGCCCCTAACACAACACAGCGCCCCTAACACAACACAGCGCCCCTAACACAACACAGTGCCCCTAACACAACACAGTGCCCCTAACACAACACAGTGCCCCTAACACAACACAGTGCCCCTAACACAACATATCCCCCCTTAACACAACACAGCGCCCCTAACACAACACAGCGCCCCTAACACAACACAGTGCCCCTAACACAACATATCCCCCCTTAACACAACACAGCGCCCCTAACACAACACAGAACCCCTAACACAATACAGCGCCCCTAACACAACATATCCCCCTTAACACAACACAGCGCCCCTAACACAACACAGCGCCCCTAACACAACACAGTGCCCCTAACACAACATATCCCCCCTTAACACAACACAGCGCCCCTAACACAACACAGAACCCCTAACACAATACAGCGCCCCTAACACAACATATCCCCCTTAACACAACACAGTGCCCCTAACACAACACAGTGCCCCTAACACAACATATCCCCCCTTAACACAACACAGCGCCCCAACACAACACAGCGCCCCTAACACAACACAGCGCCCCTAACACAACACAGCGCCCCTTAACACAACACAGCGCCCCTTAACACAACACAGTGCCCCTAACACAACACAGCGCCCCTAACACAACATATCCCCCTTAACACAACACAGTGCCCCTAACACAACACAGTGCCCCTAACAAAACACAGTGCCCCTAACAAAACACAGTGCCCCTAACAAAACACAGTGCCCCTAACACAACACAGTGCCCTAACACAACATATCCCCCCTTAACACAACACAGCGCCCCTAACGCAACACAGCGCCCCTAACACAACACAGCGCCCCTAACACAACACAGTGCCCCTAACACAACATATCCCCCTTAACACAACACAGTGCCCCTAACACAACACAGTGCCCCTAACACAACATATCCCCCCTTAACACAACACAGCGCCCCTAACACAACACAGCGCCCCTAACACAACACAGCGCCCCTAACACAACACAGCGCCCCTAACACAACATATCCCCCCTTAACACAACACAGCGCCCCTAACACAACACAGAACCCCTAACACAACACAGTGCCCCTAACACAACATATCCCCCTTAACACAACACAGTGCCCCTAACACAACACAGTGCCCCTAACACAACACAGTGCCCCTAACACAACATATCCCCCCTTAACACAACACAGCGCCCCTAACGCAACACAGAACCCCTAACACAACACAGTGCCCCTAACACAACATATCCCCCCTTAACACAACATAGCGCTGTGACGGTGCGCGGCGTCAGACCCCAGCCCTTCTCACCAACTTGTGACCGAAGGACCAGCCGATCTCAGACCACACTGTCACTTGCGTAACAATGCCACTCTCAGCTGCGCCCTGCACAAAGATTTTCCAGCTCGCTGGACCACAATCTATGTGCCAGCAGCCTGGGAGCCATTGTTACTGGGTCAGATTAATTATGCAATTAACCCTTCACACTGTCACCAACACCTTTTTACAGAGAAGGAGGAAACTCACAAATCTTAGCAGTAACACTATGATATCAGAATAAGCGTCTGTAATACACACTGCCACCGCAGACAGATGTATTCAGAGGATTAATACATACAGTAGCACTCTCCAGAGACAGGGATTCTTAGTTTGCAATGAGAGCTGTAGAAACAGTTCAACACTTTTCAGAAAATAGGATTTATTACTAAAAAGGTCAAAATGGTGCAATTAAAATATTTACAGAAAAATATGTAACAAATATATATATATATATATGAGAGAGAGAGAGACACAGAGAGAGAGAGACAGAGCAATAAAACAACAGAGAAAGAAATAAAAGAAAGAAGTTTCAGAAGGCAGGATACTTGCAAAAGTCCTTGGTTTGAGCAGCGTCCAATCGTCAGATCAAAAAGGTTGCCTTTCTCCCAAAGATGGTTCCGGATGTTAAAAGGGAGAGATCTTTCTTTCTCCAGGCATGTCAGCCTTTTTCTAGTATCTCAAAGGGGTGTCTCCTGAAAGCAAGGAGCCAATCGCCTCATTTGGGGATGGGTGTTAGGCGATGACCAAGGTTATGACCAAATCCCTTACAAGTTCATACTACGGTCAATAACCTTCAATAGGTACAGGTAGGATCCTAGCAACTGGCATATTAATATGTAGAATCAAATTCCAAACATACAGATACCAAATTGTAGCATATCCTGCCACTCCGGATAAAAGATATTGCTTTCTACCCTCTTGTAGGCGCTACATAGGGATGTAAGGTGTCATGTGACTCGTATTAAAATGACCTATCCGAATATATATTTCATATCAATGTGCCCAGTTCCTGCTGAAGTTTATGAATTTGTATGAAAAATGACTCATGTGGGATGTATGTTTTATGGCACCCCTGCTGTAATGCTTACAGGTTGTGACCAACTGAGTTACGGTTTTACGACCGGGCAGAGGAAAGTGGTTGTCAAGCAGACATTCTGGAACCAGGCTAATTAGGGAATTACAGCCATATGATGTACTTTCGACCCCAGTTCATTTACAGACCACATTCCATTCAAAAGGGAGGGGGACGGAGGAAAACAAAATGGTAGACCTTAACAAAATGGTTGCCAGCATCCATGTGTCTAAGCGTACAATTACCACAAGCACCCCTTAACACAACACAGTGCCCCTTAACACAACATATCCCCTCTTAACACAACATACCACCCCTAAACACAACACAGTGCTCCTAACACAACACAACACCCCTTAAAACCACACAGTGCCCCTTAACACAACATATCCTCCTTAACACAATACAGTGCCCCTAACACAACACAGCACCCCTTAACACAACACAGCACCCCTTAACACAACATAGCATCCCTTAACACAACACAATGCCCCTAACACAACACAGCGCCCCTAACGCAACATAGCACCCCTTAACACAACACAGTGCCCCTTAACACAACATATCCCCCCTTAACACAACATATCCCCCCTTAACACAACATAGTGCCCCTTAACACAACACAGCACCCCTTAACACAACACAGTGCCCCTAACACAACATAGCACCCCTTAACACAACACAATGCCCCTTAACATAACACAGTGCCCCTTTTAATGCAATCTTTCCCTTGCACAGTCCTATGGTACCTTAGGCAGAGTAGAGGCACTGGTCTTTCTGGGGTGTCCTCTCCTGGGCCTCCAACCTGCAACCGATGTCATCCTTATAGCGGGGGTGGGAGGAGCTGCAGATTGGGACTGAGGGGCGGGAGCTGCCCAAGTTATTATGTTAACAAGTGGGCGATTGCCTGGCTTGCTAATATGAAAAGACTCCCGCTTTCTGTTCGAGCTGCAGAGAGTGGAAGTCTTTACATATTAACAAGCTGGGTAATCACCAGCTCTCATCCCTCAGTCCCTATCTGCAGCTCATCACACCCCACCCACTGTGAGGATGACATCGGTGGCTGAGTGAAAGGCCTGGAAGAGGATACCCAGCCGTGGTCCGATTCCAGAACGTGGTCCACCATTTAGTGACCACTGTTCTATACTTTGTAATGAACAAATACCTTAATACAATTTTAGCAAAAGAAATGTCCATTTACAGGATGTTTACAAGGTGTCATTAGCTCTATAGTGGATTCTCGATGGTGGGATATACGTAGAGTAGGCTCAGTGCTTACTTCGTAAGTAGCAGGAGATTTCCTTGCCAAGTTCAGCCACAACCATAAAACTTCTGGAAGGGAAAATAACATTTCTAAGTAACAGATGTTACTATAAGCTTGCCTTTTCTTTGCATGTTATCATCAAGGCAGACCAAGTGTATGGTTTGTTCAGACATAAAAAGTAAGAAAGAGCTCCATAAACTTAAATCAGTAAGTCTGAAGTCAGAACACAAGGGCAACTCAATCATACACCTAATCAGCTTGTATATAATAAAGTTGTTTAGCTGGAAAGCAGTCACAAATCATGCACAGTGGAGTGTGGGAAGGCATAAGAAAAATAAACTTCATGTCACTATCTCAATTTATTGCTTCCTCTGAAAGGTTGTATCTAGTTAAATGTCAGGGCAAGAAAAGGAAATGATGATAAGTTATGTAGCTAGGATTAGACAATTGCAATAGAAGCAAAAATGTAATTCAGCTGAAATAATGCGGAAAGCAATTTATGCTACCGTAGTGCTTAGCATGGCTAGGGTTTAGGAGGATACTTTCAAGAAATATGTTTATGATAGAGGTTAATGCATTTTTCTCTATGCTTTATTTTATGTAATGCTGAACATTTAAATAATCTATAAAGATTGCTCAGGTATGACAGTAATCTCTTGTAGCAATGCTAAATAAATACTTATTATAAACTAGATAAAGAGCATTTATTCATGCTTATAAAATTGGGAAATTGTCTATGTATGCTTGTCTATTGGCCTGTGAACTGTAATCTCTATAGATAAACTGCACAGTTCTCCCCCAGCTCCATGAATAGAAAGATCTTTACACCCCAGTTATATTTCCTGCAACAGAAAATAAACTACTATGCTATATTTTTTTTTAGTAAATACACATTTTAGGTTATATAATACCAGGAATCAATCACTGATGTGACTTTTGCATGTTTACTTGCTTGGCGTTACATATTTTGATGATTGTATTTTGCATATTGTATAGTATTTTGTATTCTCTCTTTCCTGAACATCTTTATATCAGTGGATAATATTAGCACTCCTTTGATGACAGGATAAATTCAGTTAGCCTTATAGAAAATCTACTATTTATTGTCAGGTGAGATCTTAAAATGATAATAAATCCTATTTTTTTCATTAAAATAAAAAAAGAGGTTATACTTACCTGCTCTGTGCAATACTGTTGCACAGAGTGGTCCCTTACCTCATCTTCTGGCACTCTGCTCCTTCTTGCTGCAGGTGGACCCATAGCAAGGTATGTGTTATGGTGCTACCAGCTTGGGCATGCTCCCAAGCCGATCTTTGTGCATCCATAGACACACAGTGTGGCTCAGCCACTCCCTCCTCACAGGATTTGACTGACAGTAGTTGTTAGCCAATGGCTCCTGCTGCTGCCTGTGTCTCCTGTCAGACCAAGAAGTGAGGGGAGAAGTGCTGAAAAGTCTGAAAAGTGTGTTTACTAACAGTCCTCATCCCTGTCAGCTTGGGCACACTGCTCTGGATGATGTGCACAGCACAGCCATCCAGAGCAGTGTGATTACAGTGAAGCACACTGACACAGCCCCCTAGTTAAACACTCCCTGCACACAGTTAACCCTTGCCCCTCGTGTTAACCTCTTCTTGCCCAGTGCCAGTGCTTTTTTTTTTTTTAGCACTGATAACTGTATTGGTGTCACTGGGGATTGCCACCATTACTAGTAAAATAAAAAAAATTCCAGTATATATACCTCCATTTTTAAACGCTATAACTTTCATGTAAAGCAATTAATTTACACGCATTGGGATTTTTTTTTAGCAAAGACATGTAGCAGAATACATTTTAGTGTAAATTTATGACAAAATTAGATTTTTTACATTTTTTAAAAATAGTTTTTTTCTCAAAATTGTTGGTCTTTTTTTTTTATAGCACGAAAGATAAAAACCCTACAGGTGATCAAATACCACCAAAGAAAAGCTCAATTTGTGGAAAAAAAGGGAAGCAAATTTAATTTGGGTGCAGCGTTGCATGACCACGCAATTTAAAAAAAAAAAAAATAAAAAATACAAATTCAAATATTATTTAAACCAAAGAAATGTAGCAGAATACATTTTGACCTAAATTTATTAAGAAATATTATTTATTTGGAAAATATTGTAACAGAAACGAAGAAAAGTGCATTTTTTTCAAAAGTTTCAGGTGTTTTTTGTTTTTATTTAGCAAAAAATAAAAATCTCAGTGTTGATTAAATACCAGCAAAAGAAAGCTCTATTGCTCTAAATGATAAAAATTTCATATGGGTAGTTTGCATGACCGTGCAATTGTCATTCAAAGTGCAACAACGCTGAAAGATGAAAAGTGGCCTAGGCAGGAAGGGGGTAAAAGTGCCCGGTAAGTGGTTAAATGAGCTTTGGTCCAGAGAAGACAGCGGTATTTCTGGATCATGTTCAGATATGACTTCTTTGCATTTTTAGATGGCACGGTAAACTGTGTGAACAGATTTTTGGAAGTATTCCTGAGATCATGCAGTGATGTCCATCACAGAATTTAATGCAGTGCTGCCTGAGGGCCCGAAGATAATGGTCATCCAATATTGAGTTTCAGCCTTGTCTCTTTTGCACAGAGATTTCTCCAGATTCTTGGAATCTTTTGATGATATTATATACTGTAAATCAGTGTTTCTCAACCAGGGTTTAGTGGAACCCCAGGGTTCTGCAGCGATCTACCTGTCAATCGCAAGCTGCTGATGGGTAGATTGCATCCAAAATGTTGACTCTGCTCTTCCACGCAGGCCCCTCCTGTCCATCCCAGCTGCTTGTATGTGATAGGATGGAGAAGAGAGAAGGGGCCGACCGGGAACAGCGTGCCACAACCAGGACTACAACAGCTGCTTCCCTGTGTACCTCTGCATGAAAAGGAAACCGCTACTGCCATGTTCCCATGTAATGCCATGTTCCCATGTAATCCCATGTAAAATAAAATGGTACATTTTCTAATTTTAAACATATGATATATACAAACCGTATATTTGCAGCGTAAATGAGATGTAAAAATATATCAAAATATATCAAAAGAAAAAAAACATCTCACCTAAGTCAATAAATGAGTGCATAAAATGTGTAAGCATGCAGATGCCCCAATAGTAAATAATGCAATAATCACCTCATGAACCAATGATGAATAAAAGCAGCGCAAAAAAAAATACATATATATATATAAATAAAACACTAGCAGAGTGAAAATATGACATGAAATATAACACTGTAAATATACACAAATATTTAAATCATTTGACATAAGCCCATCAACTGAATAATGAAAATTGTGAATAAATGAAAAGTGCAAAGTCCTTATTGATCCACCGCAATCACCACGTGGGCAACATAACAATAATTGATTGAGTAATATAATAGACAGGACAGCGCTACAGATAATGAATACTAAAAGTCCACATAAACCATGTAACGAATCCTCTGTACATGTCTAAATTCCCACTGAATCAATAATATAAATGTATCAAAGTAATAATGTAACCATTCAACAGAATGACATGTGAAACATTCAAGTGAAAGTCTCAATCAGTAGGTATGAAAAAGTTCCCTTCCGTCCAAGTGTTCAGAAAAAAACAGAAAACTGGAATCACCACTAGTGAGGAACCTTCATCTCCAGCCTCTCATCTGGTGGTTAGACCTACTGAACTTTGGTCTGATCACGCCGTTAACCCTATTGTCCCTGGGTTATGGGGATATCCACCAAATTTCCAATGAAAAGCGAATCACTGGTTATATGAAGAGAGAAGCTTACATAGTGTGTACCCATACATAAAATGTATTGGAATAAATGAAAAACAACACTCACAAGCAAAGTGCACATGGCTGGTGCACTACAGATGACAGCGGTATCAAGGTGATAGTCTTTATGATTATCGCAGCTGGTGGAAGCTCTGTGAGTGAGGTCACTGTTGTCTCTCCCCTCTCATCTCCTGGTGATATCCTGTCACTGTGATCCATGTGGTCCACCCGGCGGTAAAGCGGTATGCCGCTGTTTGAATGTCACTCACTCCACTACACACCCTTACGTGTTACGCCTGTGTGCCTTCGTCTGACGATCATGATGATCTGCGCTACGCTGACACTCACCACAAGCACTATTGCCTATCAGGTTTGGATGGGCCACGATATCTGGTGAGTGCTACTGAATTGGGGGAGGTTTTCCTCTTTAGCACGCGGTGACATCTGAGTGCACTTTACTCAATCAGTTATGGTTATGTTGCTCATGTGGTGATTTCGGGGGATCAATAAGGACTTTGCACTTCATCACAATTTTCATTTTTCAGTTGACGGACTTATGTCAAAACGATTAAAATATTTGTGTATAATTACAGCGTTATATTGTGTGTGTCATATTTTGACGTTGCTAGTGTTATATATATATATATATATATATATATATATATATATATATATATATTAAAAATAAAATAAAATAAATATTATATATATATATATAATTTTTTTTGTGCTGCTTTTACTCATTTACATATGATAACATATGATATGTTTTTCTATTTTCTGTTGTGAATAAAATTTGGGTTTATAAGATTCACAAATCATTGCGTTCTGTTTTTATGTAGATTTTACACAGTGCCCCAACTATTTTGCAATTGGGGTTGTAAGAAAACAAATGCGGTCACCACATCTAAAGTTTTGCAAGCTGCAGTATATTACATTTTGTTTTTTGGGTTTAGATACACTTGAATTCAAACACTTAGCATTCTGTTGTTTTTGATATTGTAGCATTACAGCTTTTTTTATTAAGTGTTCTTGCAAAGAACACTTACTGTTATCTCACAAATATATTCTTATTCTTATTATAGCCAAATTTGCCACGCTAACTCCTCCCACAGTTTTTACACTACAAAGACAAGTAAGATATCAAAACGTGCGGATTGTTCCCGATCGTGCAGATTGTTCCCGTTTCGCCGAATCGTTCACGAAATATCGCGGTTTTTGTGGTGAAATTTTCCCATAGGAATGAATGGTGCAACTAGAGTGGCAGCACAGCAAAGCTACAGTGTGGAAGGAAAAATCAGAACATGATTTGTAAACTGCCATCACTCATTCATTTTCAAGCCCACCTACACATATCTTATATCAAAACGTTCAGCTAACCCTGCTGTCACTAAAAATGTCCACAGCTAAGCCATACTCCTGATAGTTTTCAGAATATGACCATTTGTTTGCAACTCACCCCTCCCATTGATATTCATTGAAACTTCACTCACAGCCACCTGAAATGTTAAGGGACATTTTTAAACTGCGACTGTGCCTTCATTTTTAATATTGCAGAGACATACTATACATCAAAATTTAGCTCTGCTTCTTGTGATTATCACAATATCAAGCTCTTCACAGTAGCATTTATACTTTTAAAACTACAAGTGTTTGAAGATGGCAATCGCCAGTGAAGTTGGCAAGTTGGAGCAGTGTGTTTAGAACAGACCTTCTCACATTCCTGTGACTGAGTGAGTTGCTATAGCAACCAAAGGTGACTCGAGGCAGATGAGTCACACAGGCTGGACTGTGAGCTGCAAAATACAAGCTGAAATGCATTTCTCACTATCAGGCTTGCCATGTGCACTGCTTACATTTCATCAATCACTTGGTAAGGGTTGGTTGCAAGAACACTTTACACAATTTCCCCAGAAATTGTAGATTTTCTAGTTTTATTTGATGCAATGTTTATAGACTACGACTTTCACTGCTGTAGCTTTTAGATAGAATGGTTAAAACTGTACAGTATACCAACCAGAGTTTCACTTAAAGTGGAACTGCACTGCATCTGAGCACCAAAAACCAAAAATTCTATTTAATTCTTTGTTAATATTCAAAGCAAACTCACCTATCCATTCATGTCTCCATGCTTTATTTTTCTGAGAAATCATCTTGAAAAACACCCCCTGGCATTTCTGGCAGTGGCCATCTTGAGTAATGGCAAATGCATCATGTAGAACTTACTTCCTGGAATCTATCTGCCCTTAGCTCAGGTATTGGCTGAGCTGAGAACCCTCCCTCCCCTCCTGAAGACTGCTGGGATGTATGACCTCCTGTGCCTAGGCATGGAAACCAGGAAGTAACTGAAGAAATGCAAAAAAAAAAAAAAGTTTATAACAAGTACGGTAAATATTATATACTTTCCTCTCCATTTACCAATGCTAGCAGGATAATGATTTAAAATAGTCCATGTTGATTGAGAGGGTGAAGTTCCGCTTTAATATGTTGCGATTTGTGACACCTGGTTTTTAATAAGTAAATGGGGAATGCAGCTGAGCATCAATTCATTGTGTTTTGTTTAGCAGACCCAACTGAACAGCAATTAATATTTACGGTATTTTGTATGCTCCTTCCCTTCCTGTAATACATTTCCCTAGCCTAGCCCGTAGCATTTTGTTATTGGATCTGTAATTTATGTTTGTACTTCATTGCGCTGGAATTCTACATTTTCCTGATAGATTTCCACGGGCATAACTACACTTTAATTAGCTTCAGCCAGATGAAATCTTTTGCCAGGGCAAAGCACAATTATTTTGTGTTGCAGTGTATGCAAGAATAACTGCTGAAGATACACAAAATGCCCCCTGGTCTTGCTTCTCTTCATTTATCATAGGCACCTTTAAGTAAGAACCCTAGTCAAAATGTAAAAACCTAGATATAGTCCATATCACAAAAAATATATATATATTTGTTTCTTTTTATTAAAAATTTCTTAAAAACACTGTTATGCACAATCTTTTCTTTATTTAAACATCTATAAAACCAGCATACCAGCTGAAATTTGTCATCAGGGTGACAGTAGAATTTTCCATGTAGTTTCTAATCAGAAACTCCAACAATTTCTTGTCACAGACACAAGGGAAAGGAAGGTAAAAGTGTACACTGTACATATAATTCAGCAGCCTGCCAGGATGCAATGCTCAGAACACATAAATGTAAATTCAATCATTAAACTTTCATATACGTGTTAAAGTGTTACTAAACCCACAACAGTAAAATCAGTCTGTATATGCAGTAAAGCATGCTTCTTATACTCACTGTGGAACCTCCTCTGCATTGTGTAAAAAGGCCGTTTGATCCTGTCTTCTCTATTATTCAAGGGACCACGTCTTACCTCCTGATAAGACACACTGAACCGTAGACATTTTACACATGCTCAGTTTGGTGTGTATTGCTAGAGGTTTTTTTTGTCTGGGGAGAGTGCATGTAATCAGCACAGGGCATATCAGCACTGGTCAGACAGAGGGAAGGAGTTTTGCATCCTCCTAAAGCAGAAAGAAAACTCCTCCTACAAGCTTAAGCTAGTGCTTGGCTGAATACTGATAGAAGACACAAGGCTGCTCTAACTGCTGATTAGAAAAGGTATTTAGCAGTTTATATTTACTAAAATAATTGCATTTCCATGTTGTGTGTACTGTGGGAGACCAGATTTAGTGGATGCAGGGTCCTGGGTTTAGTAACACTTTAATGTTAGCAATATCTGGTGGGTGATCCTACCATGGAGGTACTTGTGCAGGAACTTCCTGATATAGGATTTCAATACCCAGGCCCTGTCTCCCAAATTTGCTCTTGCATTGTCACCATCAGGAGAGCAGCCTGAGCATTGCCAACACAGAATAACATGCATAAAGGCTCTCACCAAAAATTCCTTTTCTCTGTGATCGTTTGAGGACACAGCTCCGTTTTAGATAATCACAGACTGGTCCAGCTGAAGATGTGGGGATGACTTTTACCATCCACCGAGTAGATGTATGAAATTTGATTTTGTAACCTGAGGCTACCCACTCATTTGTCCTACACATTTGTTAGCCAACAGTCTGTGAAAGCAATAAGTAGTCCCCCCACCCTGAGCCAGGAGCAAACATTGATTAACTAAAATGGAGCTGTGTCCTCCAATGAACCAAACAGAAGAACATTTTGCAAACAAAATCTCATTGAGTTTAAATGTATCTACTTTAAATTTGGACTTGTATTGTTATTTGAAATGTGGTCTAGATGTTCAGAATGAAGCAGTCAAAAAGTAAAAGGAACACTAAAATTGCAAAGGTTTTGTTGCACAGATTAAGGCAATGCCTATTAAAACATGGAAATAATTTTTTTGATTGCTCCACCATGCCTCATACCGTTTAGTTTGATGTATTCACCCAGCCGGTCCACGATCTCAGGTCTCATCTCCTTCTCTTCAATCATTTCACTCCTGACCTTGTCCCAAGGAACCTGGAACAGACAAGTGATTTGTTGGTTTTTGTTTTATTTCTAAACTGTCTGAATTACGGGAGTTGCTATATTGCCACCAGAGAAAACTGCGTGCGTTAATGAAAAATGCCATCTAAACGGCGTCTGTGACATAAGGATGTTGAAAATAGATGGTGATGGCTGCTGTTAGAAGACACATGCTAATTCCTAACCGCAGAACTATGAAACGTTGTCTCTCTTTTCCTAAATCTGCCTCAGACCTTAAATGCCACCCCAAGGCCAGGTTTAAATGATATTCCTGCACGTTTGCAGATCCGTTATCAAAGTATGACTTTTTTCAATAGTTTCTGCACACGTCTTTGTAAGTCCTTAAACATTTAATATTAAATAGGCCACTTTTACACTTTCCAGACCTTTTGTTCTTTATTCACCTTTATTTCTAGCTTAAATTGTTATAGTAATACAAGACGTTGAAGAAAATCACTGGTTTAACATAAAATCCAGATACGGTGGAAAATGAAGAGCTGCACTGACAAAATCTCTCTCAGTCTCTCTGATCTGCATCTCTGACAGTCTCATGTTACAAGCACAAAGAAAAAAAGAGTAACCATCTAGGCTGCACACCCAAGTCAGTAATGTGCCAGAAGGCAAAGCTGAACCCTCTTAGCTAAAGAATATGTAACCCCAATCATGCTGACACCTCATCATTAACTAGAAAGTTGTAAACACAATAACTAAAATATCTTATACACTTTTACATGTTAATAGAACATCAAAGATCAGTTTCAATTCTTCAATTCAAGCCCTGAGGAAGTCACATGACATTGTGACGCAACGCGTCGGCCTGATGTGGTGAAGCACTTCCGGCGTGGTGGCCATCTTGATGCACCTTTTTTGATTCCTGTACACCCATGCAGAGTACACCCAAAAGCATAGGGTTGTAAAGCTGTCATCTTTGAGGACTGATGTGAGTTGTCTTCATATGTATATCGTTTGATCTTCATTAAATTTACCTGCTACACTATGGGAGATTGTGTTTATGTTTTTACTGGCACATACCCATACCCCATAAGAGGAGCCACTGCTTGATTATCGACCCCTAGAGAAGGAGATCTATGGATGGGGAAAGTGGATCAGTGGATACCAGTAGATGCTGAGAGGATCTGAGGGTTTGATCCCACTATACGCTTTGACCTTCACGGGTCGAAGCCTGGAGGTGAGAGGCTAATCTAGCCGTGTGTTGGAGTTTCTGCACCTGGAGTCACTTTATGATCACGTGTGCTTGCAATTGCAGTTGTGGTGTCACCCACCCATGGGACATTTTTCTACACATTTTTTTTATTTTTGTTTGCGCCTTAGTGTGACATTTTTTGCACTATATTTGCACGTTTGATCACAGTTTTATTATTGCAATTATTTACTTTTAAACTGTTTTCATGTGTAAGAATTTTTCACAAGATTGCTAATACACTGCGTTTATACACTATGTTTTATTATGGTATTAGCTTTAATATATATTTTTTGATCACTATGACCACTTGATTATTATATTTATATTCATCTCACGAGGTGTATTGTATGTGTTATATATGTTTAGAGGTTTTTTGAGTAGCATTTTTTTACTTTAAGCTTTATGAGTAGCGCCACATTTTTTGACTTTTTATTTCTTCGATCATGGGTATATGATGTAATGTTGGCGGCTTCTCTCTTTAGTTTATTTAATACAATTTTTGCTGTATAGTAGTGTGAGAGGTTCACACCATCCCTGTTAGTTCATATCATTTTTAATTTTTTGGTTATTCAGTAGCACAGGAGGTTCACACCATCCTTGTCAGTTTCAATTCTTATTTTAATCTTCAGCTTATACTGTATAAAATAAAACCGGATGATTCTGCCATGAAGGACCTTGTGCAGGCACTTATTGTTGTAGCATGACAACGTAGCTCAACTGTGTGGTTTTACAGCCCTCTAACCTCACAGTTGAACAAGCCCCTGGTTCACATCTGTGTGGCTGCGTGTAGGGCAGCCCATTCATTTCAATGGGCTGCACAAACTACCTGAAGAATTGCAGAGAAAGTCATCCCTGACTCTTTTTTTTTTAAATTGCACCACACCAAAACACCCTGCGTTTGTCAATGTATGGGGTACCATTAGGAATTAATGGTACTCCTAAAGAGCAGAGCATTTGTCTGCATGTCAGGAATGAGCACAATTTTGCGTGCATTCCGCAACACACAGTAATGTGAATCAAGCCTTCAGCAGGGGTGCTTTGTGACTGAAATTACATTTCAGGGGCGCGCAGACTGGAAAAAAGGTTGAGAAACACTGCTCTTAACATCCTAATGTGCACGGACGCACACATTGAGCTGCTTCTACAGACAAAACACAAAACTCCTGTAAAAGCAACGTTCTTGAACCAGTTCCCAACCGCACTATAGCCGAAGGACGGCTACAGCGCAGTTGTATGGTTCTGGGACAACGTCCATGGACGTCATTTCAGAGCATGCCCCCTGAGTGCCCTCGGTGCCGCCAGCGATCACTGTGTCCTACGGACACAGCTGATCACGTCATAAGGCAAACGGCCAATCACGGCGGCCTTTTACCACATGATCAGCTGTGTCCAATAACACAGCAGATCTCTGGGTAAATAAAGTTGCCGGTTATCGGTTGCACTTTCCTCACGCTGTCATAGCATGAGGAAAGTACTGCCGAGAACTGGCAATTGTCAGCGAAGGGATTGGCACTGATCATCAGTGCCCAGCAGTACTGCCCATCAGTGCCGCTCACCTGTGCTCATCAGTGCCGCTCACCTGTACTCATCAGTGCTGTGCAGTGCCATCCACCTGTGCCCAGCAGTGCCACCCATCTGTGCCCAGCTGTGCCACCCACCTGTGCCCAGCTGTGCCACCCACCTGTGCCCAGCTGTGCCACCCACCTGTGCCCAGCAGTGCTGCCCATAAGTGTTACCCAGCAGTGCCACCGATCAGTGTTGCTCATCAGTGCCGCCTATCAGTGACACTCATCAGTGCTGCCTATCAATGCCGCCTATCAGTGCCTATCAGTGCTACCTATCCATGCCACCTCATCAGTGCCCATCAGTGCTGCCTATAAGTGCAGCCTCATCAACGCACATCAGTGAAGGAGAAAAATTACCTGTCTGCAACATTTTATAATGGAAACAAAGAAACGTTTTTTTTCTCAAATTGTTTGCTCTTTTTTTGTTTATAGCACAAAAAATAAAACACCAAGTGGCGAATAAATACCACCAAAAGAAAGCTCTATTTATGTGAAAAAAAGTATAAAAATTTCATATGGGCAAAAATGTTGCATGACCACGCAATTGTCATTCAAAGTGTGACAGTGCTGAAAGCTGAAAATTGGCCTGGGCAGGAAGGGGGTAGAAGTGCCTGGCAGGCAAGTGGTTAAGCCAGTGTGCATGGACCCTAAATAATCTGCTCTCTGCCACATAGGGTTCCATGAGACTTGCTGGTGAATTCCAAAGTATAAGCCAGCAGTTTCAGAAAAGCCTTGTGTGCATCATCCTTAGAAATCTGTGATAAAAGGTTGTCTGTGTGCTAAAACATTTAGCCGCTCCACATAAACTCAAGGACTTCATTTAATTAGCTCAAAAAGGATCATAAAATATAGACTTCTCCTCTCTTATGAATACAATATTATACTAGTGTTTAAAATAAGAACAGACATCATCCGCTAACTTGACCTTCAAGTAACAAGCTTCAGAGCATTTTAGAGAAACTCCTACCTCACTGTAAAGCCAAACAAATCCTCACTAATGGAATTAAGGCTTTTAAGAATCTGTGTGCAGACCATACCAGACTACCAAATACAAACTCGAAATAGTTTCAAATAAGGCACTGTTTACCCAGCAACACTGGAGCACACCAACTCCTCCGAGAGGCTTTTACTTATATCAAATATTATGGGAAGAGTAGGTCTGTGATTTATGAGCACCGTACTGACAAGCTTTCATTTACAAAATTAATATGTTTGTCTCAGTGGGAATATTCATCTAGGGAAGTATTTTAAATAAACAATTTATTAAAACAAACATTTTTAATCAACCAATGCTAAATACAAAGGAAAACCAACACAATAAAATTAGAATATGTATTCTAATAATTGTATCTGGTTAATACATGTGTAGTATTTCCTTTTTTTATACTACATACTTATTATTTATTGATTTATTACAGGTACTTATATAGCGCTGGCTATTTACGCAGCGCTTTACATATATTGCACATTCATATCAGTCCCTAACCCTCAAAGGGCTTACAATATAAGGCCCCTAACTTACATTCATACATACACATACTAGGGTCAATTTAGACAGGATCCAGATAACCTACCAGCATGTCTTTGGAGTGTAGGAGGAAACAGGAGTGTAGGAGGAAACAGGAGTACCCAGAGGAAACCCACGCAGGCACAGGGAGAACATGCAAACTCCAGGCAGGTGGTGCCGTGGTTGGGATTCGAACCAATGACCCTAGTACTGCCAGGCAGACCCTGGTACTTTTATTTATATTTTTCTCCACAATTACATGTTTACCACTCCGCCCAGAAAGTCTGAAGGAAAACCCGTGGATACGGCACCTTAGTGTTGTCCTTAGACCTAAACTCCAGGTTAGGGTAGAAACTACTCTTGCCTCACCCTTCAACCACTCCTTCGTTTTTAACTCATTGCTTATCCAAACCCTAAAACGAAACCTAACCCATTAATTAACACTTAGGCTCCATGCACACTGGGCTTAAAAAAAAAAAAAAAAAAAGTCAGTTCCCTTGGCAGAGTCATTTTGTACAATGTTTAGGCACATTTAGGAGTTTTTAGCATTTTTTTTTCTGCAAAAAAACACAAACCAGAAGGGTTTTTTTATCCTGCCTCGCTGAGCTTAAAATATGCCTCTAAACATCCTAATGTGTATGGACACATAGGATAACATTGAGCTGCTTCTACAAGCAAAACACAAAACTCCTGTAAAAGCAACACTTTTTAAGGCAGTGTGCATGGAGCCTTAAAGCTGAAGTTTTGTGACTTTTTTGAATTGGTACCAGGGCTGGTACTTACATGAATGAAGAGTGTCCTATGTGCTGGTGGTGGCTCTGTTCCTTTAAATCTTCCATCATTTGCCCCCCCAGATACCCCTATCTTCCAATTCTGTGGGGGGTTAATACAAGCAATTTAACCAGTCACAGACACTCATCAAAAGTGCCAACTATGCCTGCCTTTTCCACTCCCCTCCTCCATTCATAGAAGCTGTAGTCTCAGTTTCCACAATGAAAATCGCTCTATGAATGGAGGAGGTGAACATTTCATTCTTCTGCCTGTCCTCCATTCATAGAGCACTTCTTTGTGGGAACTCTGAGCTTAAAATATTCCTCTAAACGTCCTGATGTGTATTTCTCAGCAGACTTTAGAGGAAGATTTATCTTCAATGGGACAGGGTCTGGTGGCACAGATAGCAGGAGGGGTAAGTATTATTATTATACAGGATTTATATAGTGCCAACAGTTTGCTTAGCGCTTTACAATATAACGGGAGACAATACAGCAACAATACAGTTCAATACAAGAGGGTTAGGAGGGCCCTCATTGTACAGCTTCTATGAATAGAGGAGCGGGGCGTAAAGGGTGAGCATATTTTGCACTTTCAACGAGTGCCTGTGATATAAGGAGCCATTTGTATTAGCCCATGCAGCACCAGAAGATCAGTGCTGCGGGGGTATCTGTGGGCAGAGGATGAACAAACTAGTCACCAGCACACAATGTACTCATCATTCATGGATGTACTGTCCCCATTGCTGAATTAAAAAATAAAATAAAACTTCCCTTTTAAACTGAACAATTAAATGAACCTGTACTCCATTTTCAACATGTAAATGTTAATGTATTGTGCGATCTAAGGGCATTCATACAAGAAGCCTTCTATTAACCTTACAAGAAAGAAAAGTCTCTTCTGTGCCCCTTTATGATTTTATTTTACTTGGTCACTGGGGCCTGACTTCATAAAGACTGCGGCAATCTTGCTGGACAGCGAAATGGCATAAATGAAAAGCTTACTTATATACTTTCCCTGATTTTTGTGTTTCAACTGTATTGATTTCAGTTGAAGTAGACTGAGGGAAAACCACCAGGAAAAAGTAAAATACATTCAAAAATGGATAATGTAACCATGTTAAAAGCATGGATTATAGCATTTGCAGCAAAACACTCACAAAACAATTCTGATTTTCAAAACAGTAAAAGAAAAGAAAAAGCTATATTTGACCAGTAGATGGCACTGTAGTAGCTTTTAAAATATAAAAAGAAATCTAGCAGCCTTGGCCCTGACAGTGCACTTGCTCATGAACAGCGTGCCATGTTGTAGCTTTAACACTGAATAATGTCTTACTATCAGGTACAAGTAACATTTAAACATAAACTAGTACTAGTGTGACTATAATTAATAGAAATAGCACGGCTTGCATTATTTTAGCATTAGGTACAAGTTCAACATATATAGTAGTCTACATTCAGTTGCAATAACCAACTGAATCAAGCATCTATTGCATTTTTCCTTCATTTACCTTGTCCACCTACATTTTATAAGAGGGTGCACAGCCAAGCTCCCCTGATTTTGGAGATAGGATAGATTCAGCCAAGTGGTACGTACTGTACCACGAAGGTACCATAGCAGTGACGTAATAATCATTTTTTTTAACAAGGTTCCTGAAATTTTTATATTTTCTCCTTGAAATTTACATTGATATTAACTGTGAAACTGTAGTCTTCATGTATCACTTTTTCTGAAAACTTGCTCAAAAGCAGCAGAGTTCTCTCTCCCATTCTTTTCGTATGGATTAGATGTTGAATACAGGCATCTAAATTCACCCTTTTAACCACTGAAGAACCCTAGGAATAACTTTGAAGAGCCCTTAGAAATAATAAAATCTACAGCTTGTGGAACATAAAGGTCATTAATAAGTTGTAGATAAAATAATAAATAGAAGAAAAAAAAAACCACACTTAATGGTCAATTAAGGCTCAATTCACAAAGCTTTAGCACAAGGATAAAGATATGTAATTTTTCAAATCTCTTTAGATTCAGCTAAAATAAAGTCACTTTTTTCAAAAATCAGGATTCTTATCATGGCATGTTAGCTTTGTAAATTGAGCTCTTGCCATTTCGGACACCAAGGGTGGATATTTTTTTATAACCCCCCTGCTCTATATGACAAAATTGTTTTCAGAAATAATCACAAATCCATTAATGATGACCAATAAGCAAAATCAGACAGTGAAAAATGTAGCCTTTTTAAATTGCTAGACAGTGGAGAAGGGCCTTCTTACATTGGAGGCCAGTGGAAAATGTGCCCCTTAGCTTGGTGGTCAGTGGGAGAAAGCCCCCCTTACATGAGTGGAGAGTAGAGAAGGGCCTCCTTACATTGGTGGTCAGTGGGAGAAGGTCCTCCTTACATTGGTGGACAGTAAAAAAGGGCCTTACTACATTGTTGGACAGTAGAGAATAGTCTCCCTGCATTGGTGGTCAGTGTCAAAGGTGATTCCCTAGGTTGGTGGTCAGTGCTCCTTACATTGTTGATCAGTATGAACGGTCCCCCTTACATTGGTGGACAGTAGAGAAGGGCCTCCTTATAGTACAAAAGTTCACCACTTAGATTGGTGGTCAGTGGGAGAAGGTGCTCCTTACATTGGTGGCTGGTGTGAAAGGTCCCCCTAAGATTGGTGGTCAGTGCAAAAAAGCACCTCCCTAAATTGGTGGTCAGTGAGGGAAGGTCCTTCCTACATTGGTGTTTACTACAAGATGGTCCTCCTAGTATTGGTGGGCAGTACAAAAGGGCCTTCCTACATTGTTGGACAGTAGAGAATAGCCTCCCTCCATTGGTGGTCAGTGTCAAAGGTGAGTCCCTAGGTTGATGGTCAGTGTGAAAGGTCCCCCTCACATTGGTGGAGAGCAGAAAAGAGCCTCCTTACAGTGCAAAAAAATTATCACTTAGACTGCTGGTCAGTGGTATAAGAAGCTCCTTACATTGGTGATCAGTGCAAGAAGGCCCCCCTTAGATTGGTGGCCAGTGGGTAAAACGCCCCCTGACTCTGCTAAATAAAGTCAATGCCAGAAATTTGAAGCCACAATTAAGCCAGAGACCAATTCACAACAGGTCAAGGAACCCCAAAAAAGCAGAACCCAGATTAGGAAAGGTTAGAAATGGTTGCTATGGGTGATTGCCATTCAGAAGTTTTAATAAACAAGGCTGAATTGACAATACCCCACAGAGTTCCCTTTACTTAAGATGCAGAGTGAGCTCTATGGCTGGGGAAGGGCTGGTCATGTGACTTTGACAGGTCAAATGACTGGGTTCTCCTCTTGGCTTATTTTAATGCATGCTCTTCCAAAATTAGTATTTAAACAAATGCAGCAGTAAGGACATTTTTAGGCACATCTCCCTGATTTATAACTGTGTGATACATATATATTTTTTATAAGCATTGGTTTACAGGTCAGCCCCTAAGTATCGAAGCAAGAAGATCACTATGACAGGCAGGGATGTAGCATTTTCAGAAAGGAAGGTCAGCAATGGTGGCCATCCCATTTTCTCATGACAGGTTTTCTTTAGGAATAAACACAGCTGCACACGTGACAGGCACCAAAATAGCATGTCCTACAATGCATATTCCCCCAGAATCCTTAATCCTGGCATAGTGTGGCGGGGGGTGCTATTCATCAAACACCAGGTTCCTATATCTCGTGAGATAATATCACTTTCCACTGTGTTATTCTGTGGGGTTGGTTCAGCGACCAGCAAAGCTGTTTGTGACACTGATGTATCAGCTCGCACAAAAACAGAGCACTGGGTGTTATCTCATGGGAGATTATATCTACAGATTGATGAATACGCGGCTAGGAATAGGAAAAAAATATGAAAGGGACTTTGTAACACAGATCAATGAGTACTTTATCACAATGCAGCTGATTGAATATTATGCATCTCTTGCATCATTACAAGCGTTCTCAATCATTACACACTTCAGCTCGGCCGGCCAGGAGATTAATATCTGCCCTGCACAACTTAATCTATACCTGGCAGGAATGACAATAATTTGTGGCATGCCCACTTTGTACTGAGTAATAGTTATGCTGTATTATGATGGATTTCCTGATCACGTTCTTGTTATCGGAAAGGTCCCTGTAATCATTTAAATTGAACGATTCTCTGTTTCAGGGATGTGCTGGATTTTGAAAGTCAATATGTAGATTGCTTCTTCTTGGGAAAAACATATTCATAAGAGAGGTTAGTATCATTCTCCAGTATGGTTATACCAAATGTTATATTTATAATTCCCTTTACAAAAGCAGATTGGTGGTTTAACAAGCAAATTGGCGAGATGAATTTTAAATGACTTGAGTACCATCCTGTAATACCCTTTTATTATCAGGCCATTTTTCAGTTTCCATGGCTGTGATACTTTGACTGACAATTACTCAGCCAAGCAACTGTATCCACATTCATTTTAGACCATTTTTTTTTAGACAGACTGAGCTTTCTTTTGGTGGTATTTAGTAACCAGTGTGTTTTTTTTTTAATTTTACAAAAATAAGGAAAAAGAAAAAATGCTTAAAAAACTGTATCTCTATGTTCTGTTAAAATAAAAATGCAAAGACAGCACAAAAACCCTGAAATTACCCCTTTTTGGAAAGTAAACACCCCAAGGTAATTTCATTTTTTTACACAATTTTTTGAAATGAAGAAACATGCTGGTATTAATGGGGGTAAAACACAGCGCTTGGTAATGGTGCACTAGCTACATACAGATACAGGTCATACATAGAGAGAAGTAAAGGGTTAATTTACAGATCACATATAGAGACAGATCAGATGTGTAAGAAAGGAGGGGGCGAAAGGGTTAAAAACAATCTCACAGTCTGGGAAAATGAATTACTGGATCAGTAGCTGCAGATTCATTCATTAATTCCCCATTCATAACTTACAGTGCCTTGAATAAATATTCAAACCCCTTGAACTTTTCCACATTTTGTCATGTTACAACCAAAAACGTAAATGTAATTTATTGGGATTTTATGTGATAAAAGTGGAAACATAATTTGGAAGTGGAAGGAAAAGGATACATGGTTTTCAACTTTTTTACAAATAAATATGTGAAAAGTGTGGCGTGCATTTGTATTCAGCCTCCTGAGTCAATACTTTGTAGAACCACCTTTTGCTGCAATTACAGCTGCAAGTCTTTTTGGGGATGTCTCTACCAGCTTTGCACATCTAGAGAGTGACATTTTTGCCCATTTTTTTTGCAAAATAGCTCAAGCTCTGTCAGATTGGATGGAGAGTGTCTGAACAGCAATTTTCAAGTCTTGCCACATATTCTCAATTGGATTTAGGTCTGGACTTTGACTGGGCCATTCTAACACATGAATATGCTTTGATCTAAATCATTCCATTGTAGCTCTGGCTGTATGTTTAGGATCGTTGTCGTGCTGGAAGGTGAACCTCTACCCGTCTCAAGTCTTTTGTAGAGTAACAGGTTTTCTTCTAAGATTGCTGTATTTGGCTCCATCCATATTCCCATCAACTCTGACCAGCTTCCCTGTCCCTGCTGAAGAAAATCATTTCCACAAAATGATGCTGCCACCACGTTTGATAGTGGGGATGGAGTGTTCAGGGTGATGTGCAGTGTTAGTTTTCCACCACACATAGCGTTTTGCTTTTAGGCCAAAAAGTTCAATTTTGGTCTCATCTGACCAGAGCACCTTCTTCCACATGTTTGCTGTGGGATATTATAATAATAGCCATATTTCCACATGGCTTTTTGCAAACTGCAAACAGGACATCTTATGGCTTTCTTTCAAAAAATGGCTCTCTTCTTTCCACTCTTCCATAAAGGCCAGATTTGTGGAGTGCACGGCTAATAGTTGTCCTGAGGACAGATTCTCCCACCTGAGCTGTGGATCTCTGCAGCTCCTTCAGAGTTACCATAGGCCTCTTAGCTGCCTCTCTGATTAATGCTCTCCTTGCCCAGCCTGTCAGTTTAGGTGGATGGCCATGTTTTGCTAGGCATGCAGTTGTGCCATACTCTTTCCAATTTTGGGTGATGGATTGAACAGTGCTCCGTGAGATGTTCAAAGCTTGGGATTTTTTTTATAACCTAACCCTGCTTTAAACTTCTATCACATTTTTATCCCTGACCTGTCTGGTGTGTTCCCTGACCTTCATGATGCGGTTTGTTCACGAATGTTCTCTAATAAATCTCTGAGGGCTTCACAGAACAGCTGTATTTATACTGAGAAAAAAATTACACACAGGTGGACTCTATTTACTAATTAGGTGAATTGTGAAGGCAATTGGTTCCACTATATTTTAGTTAGGGGTATCAGAGTAAAGAGGGCTGAATGCAAATGCATGCCACACTTTTCAGATATTTATTTGTAAATAATTTTTTAAAACCATTTATCATTTTCCTTCCACTTCATAATTATGTGCCACTTTGTGTTGGCCTATAACATAAAATTCCAATAAAATAAATTTACGATTTTGTTTGTAACATAACAAAATGTGAAAAAGGGGTATAAATACTTTTTCAAGGCACTGTACTAAGATTCCTCTCCTTCCTCTGTTGTAAAAGGAAGGGAAGGGATCAATAATGTAAACAGTAACATGTGATCTCTGTGATTGACTATCACAGTGATAACAAAGGTATCGAGTCGCTAAGATCAGCTCCGTATACTGTATCTGTGTACCAAGTCATCTAATGATGACTTGGAATGCGGCTATTAGCGGGTGCAACAACAACTGGAGGGTGTGTTCTCCACTGACATTTATAAACAGCACTGGCGAAATAAGAGTGCCCCAATCTGCCTTTTATAAAAGGTAAATCGGTAGAAAACAGGTAAAAATAACCAGTCTTGGCTTCACCCATGTAAAAATTGATTACTCAGTCTTAAAGTGATATTTTCACTTTTCGAACAAACAGAGCTGTTTGCAAGTGTAAGCACCTAGAGGTACCTGCACACATCTGAGCAATCTCTCACTTCTGATAAGGCTGATTGTGGTCTATTGTGAAGAGGTAAAGCTTTAACCTCTAGGTAGCATTGGAACTTTCCCACTCCCTTTCACCACATCCCTGCTAACCCAATACTATGATGGGCTGCTCACCTGGCCAATAGGAGCGTGTGAAATAGATGCGGCAGGAAAGCTCTGTCTCTACAAGCAAGTGCTAGTGCTTTGCCGGTTCAGAAGGAAAGAACTCAGCTGTAGTTGAAGTGAATGAGATGTGCTGAATATATGTTGCACCTTTAGGTGCCTGCACTTTATACCCACTAGCAATTCTCTTTTGTCCCAAAGTCACTTTAACAGAGGGCTTGACAAATTTGCTTTACACCTAGGAGTCAGCTAAAAAAGTTAACAGACAGTTTTCTTTTAGCATAGCATGGGTTGTCAACGCCCCAGACTTCATGCAATGCGATTTTCCACATGTCAATCGTGGAAAAACCACGCCACATTTTAGGCACTATTGAAAATAATGCCACCTGAACTGGCATTATGCGATCACAGCAATTCTGCTTAGATCCCAAAACGCCCAGGTGTGAATGGAGCCACCCTGGTTCACACATATGCAATTTTGTATTAGTTTTGAAACTCACAGATTTGCATGATAGGCTAGATATTTTGTGTTCCTATTGAGGAGGTTCATACATATACAATCCACAAGCATTGTACTTTTGAGTGCCATTATGAAAAGGGTCCTGTGTGAGTTTGTAGTGGTGCGTTCCAGACTCGCAAGTGATAGAGTATTGTTGCATGCAGAGATAAGTGTTTACCTAGGATTGCTATTGCCATCAGTTCTCCCCTTGAAGTCTATCTATGGGAGGCTTTTTCCTGTTGAAGTCTATGGGAGGCGTTCTTCCGTTGAAGTCTATGGGAGGCAATCTCCTGTTGAAGTTTATGGGAGGCGGTTTCCCATTGAAGTCTATGGGGCGCGATTTCCCATTGAAGTCTAGTCGATTGAGGTTTCTAGTCGCCATGGCGACTAGAAATTGCGTCCTGGCATCTGGGTTCACAGACTGCCTCCCATTGACTTCAATGGGAAATTGCGCCCCATAGACTTTAATGGGAAATCGCGCCCCATAGACTTCAGTGGGAAATGCTGCCCCCCCATAGACTTCAGTGGGAAATGGCACCCCCTCCATAGACGTCAGTGGGAAATGGCGCCCCTCCATAGACTTCAGTGGGAAATGGCGCCCCTCCATAGACTTCAGTGGGAAATGGCGCCCCCTTCATAGACTTCAGTGGGAAATGCCGCCCCCATAGACTAAATTGGGAAATGGCGCCCCCCATAGACTTCAATGGGAAATCGCATTGAAGTTTATGGGGGCACGATTTCCCATTGAAGTTTGTGGGGGTGCCATTTCCCATTGAATTCTATGGGGGCACCATTTCCCACTTAAGTCTATGGGGGCACCATTTCCCACTGAAGTCTATGAGGCGCGATTTCCTATAGAAGTCAATGGGAGGCAGTGTGTGAACCCAGGAGCCAGGACACAATTTCTAGTCACCATGGCGACCTGGAACCTGGGATTTGTCGAGCCCTGCTTTAACATATTAATACTATGCAGACTTATGCAGAAAGAAATAATTTGCTCCTTTTTTTTTGCTTTGTTTTACTTTTTTGAAGACTGATAAAACTTTGTAGTAAAGGGGACTTTATAAAATTTAGGGTACTGCTGTTTGATACAGTTATGCACACCTATGCTATGAGATAGCATGTTATCTGTATTAGGTCACACAGCTGAATGAGCAGCAACGGTCAGTGTTCAAGTGAACTTTCACCTCTGGTTATCAAGCTCAAGAGTCAGATTCAGATACACCTAGAAAAGTTATCAATTATAAATCTACATGCACAAGGTATTAACAGAGCAGCAATTACAAGTGAGATTGTATTAAGCTGACAACCTTCATAAATACATTAACAAATATGAATAAACACTAGCTTCGTTTAAGTACTTATCACCATTTTGTATTTAAAGTGGTTGTAAACTCTCACATATACCCAGTGAAGTGACTGGCCTCCGGTGATACAGAGAGATGAAACAAACCCTCCTATATAAGTTGTAGCTCTTTATCTGCAGTCTTCTCCTCTCTACATCCATTCAAAGTGTTGAATTTATACAGCTTGTCTAAGAGTTCAGGAAAAAGGAGCAGAGAACTGAAATTACACTCTGCAGAGCTCAATGAAGAATGTTCTGAGAGCTTATTGGAGGGAAGCGACACAACCCCCTCCACATGGCTGCTGGAGGTTTCTCCCTTGTCACCATTTTTCTCTTGATTCATGCTCATAGCAGAGGAATAGGGCAGCAGACAGATATTACACTTAGTGCTCTGGATAATGGCAGGTACACACTATAGAGCAGTGGTTCTCAACCTTTCTAATGCCGCGACCCCTTAATACAGTTCCTCATGTTGTGGTGACCCCCAACCATAAAATTATTTTCGTTGCTACTTCATAACTGTAATTTTGCAGTGGGAGGACTAGCGCCCCATCACTGATGTCAGTGGGAGGAATAGCGCCCCATCGTTGGTGTCAGTGGGAGGAATAGCGCCCCATCGTTGGTGTCAGTGGGAGGAATAGCGCCCCATCGTTGGTGTCAGTGGGAGGAATAGCGCCCCATCGTTGGTGTCAGTGGGAGGAATAGCGCCCCATCGTTGGTGTCAGTGGGAGGAATAGCGCCCCATCGTTGGTGTCAGTGGGAGGAATAGCGCCCCATCGTTGGTGTCAGTGGGAGGAATAGCGCCCCATCGTTGGCGTCAGTGGGAGGAATAGCGCCCCATCGTTGGCGTCAGTGGGAGGAATAGCGCCCCATCGTTGGCGTCAGTGGGAGGAATAGCGCCCCATCGTTGGCGTCAGTGGGGGGGGGGGAATAGCGACCCATCGTTGGCGTCAGTGGGGGGAGGAATAGCGTCCCATCGTTGGCGTCAGTGGGGGGAGGAATAGCGTCCCATCGTTGGCGTCAGTGGGGGGAGGAATAGCGCCCCATCGTGGGCGTCAGTGGGAGGAATAGCGCCCCATCGTGGGCGTCAGTGGGAGGAATAGCGCCCCATCGTGGGCGTCAGTGGGAGGAACAGCGCCCCATCGTTGGCGTCAGTGGTGGGGGGAGGAACAGCGTCCCATCGTTGGCGTCAGTGGTGGGGGGAGGAATAGCGCCCCATCGTGGGCGTCAGTGGGAGGAACAGCGCCCCATCGTGGGCGTCAGTGGGAGGAACAGCGCCCCATCGTGGGCGTCAGTGGGGGGAGGAACAGCGCCCCATCGTGGGCGTCAGTGGGAGGAATAGCGCCCCATCGTGGGCGTCAGTGGGAGGAATAGCGACCCATCGTGGGCGTCAGTGGGGGGAGGAATAGCGTCCCATCGTGGGCGTCAGTGGGAGGAATAGCGCCCCATCGTGGGCGTCAGTGGTGGGGGGAGGAATAGCGTCCCATCGTGGGCGTCAGTGGGGGGAGGAATAGCGTCCCATCGTGGGCGTCAGTGGGAGGAAGAGCGCCCCATCGTGGGCGTCAGTGGGGGGGGGGGAACAGCGCCCCATCGTGGGCGTCAGTGGGGGGGGGGGAACAGCGCCCCATCGTGGGCGTCAGTGGGGGGAGGAACAGCGCCCCATCGTGGGCGTCAGTGGGGGGAGGAACAGCGCCCCATCGTGGGCGTCAGTGGGGGGAGGAACAGCGCCCCATCGTGGGCGTCAGTGGGGGGAGGAACAGCGCCCCATCGTTGGCGTCAGTGGGGGGAGGAACAGCGCCCCATCGTTGGCGTCAGTGGGGGGAGGAACAGCGCCCCATCGTTGGCGTCAGTGGGGGGAGGAACAGCGCCCCATCGTTGGCGTCAGTGGGGGGAGGAACAGCGCCCCATCGTTGGCGTCAGTGGGGGGAGGAACAGCGCCCCATCGTTGGCGTCAGTGGGGGGAGGAACAGCGCCCCATCGTTGGCGTCAGTGGGGGGGAGGAACAGCGCCCCATCGTTGGCGTCAGTGGGGGGAGGAACAGCGCCCCATCGTTGGCGTCAGTGGGGGGAGGAACAGCGCCCCATCGTTGGCGTCAGTGGGGGGAGGAACAGCGCCCCATCGTTGGCGTCAGTGGGGGGAGGAACAGCGCCCCATCGTTGGCGTCAGTGGGGGGAGGAACAGCGCCCCATCGTTGGCGTCAGTGGGGGGAGGAACAGCGCCCCATCGTTGGCGTCAGTGGGGGGAGGAACAGCGCCCCATCGTTGGCGTCAGTGGGGGGAGGAACAGCGCCCCATCGTTGGCGTCAGTGGGGGGAGGAACAGCGCCCCATCGTTGGCGTCAGTGGGGGGAGGAACAGCGCCCCATCGTTGGCGTCAGTGGGGGGAGGAACAGCGCCCCATCGTTGGCGTCAGTGGGGGGAGGAACAGCGCCCCATCGTTGGCGTCAGTGGGGGGAGGAACAGCGCCCCATCGTTGGCGTCAGTGGGGGGAGGAACAGCGCCCCATCGTTGGCGTCAGTGGGGGGAGGAACAGCGCCCCATCGTTGGCGTCAGTGGGGGGAGGAACAGCGCCCCATCGTTGGCGTCAGTGGGGGGAGGAACAGCGCCCCATCGTTGGCGTCAGTGGGGGGAGGAACAGCGCCCCATCGTTGGCGTCAGTGGGGGGAGGAACAGCGCCCCATCGTTGGCGTCAGTGGGGGGAGGAACAGCGCCCCATCGTTGGCGTCAGTGGGGGGAGGAACAGCGCCCCATCGTTGGCGTCAGTGGGGGGAGGAACAGCGCCCCATCGTTGGCGTCAGTGGGGGGAGGAACAGCGCCCCATCGTTGGCGTCAGTGGGGGGAGGAACAGCGCCCCATCGTTGGCGTCAGTGGGGGGAGGAACAGCGCCCCATCGTTGGCGTCAGTGGGGGGAGGAACAGCGCCCCATCGTTGGCGTCAGTGGGGGGAGGAACAGCGCCCCATCGTTGGCGTCAGTGGGGGGAGGAACAGCGCCCCATCGTTGGCGTCAGTGGGGGGAGGAACAGCGCCCCATCGTTGGCGTCAGTGGGGGGAGGAACAGCGCCCCATCGTTGGCGTCAGTGGGGGGAGGAACAGCGCCCCATCGTTGGCGTCAGTGGGGGGAGGAACAGCGCCCCATCGTTGGCGTCAGTGGGGGGAGGAACAGCGCCCCATCGTTGGCGTCAGTGGGGGGAGGAACAGCGCCCCATCGTTGGCGTCAGTGGGGGGAGGAACAGCGCCCCATCGTTGGCGTCAGTGGGGGGAGGAACAGCGCCCCATCGTTGGCGTCAGTGGGGGGAGGAACAGCGCCCCATCGTTGGCGTCAGTGGGGGGAGGAACAGCGCCCCATCGTTGGCGTCAGTGGGGGGAGGAACAGCGCCCCATCGTTGGCGTCAGTGGGGGGAGGAACAGCGCCCCATCGTTGGCGTCAGTGGGGGGAGGAACAGCGCCCCATCGTTGGCGTCAGTGGGGGGAGGAACAGCGCCCCATCGTTGGCGTCAGTGGGGGGAGGAACAGCGCCCCATCGTTGGCGTCAGTGGGGGGAGGAACAGCGCCCCATCGTTGGCGTCAGTGGGGGGAGGAACAGCGCCCCATCGTTGGCGTCAGTGGGGGGAGGAACAGCGCCCCATCGTTGGCGTCAGTGGGGGGAGGAACAGCGCCCCATCGTTGGCGTCAGTGGGGGGAGGAACAGCGCCCCATCGTTGGCGTCAGTGGGGGGAGGAACAGCGCCCCATCGTTGGCGTCAGTGGGGGGAGGAACAGCGCCCCATCGTTGGCGTCAGTGGGGGGAGGAACAGCGCCCCATCGTTGGCGTCAGTGGGGGGAGGAACAGCGCCCCATCGTTGGCGTCAGTGGGGGGAGGAACAGCGCCCCATCGTTGGCGTCAGTGGGGGGAGGAACAGCGCCCCATCGTTGGCGTCAGTGGGGGGAGGAACAGCGCCCCATCGTTGGCGTCAGTGGGGGGAGGAACAGCGCCCCATCGTTGGCGTCAGTGGGGGGAGGAACAGCGCCCCATCGTTGGCGTCAGTGGGGGGAGGAACAGCGCCCCATCGTTGGCGTCAGTGGGGGGAGGAACAGCGCCCCATCGTTGGCGTCAGTGGGGGGAGGAACAGCGCCCCATCGTTGGCGTCAGTGGGGGGAGGAACAGCGCCCCATCGTTGGCGTCAGTGGGGGGAGGAACAGCGCCCCATCGTTGGCGTCAGTGGGGGGAGGAACAGCGCCCCATCGTTGGCGTCAGTGGGGGGAGGAACAGCGCCCCATCGTTGGCGTCAGTGGGGGGAGGAACAGCGCCCCATCGTTGGCGTCAGTGGGGGGAGGAACAGCGCCCCATCGTTGGCGTCAGTGGGGGGAGGAACAGCGCCCCATCGTTGGCGTCAGTGGGGGGAGGAACAGCGCCCCATCGTTGGCGTCAGTGGGGGGAGGAACAGCGCCCCATCGTTGGCGTCAGTGGGGGGAGGAACAGCGCCCCATCGTTGGCGTCAGTGGGGGGAGGAACAGCGCCCCATCGTTGGCGTCAGTGGGGGGAGGAACAGCGCCCCATCGTTGGCGTCAGTGGGGGGAGGAACAGCGCCCCATCGTTGGCGTCAGTGGGGGGAGGAACAGCGCCCCATCGTTGGCGTCAGTGGGGGGAGGAACAGCGCCCCATCGTTGGCGTCAGTGGGGGGAGGAACAGCGCCCCATCGTTGGCGTCAGTGGGGGGAGGAACAGCGCCCCATCGTTGGCGTCAGTGGGGGGAGGAACAGCGCCCCATCGTTGGCGTCAGTGGGGGGAGGAACAGCGCCCCATCGTTGGCGTCAGTGGGGGGAGGAACAGCGCCCCATCGTTGGCGTCAGTGGGGGGAGGAACAGCGCCCCATCGTTGGCGTCAGTGGGGGGAGGAACAGCGCCCCATCGTTGGCGTCAGTGGGGGGAGGAACAGCGCCCCATCGTTGGCGTCAGTGGGGGGAGGAACAGCGCCCCATCGTTGGCGTCAGTGGGGGGAGGAACAGCGCCCCATCGTTGGCGTCAGTGGGGGGAGGAACAGCGCCCCATCGTTGGCGTCAGTGGGGGGAGGAACAGCGCCCCATCGTTGGCGTCAGTGGGGGGAGGAACAGCGCCCCATCGTTGGCGTCAGTGGGGGGAGGAACAGCGCCCCATCGTTGGCGTCAGTGGGGGGAGGAACAGCGCCCCATCGTTGGCGTCAGTGGGGGGAGGAACAGCGCCCCATCGTTGGCGTCAGTGGGGGGAGGAACAGCGCCCCATCGTTGGCGTCAGTGGGGGGAGGAACAGCGCCCCATCGTTGGCGTCAGTGGGGGGAGGAACAGCGCCCCATCGTTGGCGTCAGTGGGGGGAGGAACAGCGCCCCATCGTTGGCGTCAGTGGGGGGAGGAACAGCGCCCCATCGTTGGCGTCAGTGGGGGGAGGAACAGCGCCCCATCGTTGGCGTCAGTGGGGGGAGGAACAGCGCCCCATCGTTGGCGTCAGTGGGGGGAGGAACAGCGCCCCATCGTTGGCGTCAGTGGGGGGAGGAACAGCGCCCCATCGTTGGCGTCAGTGGGGGGAGGAACAGCGCCCCATCGTTGGCGTCAGTGGGGGGAGGAACAGCGCCCCATCGTTGGCGTCAGTGGGGGGAGGAACAGCGCCCCATCGTTGGCGTCAGTGGGGGGAGGAACAGCGCCCCATCGTTGGCGTCAGTGGGGGGAGGAACAGCGCCCCATCGTTGGCGTCAGTGGGGGGAGGAACAGCGCCCCATCGTTGGCGTCAGTGGGGGGAGGAACAGCGCCCCATCGTTGGCGTCAGTGGGGGGAGGAACAGCGCCCCATCGTTGGCGTCAGTGGGGGGAGGAACAGCGCCCCATCGTTGGCGTCAGTGGGGGGAGGAACAGCGCCCCATCGTTGGCGTCAGTGGGGGGAGGAACAGCGCCCCATCGTTGGCGTCAGTGGGGGGAGGAACAGCGCCCCATCGTTGGCGTCAGTGGGGGGAGGAACAGCGCCCCATCGTTGGCGTCAGTGGGGGGAGGAACAGCGCCCCATCGTTGGCGTCAGTGGGGGGAGGAACAGCGCCCCATCGTTGGCGTCAGTGGGGGGAGGAACAGCGCCCCATCGTTGGCGTCAGTGGGGGGAGGAACAGCGCCCCATCGTTGGCGTCAGTGGGGGGAGGAACAGCGCCCCATCGTTGGCGTCAGTGGGGGGAGGAACAGCGCCCCATCGTTGGCGTCAGTGGGGGGAGGAACAGCGCCCCATCGTTGGCGTCAGTGGGGGGAGGAACAGCGCCCCATCGTTGGCGTCAGTGGGGGGAGGAACAGCGCCCCATCGTTGGCGTCAGTGGGGGGAGGAACAGCGCCCCATCGTTGGCGTCAGTGGGGGGAGGAACAGCGCCCCATCGTTGGCGTCAGTGGGGGGAGGAACAGCGCCCCATCGTTGGCGTCAGTGGGGGGAGGAACAGCGCCCCATCGTTGGCGTCAGTGGGGGGAGGAACAGCGCCCCATCGTTGGCGTCAGTGGGGGGAGGAACAGCGCCCCATCGTTGGCGTCAGTGGGGGGAGGAACAGCGCCCCATCGTTGGCGTCAGTGGGGGGAGGAACAGCGCCCCATCGTTGGCGTCAGTGGGGGGAGGAACAGCGCCCCATCGTTGGCGTCAGTGGGGGGAGGAACAGCGCCCCATCGTTGGCGTCAGTGGGGGGAGGAACAGCGCCCCATCGTTGGCGTCAGTGGGGGGAGGAACAGCGCCCCATCGTTGGCGTCAGTGGGGGGAGGAACAGCGCCCCATCGTTGGCGTCAGTGGGGGGAGGAACAGCGCCCCATCGTTGGCGTCAGTGGGGGGAGGAACAGCGCCCCATCGTTGGCGTCAGTGGGGGGAGGAACAGCGCCCCATCGTTGGCGTCAGTGGGGGGAGGAACAGCGCCCCATCGTTGGCGTCAGTGGGGGGAGGAACAGCGCCCCATCGTTGGCGTCAGTGGGGGGAGGAACAGCGCCCCATCGTTGGCGTCAGTGGGGGGAGGAACAGCGCCCCATCGTTGGCGTCAGTGGGGGGAGGAACAGCGCCCCATCGTTGGCGTCAGTGGGGGGAGGAACAGCGCCCCATCGTTGGCGTCAGTGGGGGGAGGAACAGCGCCCCATCGTTGGCGTCAGTGGGGGGAGGAACAGCGCCCCATCGTTGGCGTCAGTGGGGGGAGGAACAGCGCCCCATCGTTGGCGTCAGTGGGGGGAGGAACAGCGCCCCATCGTTGGCGTCAGTGGGGGGAGGAACAGCGCCCCATCGTTGGCGTCAGTGGGGGGAGGAACAGCGCCCCATCGTTGGCGTCAGTGGGGGGAGGAACAGCGCCCCATCGTTGGCGTCAGTGGGGGGAGGAACAGCGCCCCATCGTTGGCGTCAGTGGGGGGAGGAACAGCGCCCCATCGTTGGCGTCAGTGGGGGGAGGAACAGCGCCCCATCGTTGGCGTCAGTGGGGGGAGGAACAGCGCCCCATCGTTGGCGTCAGTGGGGGGAGGAACAGCGCCCCATCGTTGGCGTCAGTGGGGGGAGGAACAGCGCCCCATCGTTGGCGTCAGTGGGGGGAGGAACAGCGCCCCATCGTTGGCGTCAGTGGGGGGAGGAACAGCGCCCCATCGTTGGCGTCAGTGGGGGGAGGAACAGCGCCCCATCGTTGGCGTCAGTGGGGGGAGGAACAGCGCCCCATCGTTGGCGTCAGTGGGGGGAGGAACAGCGCCCCATCGTTGGCGTCAGTGGGGGGAGGAACAGCGCCCCATCGTTGGCGTCAGTGGGGGGAGGAACAGCGCCCCATCGTTGGCGTCAGTGGGGGGAGGAACAGCGCCCCATCGTTGGCGTCAGTGGGGGGAGGAACAGCGCCCCATCGTTGGCGTCAGTGGGGGGAGGAACAGCGCCCCATCGTTGGCGTCAGTGGGGGGAGGAACAGCGCCCCATCGTTGGCGTCAGTGGGGGGAGGAACAGCGCCCCATCGTTGGCGTCAGTGGGGGGAGGAACAGCGCCCCATCGTTGGCGTCAGTGGGGGGAGGAACAGCGCCCCATCGTTGGCGTCAGTGGGGGGAGGAACAGCGCCCCATCGTTGGCGTCAGTGGGGGGAGGAACAGCGCCCCATCGTTGGCGTCAGTGGGGGGAGGAACAGCGCCCCATCGTTGGCGTCAGTGGGGGGAGGAACAGCGCCCCATCGTTGGCGTCAGTGGGGGGAGGAACAGCGCCCCATCGTTGGCGTCAGTGGGGGGAGGAACAGCGCCCCATCGTTGGCGTCAGTGGGGGGAGGAACAGCGCCCCATCGTTGGCGTCAGTGGGGGGAGGAACAGCGCCCCATCGTTGGCGTCAGTGGGGGGAGGAACAGCGCCCCATCGTTGGCGTCAGTGGGGGGAGGAACAGCGCCCCATCGTTGGCGTCAGTGGGGGGAGGAACAGCGCCCCATCGTTGGCGTCAGTGGGGGGAGGAACAGCGCCCCATCGTTGGCGTCAGTGGGGGGAGGAACAGCGCCCCATCGTTGGCGTCAGTGGGGGGAGGAACAGCGCCCCATCGTTGGCGTCAGTGGGGGGAGGAACAGCGCCCCATCGTTGGCGTCAGTGGGGGGAGGAACAGCGCCCCATCGTTGGCGTCAGTGGGGGGAGGAACAGCGCCCCATCGTTGGCGTCAGTGGGGGGAGGAACAGCGCCCCATCGTTGGCGTCAGTGGGGGGAGGAACAGCGCCCCATCGTTGGCGTCAGTGGGGGGAGGAACAGCGCCCCATCGTTGGCGTCAGTGGGGGGAGGAACAGCGCCCCATCGTTGGCGTCAGTGGGGGGAGGAACAGCGCCCCATCGTTGGCGTCAGTGGGGGGAGGAACAGCGCCCCATCGTTGGCGTCAGTGGGGGGAGGAACAGCGCCCCATCGTTGGCGTCAGTGGGGGGAGGAACAGCGCCCCATCGTTGGCGTCAGTGGGGGGAGGAACAGCGCCCCATCGTTGGCGTCAGTGGGGGGAGGAACAGCGCCCCATCGTTGGCGTCAGTGGGGGGAGGAACAGCGCCCCATCGTTGGCGTCAGTGGGGGGAGGAACAGCGCCCCATCGTTGGCGTCAGTGGGGGGAGGAACAGCGCCCCATCGTTGGCGTCAGTGGGGGGAGGAACAGCGCCCCATCGTTGGCGTCAGTGGGGGGAGGAACAGCGCCCCATCGTTGGCGTCAGTGGGGGGAGGAACAGCGCCCCATCGTTGGTGTCAGTGGGGGGAGGAACAGCGCCCCATCGTTGGTGTCAGTGGGGGGAGGAACAGCGCCCCATCGTTGGTGTCAGTGGGGGGAGGAACAGCGCCCCATCGTTGGTGTCAGTGGGGGGAGGAACAGCGCCCCATCGTTGGTGTCAGTGGGGGGAGGAACAGCGCCCCATCGTTGGTGTCAGTGGGGGGAGGAACAGCGCCCCATCGTTGGTGTCAGTGGGGGGAGGAACAGCGCCCCATCGTTGGTGTCAGTGGGGGGAGGAACAGCGCCCCATCGTTGGTGTCAGTGGGGGGAGGAACAGCGCCCCATCGTTGGTGTCAGTGGGGGGAGGAACAGCGCCCCATCGTTGGTGTCAGTGGGGGGAGGAACAGCGCCCCATCGTTGGTGTCAGTGGGGGGAGGAACAGCGCCCCATCGTTGGTGTCAGTGGGGGGAGGAACAGCGCCCCATCGTTGGTGTCAGTGGGGGGAGGAACAGCGCCCCATCGTTGGTGTCAGTGGGGGGAGGAACAGCGCCCCATCGTTGGTGTCAGTGGGGGGAGGAACAGCGCCCCATCGTTGGTGTCAGTGGGGGGAGGAACAGCGCCCCATCGTTGGTGTCAGTGGGGGGAGGAACAGCGCCCCATCGTTGGTGTCAGTGGGGGGAGGAACAGCGCCCCATCGTTGGTGTCAGTGGGGGGAGGAACAGCGCCCCATCGTTGGTGTCAGTGGGGGGAGGAACAGCGCCCCATCGTTGGTGTCAGTGGGGGGAGGAACAGCGCCCCATCGTTGGTGTCAGTGGGGGGAGGAACAGCGCCCCATCGTTGGTGTCAGTGGGGGGAGGAACAGCGCCCCATCGTTGGTGTCAGTGGGGGGAGGAACAGCGCCCCATCGTTGGTGTCAGTGGGGGGAGGAACAGCGCCCCATCGTTGGTGTCAGTGGGGGGAGGAACAGCGCCCCATCGTTGGTGTCAGTGGGGGGAGGAACAGCGCCCCATCGTTGGTGTCAGTGGGGGGAGGAACAGCGCCCCATCGTTGGTGTCAGTGGGGGGAGGAACAGCGCCCCATCGTTGGTGTCAGTGGGGGGAGGAACAGCGCCCCATCGTTGGTGTCAGTGGGGGGAGGAATAGCGCCCCATTGTTGGTGTCAGTGGGGGGAGGAATAGCGCCCCATCGTTGGTGTCAGTGGGGGGAGGAATAGCGCCCCATCGTTGGTGTCAGTGGGGGGAGGAATAGTGCCCCATCGTTGGTGTCAGTGGGGGGAGGAATAGTGCCCCATCGTTGGTATTAGTGACACCAATGATGGGGCACTATCCCTTCCACTGACACCAATGATACTTACCTTGCTGACTCCTGCTCCAGCCTGGGCTCGCTCTCTCCCTCTCCCATCTACAGCCTGCATACCTGGCTGCAGCAGCAAAATTTGCACTTACCTGTCAGCTGTCTTCCTTCTCTGGCCTCTCTCTTCACTCGCTCCTGCAGCTCTCGATCTTCTTTGATCTCCGCGCGCTGCCGCTCGGCTCCTCCTCTCCAAGCTCCACCTCCTCGCCGGTGATTGGCCGCCTGTGTGCCTCTCCTGAGCTACAGTTCTGGTGGCCAATCAGCGGCTAGGAGGCGGAGCTGTTGAGTGATCCCGGAGGTGTGGCCAGGTTACAGGGGCAGCATATCATCCCGCCCACAGATCGCCTGAGACAGGAGCGGTGTCTCGGTTCCTAAGACCATCGGAAATATGTGTTTTTCGATGGTCTTAGGCGACCCCTGTGAAATGGTCGTTCGACCCCCAAAGGGGTCGCGACCCCCAGGTTGAGAACCGCTGCTATAGAGGGATAACCTTTGTTCATATTTCATGTATGAGGTTTACAACCACTTTAAAATAAGTCATATAACCCATTATAGTTCTAGAAAAGCTAAACTATGTTCTGTCAAAAATGACTTTTTCTGATGTTTCCAAGACTCCAATTAGCATGAACATAAGCAGAAATTTAAACTGCAGATCCTGCATGTGCGTGCATCATTCTCCTTCTCTAAATGGCAAACATTCAAGCAATGTCATGCAAATCTGAATCATGAAGGCTTCTGCTCACGGGATGCAGAGGAAGCATGAGCTGCAGTATATATCAAAATAATGTAGAAGAATACTCTTTTAGTCATTCTCTCAATGCAAGGAAGAAATGTAAAAGAATCTCATTGTTATGATTAGCTGAATTTTATAGATGTAGACATTAAAGTATATTTAAAGCTGAGATATTTTTTCCATTTTGGAAAGAATAGGTAATGGTTAAAATTTTATTCAGTTTTGGTCATCTGTGTCTCATTTGGGTGATTTTACTGCACTTCTTATCCTATAATTACAACAGGAAGTGATTCTAATTCTCTCCAAAATAAAGAAAATACCCTCTTGGACAGCTGTCATCGTAACAAGTGTTCCCACTGGAAATTTCCCCCCGCTATCCTTATCCTGGTGTCACCTCAAATGACAGCTTGAAAGTTTTGGACTTTTTTAGACAGTGATAAAAATGTGTCAAGTGTTCTAACCCCCAACCACTCTATTGAAATCTGTAAGAAATCTTTGGCTTTGGATACACTTTACAGTCTTGTGCTTAAAAAGAAAGAACTAAAGTTTTGCTGCCGAACCAAACTTCCCTGTCAAGAAGGGGAGGGGGGAACCAGAAGAGTCACAAACTGACCTATAACAATGATAGATAACAGTGTAAATGATTGGCACTGAGAAGAGACAGTTGTATAGTGGCGCTACAACAAAAATGTAGATATTTAAAAGCATGAAATGAACTAAAAGCGTATAAAAAGGCATATAAAAACATATAAAGACATATAAAAACAAGTCCATAAAGTCTGTGGCTTATGCACTAGAAGTGGCAGCTTCCCATAGCGTGAAGCAGGCTCTGTAGGAAATATAACACAAGGGGGCGCCAACCTAAGTGCAGTAAGTATGAAAAGTTTATTAAAAAATATAGCCAATAGGTACTTACAAGTGTACAAGGTAGTAAGGCGTAGGAATATGTCCTTGAGTGGGCCAGTGCAGAGGCCAATGGTGTCTAATGGAGCCCGGGTCCCGGGAGTGGGATGCAAGGTGTACTGTCAGCGGGAGATGCCAGGACTAGCGCCGTAACCAGCATGGAGCGCACGGAAGTTCGGACCAGAAGGGCAACCAATAGGGATGTGAGGATAGGTCAGGTGGTGTGTCAGGTATGCAAGTGTACAATCCAAATGCACATGTTCCTGCGTTAAAAATGGCTGTGTGTATAAGTGGGTGCTGCAGCTACCATCGGCTAGAGCTGAACAGAATCAGCAAGGGAAAATGTCACCAGCACACCAAGGATCACCAACATGGGGCCAAAAGTTTTAATGAACGATCACATAGTTACAGCAAGGCAATGTTTTGGAGTCTCACAGGACCCCTTCATCAGGCATGTGACCATTTGACCATTCCTGATGAAGGGCTCCTGCGAGACTCCGAAACGTTGCCTTGCTGTAACTATGTAATTGTTCATTAAAACATTTGGACCCATGTTGGTGATCCTCGGTGTGCTGGTGACAATTTCCCCAGTGGTGTGTCAGGTAACGCGTTTCAAAGATTCTGCTTTTTCATCAGAAACTTGTCACCCGACACACCACCTGACCTGTCCTCGCATCCCCATTGGTTGCCCTTCTGGTCCGGACGTCCGTGCGCTCCACGCTGGTTATGGCGCTAGTCTTGGCGTCTCCCGCTGACAACTCACCTTGCATCCCATTCCCGGGACCCGGGCTCCATTAGACACCATTGGCCTCTGCACTGGCCCACTCGAGGACATATTCCTACGCCTTATTACCTTGTACACTTGTGAGTAGCTATTGGCTATATTTTTTAATAAACTTTTCATACTTACTGCACTTAGGTTGGTGCCCCCTTGTGTTTTCTTATATAACAATGATAGATGAAGCCATCATACAGCCGACTCATCCATCCTAATCTTGTGATATCCTTATAGAAATCAAATGGCTATTGAAGTTATTTGCGGAATACAGAAGCCATTATTGGTGCACAGGGATAGAATGGCCTAAACCAAGACAACAAACAGCACAGCCAGCAGAATTTTACACAAAAATACTGAAATTACCTTGTCCAGCTTGTCAATGGAGGCACACACAGTTTTGAACTTGGATTCTGGGATGCCGCAAACAGTTAGAATTCCAGAAAGAAGTCTTCGATCATTTACCTAATGTAAAGCAGAAATCCCATCTTTATTTTATGTCACACAACACAACATTTTATTCATGCATAAAAACAGTAACAAATAGCGTACTGCAATAAATTCTTTTCATGAACTGTAACATTTTTACAAAGTACAACATACAACAATTCTGGGCTGGCTAGACCTCAATTACTTGTACTATGTAGGTAGTAAAATAGGACTCAAAGCACTGCAAGATTGCTGGAGATCTTTAGAAACCCAATAGGCCCTGCTATAGTTGTAGCAGGAAAAAAAGGAGATCGCTCTGTGGGGAAGGTCTCTACCTGTCCAATGAGGAAACACATCTTCTAAATGCATCCCAGAATTTTAAAATGTTTTAGTAGAAAAAAAAACATACTAGAGAATAAGGTGGAGCCCATAGTAGCTCTTACTAATCACACCTATTAGCCAATTGTCATACACATAAAGGAAAGGTCCCTGGATCAAGCATCCATCAATATAACACCCACTGGGCTAGAATTCAGGAATATGTGTAATAATTGTAAGCAGATAATGTGTACACAAGCAAGACTGATTCCCACTATATACTAAGCCAAGAACACTAGACAGGCATAGAACAGCCCTGAACTTTCTTTTCTCAGGTGCCCTGCTGGTGCACCTGGTTCCTGTTCTCTGTCTAGTGCCCTCAAAAAGAAGACGTTTCCCATGGGGGCACTTGTACAGGCTCGATCCGGAGCCCTGCTGCCATTTCCATTGACACAGACAGCAGGACTCAGCCCTGCCCTCCATCACTGGTTTTAATTGACAGCAGATGGAGCCAATGGCTCCAGCTGCCTCAGCAAAGCCTGTGAGACACAGAAGAGAGAAGTTGCAGATGTGTACAGCACTGGACAGAATGAGAGCTCAGATAAGTATAAGGGAGGGATGAGGGGCCAATACTGATGCCTAAATATTTTTTACCTTAATGCAAGGAATGCATTCAGGTAAAAAACGTTTAGCCTTTAGAACCACTTTAAACTCAAACAACTCACAAAATATATGGCAACTATTTTTTTAAACTGCTCCAGTTAAATACTTTCATCCCAAAAGTATAGTGTTGTTACATAAGTTAGAATATTTGTTTGAAGTCATAGTTCTATCCAAAGCGGAACTTCACCCAAAAGGGAAAATTCCACTTGTCTTCCTCCATCTCCCCATTCTGTAAGTTTTTTCACTTGAAGTTAATCCTCCCCTCTTTACCCACGCAGCCTTCTCAGACACGTCACAAGTCCCAGAAAGCTGTGGGACTATTCACCTGTGCAGCATGGCGCCATGGGAAGCTGGCTGTGAAGCCACAAGTGGTCACAGCCAGCTTCCCAAAGTAAATATGCCAGTGTGTGGAGCCAAAGACAGCTGAAGAGCGTTCCGCCTGGGCTTCCTCGTGCGGAGCGATGTGTCTCAGCCAATGGTCCCCTTGTCCTGCAAGTCTTCCAGCACTCTGTTAAGGCAGGTATTAGAGCTCAAAACCAATCCTTTCCTGATATCCCAAACCACAAGTCGAAACTTCGTGTAGGTTGAAATGAATGAATTATTGAACACAGTTCAGTGTATACAGCTTCACCCCCACTCCCAGCAGACAGCCTGGCACCGGGGTTTTCCCCACCCACAACAAAACCCTACAACCAACAATACAGTATGAACTCTATTAGAAGTGAAAGAATACAAGGTCACATTTCCCTAAACAAACAGTGTAGAATGTAGGCTCCAAGGAGCAGGGCCCTCCTTTCCCTCTTGTATTGAACTGTATGGTTGCTGTATTGTCTCCCGTTATATTGTAAAGCGCTGAGCAAACTGTTGGCACCATAAATCCTGTATAATAATAATAATAATAATAATGTCTGTCTACATACCAGCTGCTAAACATACAGCTTTACCAAGGGGAGAATGGGAAGACCACTTAACAAGGGGATAAAACCAGAACAGAAAGGGCAAAATGTTATCACAAAGGGATGTTTCGTCACAGCCCTCTTGTTAATACTCAGCAGCTACAGTATTTCTTGCTGCTAACTTTTATTATTTTATTTCTAGAACCACTCGTGTTGCTAAGTTCAAGGCATACAGCCAACCAGAGTGTGATTTTTAGGCTGACTTAATAGAAAACTAAAACCTTAGCTGGGACAGGTCTCATAATCACTTACAAGCCATTTCCATCCAATTAAACATTATTCCAATGGCCACACCTTTTTTTAGGCTTTTTACCCATTTATTTCACAAGGTGATCCAGCCAGTAACACACTTCCTGTCTCAGGGTGTCTGCATCCTGCATAAAGTACTATAACAGACACCTTTGGACAGCAGCTTACCTGAGCCCTCATTCGATTCAGTGCTGTGCACAATGGCAGCTCTTCTCTCCCCTCACTTCCTGGTCTCTCAGGCTTTGCTGAGGCCGTGGGAGCCATTGGCTCCCACTGCTGTCAATCAAAGTCAGTGATGAGGGAGCTTGGGGCCGAGTTCCACCTGTGTCAATAAATGCAGACAACAAACAAATATACCTGTGCTCAAATTCCAAGAGCTAGTACATGCATTTATCCATCATGTGCTAAAGGGGTGTAACCACATATTAACACTATAAATTCTGAAGGGCCCTCTGCATACTGGTATATACTCTTTCAAGCACACTATGCACTAAATAGCGATATTTAGTTCACACATGTTTAAGCTGGCGAACTGCATCAAAGTAAGCCCTCTATGGCCAGTCCTACTCTGCTCTGCCTAAGCAAATGCTACTGTGGACACAATGCCAACATCAGCTACTGGGATTTGAGCACAGGTATATATTGTTTGTTGTATTGTTGGTCAGTAGCCAGACCTAAACCTGGTAGCTTTGTCTTTTCCCCTATATTAGCATTGTGTCCACAGTAGCATTTTCGCAGGCAGAGCAAAGTAGGACTGGCCATAGAGGGATTACTTTGACGCAGTTGGCAAGCTTAAACATGTATTGCAATATGTGTGAACCAAATATCCCTATTTATTGCAGAATCTGCTTGAAAGGTTATGTACCAGTGTGCAGAGGGCCCTGCAGCATTTCAAGAATAAATGCAGACAAGGCGCAGGAGCTAACCCGCATGAGTGCCCCTATAGAAAGCGGCTTCCTATGAGAGCACTCAGGGGAGGAGCTATGACGCCAGCGGGGACACGAAAAGAGGAGGTTTGGGCCAATCTGTGCAATTCCATTTCACAGAGCAGGCAAGTATAAACCTGTTTGTTATTTTCTTTAAAAAATAAAAGAGCATTTACAATCACTTTAATTCAGATATGGGAAGCGAGCAGTCCTTGAAACAAAACTGCAAGCACTGAGACTTGGCCCTTGATGGTACTCATGACCATCTGTTGATCCAAACCTGATTGCAAAATGTGAAGATTTGTTCCACTGATTATTTCCTGGAATGAAAATGTATTTTCTTTGCACCAAGCAAATCATGAGGGTGATCTTACAGGAAGTGGACTTTCTGGCTTTTAACATTGTGCAGATCACCAAATTGGAGAGGGTGCAGATTCTCGAGACCTGGACTTTAACAGCCTTTCTGATAAAGCCAGCAACTGAGAAGCAGTAAGGTAAACTGGTTCTTGGGACAGAATATATGGACACTCTGAAAAAGCCAACAAAGCATCTGCCAGGAGTCTGATCAAGTCAGAGTGTCACATCTGCCTTGGCCAATTCAGAGATAAGAGTATCACCAGAATGCTCTCCATCTTGTTCCTACAGAGCAGAAGAGGAAAGGCATATATCATTTCACACTGATTCCATTGAGCCACTAGAGCATCCATTGGCTCTGCCAGAGGATAGTTGTACCTGGACATAAGCTTTCACATTTTTTTGTTGAAACTAAAGGTCAGGAAGTCCACATCCAATGTCTCTCACTTGAGACACAGGTCCTTTACCACTTCTGAGTGTATGGACCACTCTTCTGGGTCCATGCAATGCCAGCTGAGGTAGTCTGACTGCCAACTGTCCACACCCAGAATGTGAATGACTGTTAAGGCAGGAACATGAAGTTATGGTCAGGACAGAATACTTTCTACTCATCTTGCCATGGCAAGATTCCTGGTTCCTCTCTGATGGTTGATATGTGCCACTGCTGTGGGAGGGTTGTCTAACTGGATCCTAACTGGGAGACCCTCCAGCCAAGATGTCCAGCATTGCAGGCTATCACAGCGATCATGTGACCTGGAATCAGGAGTCCCGGGTCCTGATCGTTAGAACGGGACCTGAGGCTCTCAGTGACACCCCGGTCTTTGTGCTGGGAGCACAAAGACAGGTACACAAATATGCGGCCCCAAGGAAAAAAGTCCAGTTCTATGAGCAGCAAGGAATATACAGTGCATTCCACATTAATAATTAGGAACAATGCTGGAGGCAATTTACAGCACTCACAAAACTTTGGTAGTATGTTTCTTCATGCTGGAGGCTGCCATTGTGCTGAAGCCCAGAGCCCCTGAGCAGCAGTAAATCTTTAAGCTGTTAGCGGACCGGCCCCTACATTTTCAGCACAGTGACAAAAAATAGAGAGCAACTGAGCATGTGCAGAGCAGGGTTCAACAGTGTATTACTGGATTTTAAACAATACAGGCACTTATTTTTAATGTTTTTCATAGTTATACCTGAAGAAGGGGCCAGATTCTAGTGATCTAGCAGAATATTCTGACTAAAAATAATTTAAGTAGTCTTTTAACACCTTTGGAAATCTTGACGGATGGCAGCACATATGTACATATTGTAAAAAAACAGAAGGCATACATGAACTGGGATACCCCTCTTCCAGGATGCACTATCCCCGGATGCCCTCCACTCTCCTGCACACTGCTCTTGTATTCTTTCCTCACGCTAGCCTCTATAAAGTTTCTGTGGCATTCAGCTAAGAGGAGATGCAGCAATAATACCCCCTTCCTCCATTTTACTCTGGCAGTGGCTGCAATAATAATCCTCAACATTGGTGTCAGTGGCAAGAATAAAAAACTTGAGCATTGGTATCAGTGCCAGCAGTAATCAAATCCCCCTTCATTGTTGTTAGTGTCAGCAATAACAAATTCCCTGTAACGCAGTTGTAGGCAAAACAGACCACACACAGATCTCACAGATTAGTGCAGGGATGACTGCACTCCTGAGCATGTGCAGAAGTGACATTATCCAGCCTTAGCCAATCAAGATGGCCAAAAATTGCCACCCGGAAGTAACTGGGGAGAAGATGCTGACATTGGCAAGGGAACTCAAGGACCTTGGAAAGGTAAGTATGGCAGAGTTTAGTTCCACTTTAATGGCAAGTTTACACTTGTGGTTGCAGGTGGCAAAACCCCATGGTTGAGCTACTTTTACAGCCCCTCAATCACTCCCCTTTAGCTAGGAAGGCAATGGGCTTGGGTGTACACATGTTGCATCTGCTGTACTTTCCTTCATGGCCATGACAGGAATTATACCCCCTCTTGCACTTCATGGGAACTACAGCCTGCTGAATGCAATCCACTCCAGTGAATGGGACCATGCTGCAACTGTGCACAACACATTGTAGTCTGACATTTAGGAAGTTAAAACAGATGGTGAGAAGGTGATACAATACCTCCTCACTGCCTGTCAAATGTTCTCTAAAGAATGATTTAACGCAGATCGATCTTCAGAGCAAGTGTAAATGAGACCTAAGTGTGGGGAGTACATTTAAGGCATTGAGATACAAAGTAGGCTCTGAGAAAGAAACAGAACAGGGGACAGCTTATATTATTTATTTATTACAGGTACTTATATAGCGCCATCAATTTACACAGCGCTTTACATATATTGTACATTCACATCAGTCCCTAACCCTCAAGGAGCTTACAATCTAAGGTCCCTAACTCGCATTCATACATACGCATGCTAGGGCCAATTTAGACAAGATCCAATTAACCTACCAGCATGTCTTTGGAGTCTGGGAGGAAACCAGAGTACCCGGAGGAAACCCACGCAGGCATAAGGAGAACATGCAAACTCCAGGCAGGTGGTGCCATGGTTGGGATTCAAACCAACGACCCTAGTGCTGCCAGGTGGAAGTGCTAACCATTTAACTTATATAATAACTTTACTCCTAAATTGTAAGCTCCAAGGAGCAGGGCCCTCTAATCCTTCTTGTATTGAACTGTATTGTTACTGTACTGTCTCCCTCCATAATGTAAAGCGCTGAGCAAACTGTCGGTGCTATATAAGTCCTGTATAATAATAATAACCTCTATAGAGGTCACCTGGCTAAAAAGGCAAAGTCTTTTCTATAATTTCCATTTTTCCATTATAGATAATCATGTAAAACAAACCATTTCTTGTGTTAATGTATTAGGCCTCATTCACATGGGCCTACTTAAGCATATAGCCATGTGAAGTCCATGTTTTATCTGTATGGGATGCACAGGTGTGCAGGCATTTCAACTGGGATACAGCGGCTGCTCAGACACAACCATTGCTCCCCATTTGACATGTGTGGGCGCATGTCCCCAAACGCAGACAAAGCGAATTCGGGGAAACACACCCGCACGTATGTCAAATTGGGACCAGTGGCTGAGTCCTAACTGACATGAAGGGAACTGCCTGCATGCAGATGCACAGAATGCCTGTGCATCCCATGCAGGCAAAACATGTCTCACACACATGTGTACACTTAAACGTTTTTAGGGTGGAACATGTAACATGTTCACAATGCTGCAGCTGCCGCACCCACTTCCCCGTGACAGAAGTACAGGGAGAAGTTCCCCGTATAAACTGTAATTTTTTTTAAAAAACGCAGCCGTGTGGGGCTTTGCCCACACGGCCATGTCATTCATTCACAGTGGTCTGTGAATGAATGAACTACAAGTCCTGACAGCCTTAGTGACCGTCGCTTGTAGTACTCAGTGAGCTACCACGGCGGCGTGGAGCGCTGTGGTAGTTCATTGAATCTTCCTGTCAGTATATCTGCTTGCCCATACATTCCGTATAGGCAAGCAGATACAATGACAGGTCTGCATGACAGGAGACCTGCATGGTAACAGCAATCTGCTGATCGCTGGTGAAATGCTTTACAGGCTCCTGCAACCAAAAATAACAAATACACCTTTTTTTACCTGCAAAAAAATGTGCATTTATTTTTGTTGGTCAAAAGATGAACTTATCCGTTAAGTAAACCTGTGTGAACAAGGCTTTAAAAACCTTGTTTCTATGTCCAACTTGAGTTTATATAGTATATGTGCATAGGGAAGCCAAACTTTTCAGCACACACAGAGGTTGAGCTTTATTGCTCCTTCTCACTATGCAAGTTTATGAACAGGCCAACTTATTAAAAACATTTCATTTGCTCTGTGACAGAAATATTATATGGAAAAGAAAGCGTCTAAAGATTAGAAAAGCCAACCTCCACAAACATTTTATTGGACTAACTAAACCCAATAATATTGGCTATCATATGAAGCATGTAGTATAGTACAGCTTACCAGTCCTTCGGTTTCCAGCAAGGCAGATGAAACCTGTCAGAAATGCAGTGTCCCTGTCAATTCTTGTGACCTGAACTGGAAATAGTTATCTTATTTATTTGTATCATCTTTAATTGGTATCTCTCTTCTGTTCATTCTCCCTAACCCCCTTATAAAGGAGATGAACAAAAACAGACATGTTTAAAAGTCTACCTTGGGTGGCAACCATGGCTCCCTCCATTGATACAATGAACTAAGCGAGTGTAACTGGCAAAACATGGCTCCTTCCATTGATACAATGAACAAAGCGAGTGTAACTAGCAAAACATGGCTCCCTCCATTGATACAATGAACTAAGCGAGTGTAACTGGCAAAACATGGCTCCCTCCATTGATACAATGAACGAAGCGGTGTAACTGGCAAAACATGGCTCCCTCCATTGGTACAATGAACTAAGTGAGTGTAACTGGCAAAACATGGCTCCTTCCATTGATACAATGAACTAAGCGAGTGTAACTGGCAAAACATGGCTCCCTCCATTGATACAATGAACTAAGCGAGTGTAACTGGCAAAACATGGCTCCCTCCATTGATACAATGAACTAAGCGGTGTAACTGGCAAAACATGGCTCCCTCCATTGGTACAATGAACTAAGTGAGTGTAACTGGCAAAACATGGCTCCCTCCATTGATACAATGAACTAAGTGAGTGTGACTGGCAAAATATGGCTCCCTCCATTGACACAATGAATTAAGCAAGTGTAACCACCCAGAGACAATAAGCATGTTAATTATTTATTACAGGTGCTTATATAGCGCTATTAAATTTATGCAGAGCTTTACATATATTTTGTACATTCCCATTGTAGGTGAAAGTAAAGAAAAAAAGCCTGAAAAAATAAACTTAAAAGTGACACTAAAGCTTAATTTTTTTTTTCTTTTTTAAAACATGTCTACACTCTGTTTTTGCAGAGCAGCCCCGATCCTCTTCTTTTTGGGTCCCCAACGGTGCTCCTGTCTTCTCCCCTTGAGCAGCGCTCCCAGGGAAAGCCGCTCGCCATGGGGGCACTGCTGCGCGGCCCACAGAGCCACAGCTTGGCCCTGCCCCCGCTCCATCCTTATTGGCTTACTGGCTATGACTGACAGCAGTGGGAGCCAATGGGCACCCGCTGTTGTCTCAGCCAATGAGGAAGAAGAGTCACCAGATAGTGTAGGTTGTTGAGAACGTTTTTTTACATGCATAGAATACATGAAGGTAAAATACCTTGAGCCTTTACAACCACTTTAATGCAGCAGCCACATCTAAGAACTAGTAAGCTGCAATATATTATTTTTTTGTTTTAGGCCTGGATACGCTTTCATTTTCTCTTTAAAATTAGACTCAAATGAAGCAGTGCAGCCAACTAAGTGCAGATTGATCAGATTGTTGTACATAACCAAGCCACACTTCTGAGCGGTCATTGGGTCTTCAGCTGTGCATGTTACAAATTTTATAATCATACAATCTGTATTTTCTTTACTGTGCAGGAGCAATCCAGCTGGTAAGACAACTGATTTTACATTACATCATTACCTGTCCTTCCAAGCAAACAACAGAAAAAAAACAGCTCACACTTCAGATTCAGATTGAATATATAGTAGGGTCACCTACTGTGAGCTACATCTAAATGCTTGGTGTGGGTTGGCTGGCATTGTTATACACAACCTATGGCACACATGACCTGCTTTTGTTTGATGAATGTGGGCCATCTTTCATTTCAGTGAGTGAAGTATCCCATTTGTCTTTAGTCCCCTTGATGCATGATCCAACATTGTATATGGTTTATTGTAATAATCTTAGCTCTTGCAATCAGAGTACATTTTTTTGTTTTTAAGTTATTTTTTTTTAATCCACTACTTATGCTTCCATAAAAAGAACAATTCTTTAAGGTCATGAAGACCCTTTTGTCATTGCTCTTACTGGAAGGAAATAAAAGGCACTGTGCCAATAGATGTCCGGTCACAGACAGAATGAAGTTTCCAGAGCAAGTAATCAATTACATGCCCCAGACAAGCAAAGTTTGTGGTTTACAGAACAAGGTTTGGTTGTTATAGGACATAAGCAAGCAGCATTACAATGAGCTTGAAAATATGTAGAAGCCAGTTTGCGGGCTTAAGCACTGTGGCTCATAAGAAGGCAGAAAAATGGCCCCCACTATATGAAGTGATATAGTGTACTACTGCCACTCAGTCATAACATGTAAAGTCTTACCAGTAGCTGAATGGGTGATGGGATGTTTGTAATGATCTACAAGAATTGCTTTACATAAATTACTGCTTATACACAGATTTGGCAAGTATTGATTTCTACTCTATAATTCTCATTATTTATTCCTCAAATGACCTTTCAAATAATGCAATTGCTTTACACCACAAATCACAGTTTTAATATAATATTTTGAAAATGATCATTCTAACTATTAAAGTGATACTAAACCCAGGACCCTGCATTCACTATACCTGGTCTCCTACAGTACACACAACATGGAAATGCTATTATTTTAGTAAATATAAACTCCTAAATACCTCTTCTTATCAGCAGTTAGAGCAGTCTTATGACTTCAGCAGAGCACTGGTTAAAACTTGTAGGAGGAGTTTTCTTTCTGCTCTAGGAGGATGTGAAACCTCTGACCCTCTGTCTGAACAGTGCTGACTGGCCCTGTGCTGATCACATGCACCCTCACAAGAAAAAAAAAACAAAAACCTTTCTAGCAATACACACCAAACTGAGCATGTACAGGGTTCAGTCTGCATCAGGTGGTCATTTCAACAAGAGTAAAGGCAGAGAAGAAAGGATCAGACAGCATTTTTACACAATGCAGAGGACTAACCCCTTAGGTTCCACAATGCGTATAACATGCATGCTTTACTGCATATACAGGTTGATTTTACTGTTGTGGGTTTAGTAACACTTTAATGTAAATACACTGTGTCACAATCATGCCCACAGGGAGAGGTGCGGTTCTCCATTTTGCCCCAAACTTATACATATTGGTATTGCTCTTAAACTCATATGCTATCACCTGAGTGGGGGTGTTATGATCCGCCAGGTGGTGCCTCAGGCTGCCAACTGACAGACCTACTCAGAGCGTGGGGTCTAAGCCCGGGCTGTGCTTTCACCAGAGCCCCTGATGGTGGGGATGGACTTGAAACAGTCCCGGGCCAGGTCACGACCTCCGAGCAGGCCCGCCAGTGGCTGAGGAGACCCTTGGGGACAGGTACCGGGAGAGCCAGATATGAAGAGGATGGCGGCCCCAGCAGGGTAGTAACGGATAGTGGGCCCGTGGGGGTAAGCGGGGTACAGAATCGGTAGGCGAGAGTAGCCGGGTCACACGCAGGGTCAGCAGGGAAGTCAATCCGTAGAATGGTCAGGGCAATCCGGGTCAAACGCAGGAGCAGGCAGAATAGTCAGGGTCAATCAGGGTCACAGGATAGGTGCAGGAACTCAGGATCACAGAAGACCTTGCGGCAATCTGTGACAGTGCAGGGCATCTTTAAATAGTGCGCCCTGCACTGTCATTGGCTGGCTAGGACGCGCCCCCGGCTGTCATTGGACGCCTGAGGCGCGCCCGCGGCTCCTACTGCGCATGCGCGGCGTCCTGTCATCTGCGGCTCGCCGGGACCTAGTGCCCGTGTCCCGGCGTGAGCCGCCGCCACTGCGCATGCGCGAGGGACGGAGCCGCGATCGCAGACCCTGGAGCCGTGGTCCCTGACATTGCCCCCCCCCAATGGGCACCCTCCGGGAGCCCCACTGATCTCTCCACCGCGGGTGAGCACGAAAAAACTCCCGGATGAGCCTGGGTGCGTGGACGTTCTGGGCGGGTTCCCATGAGTTCTCCTCAGGGTCATACCCCTTCCATTTTATCAGGAACTGTGTCTGGCCCCCCCTCCTTCGGCAACTGAGGATAGTCTCCACTTCAAATTCCTCCTGGTCACCTATAGTGACTGCCTCGGGAGGTCTGGATTCACGGTCCGGGAAGGGATCTGGTCTGGAAGGTTTCAGGAGAGATACATGGAAGACAGGATGTATTTTGAAGGTCTGCGGAAGCTCGAGCTCGTAGGCCACCTCGTTAACCACTCGTTTTACCGGAAAGGGGCCGATGAACTTGGGTCCCAGCTTCCTTGAAGGACATAGCATCTTCAAGTTGGTCGTTGCCAGCCAAACCTGATCCCCTGGTTGAAGCAGTAATTCTCCTCTTCTCTTTCTGTCGAATGCCCTCTTACTGTCCTCTTGGGCTTTAGCGATGGCTTCCTGAATTGTCTTGTTATTGACAGAAAAGAAGTTCAAGATGTCTTGAGAAGCTGGTACCGGATTCTCAGGCATCAGATCAGGGAGGAATGTGGGATGATACCCATAATTGGAAAAGAACGGGGATTGACCCGTGGCTGAGTGACTCGAGTTGTTGTACGCGAATTCCGCGGAAGGCAGCAACGACAGCCAGTCGTCCTGAAGGTAGGATGTGTAGCACCGTAAGTACTGTTCCAGCGTCTGGTTTGTTCTTTCAGTTTGGCCGTTGGTCTGTGGGTGGTAGGCGGATGAAAGCGACAGCTTGATTCCCAGCGATTTACACAAGGCGTTCCAGAACCTGGAGGTGAATTGAACCCCCCGATCTGATACTATATCTTCGGGAACACCATGAAGCCTAACCACTTCCTTGATGAAGATCCGTGCCGTTTCCGGTGCTGATGGGGTCTTCTCCAGGGGCACGAAATGTGCCATCTTTGAGAAGCGGTCAACGATCACCATTATTGCAGTGTAGCCCTGGGATGGTGGAAGTTCGACCACGAAATCCATGGCTATCATTTGCCAAGCCCGCTTGGGTATGGGTAAAGGACGTAACAATCCCCATGCCCTGCTCCTGGAGGGTTTGTTCCTTTGACAGGTGGAACACGTTCGGACGTACTGCTCACAGTCCTTGATCATGTCTGGCCACCAGAACGAGCGCCGTAGCAGATCCAGCGTCTTCGTTACCCCGAAGTGGCCCGCCATAGGATGGTCGTGGCAGTGCCCTAGGACCAGGGTTCGCACTTCTTCTGGGACCATGATCCGGTCTTCCTTCCAAATTAGCCCACCGTGGCTCTGGAGGGGTGATTCTGACGGAACTGGTAGTCCTACAGAAGCATCAAGAAGTCGAGAGCGAAGTTCCGTTTGTAGAGCGAGGAAACTCCCAGAAGGTAAGATGGTGTCGGGTGGCACAGCGTCGTCGGGGTCCTCAAACATGCGGGACAGAGCGTCTGGCTTAGTGTTCTTAGTACCGGGTCGGTACGTTATATGGAATGAGAATCGAGAGAAGAAAAGCACCCATCTCGCTTGGCGAGGTCTCAGTCGTTTTGCCGTTCTCAAATATTCAAGGTTTTTGTGATCTGTGAATATTAGGATTGGGTGTGTGGCTCCTTCCAGTAAATACCTCCATTCTTCTAGAGCAGTTTTAATGGCCAGGAGCTCCCGATCTCCAATGTCGTAGTTGCGTTCCGCTGGAGTCAACTTCCTGGAGAAGAACGCCACAGGGTGCAGAAGTTCCTTGGTACCAATCCTTTGGGACAAAACCGCCCCTACAGCATTTTCGGAGGCGTCCACTTCCAACACATATGGGAGAGAAGCATCTGGATGGCAGAGAATGGGAGCAGAGGTGAACAATTCTTTGAGCTTTTCGAAGGCTGCCTGTGCTTCGGGAGTCCACTTAAAGCGGACCCCTTGTTTCGTCAGTTGCGTAATCGGGGAGACCAGACCGGAGAAGTTCCTAATAAACTTCCTGTAAAAATTGGAAAAACCGATGAAACGCTGTACCCCCTTTTTGTCGGCGGGTATTGGCCAATCTAAGATCGCCGTGACTTTCTGGGGATCCATCGCGACCCCCGCGGAAGAGAGAACCAGTCCCAAGAATGTGGTTTCGTGCTGTTCGAAACAGCATTTCTCTGCCTTTGCGTATAGCCCGTGTTGACGCAACCGTTCTAATACCCGTATCACATGACCCCGATGAACCTCCAGTGAAGGGGAAAAAATTAAGATGTCATCCAAATAAACCACCACAAAAATATCAAGAAGGTCACGAAAAACATCATTGATAAAGTGCTGAAAGGTCGCCGGTGCATTACAGAGCCCGAACGGCATCACCAAGTACTCGTAGTGACCGAATCTCGTACGGAACGCCGTCTTCCACTCATCCCCCTCCCTGATACGGACAAGGTTATAGGCCCCCCGCAGGTCTAATTTAGTGAATATCGTTGCCGATCTCAATCTCTGGAGGAGCTCGGGGACTAGGGGTAAAAGATAACGATTCTTTATTGTTAATTTGTTCAGGTCACGGTAGTCTATGCAGGGCCGTAACGACTTGTCCTTCTTCTCTACGAAGAATAACCCGGCCCCGGCTGGGGATGTGGATGGACGAATAAATCCCTTCCGAAGGTTCTCATCAATGTATTCCCTCAGTACTCCTGATTCTGCTTCGGACAAGGGAAAGATACGGCCGAAAGAGATTTCAGATCCGGGTAGGAGGTCTATGGGGCAGTCGTAGGAACGGTGCGGAGGGAGAACGTCAGCTCCTCGCTTACTAAAGACGTCTAAGAAGTCATGGTAGGCCGGGGGAATAACCTGGGAAAGATCGGTGTCACCATCCAAGCACAGGAGGAACCGGGGGACCACGGATCCTGTGACGTGGCAGTGGCTTAAACAGTAGGGTGAGCAAAATTGAACTGTTCCCTTTTCCCAGTCAATCTGGGGGTTATGGGCCCTAAGCCAAGGGAGGCCCAGAATGACTGGAAAAAGGGGGGATGCGATGGCATCCAAACGGAGGAACTCTTGGTGATGGTCTGCCATTGTGGTGAAAATGGGTGGTGTCTCCTGGTCCACCACCCCTGATTTTATACGAGACCCATCTGCCAAGAAGATGTTGAACCCCCTTTCTTTGGTCTGGAGAGGGATTTTTTGCCGGTGGGCAAAAGTCAGATCGATGAAGCAACTACAGGCTCCTGAGTCAACGATTGCGGTCACCGACAATGTTCCTCCGGGGAGCTGTAAAGACACAGGAATGGCCAGGTAACTCGACAGATCATCCCTTCCTGCGGGTAGAGAAAAAGAAACGGGCGTGGACTTACTCATTTTAGCAGGACAGGAGCGCACCTGATGACCAGCTTCCCCGCAGTACAGACATAGGTTCTGTGACAGTCTCCTTTGACGTTCCTCGACCGATAAGTGAGAACGGGCCAATCCCAGCTGCATGGGTTCCGGGTTGTCCCCTGTTTCCGTGCTTCGCGGATGGTTCCCTGGGGTTGGAGCTGTATCCCTGGAAGGAATCCATGCCACCCTTTGACCCTGACTGCTCCTTTCCAGCCGACGTTCCCTTAGTCTACGGTCGATTTGAATGGCCAACTCAATCAGTTTTTCCAGGGAGTCAGGTAGGCCTACTCGCGCTAGTTCGTCCTTGAGAGGCTCAGACAGCCCGATGCGGAACTGGTGGCATAAGGCCGCATCGTTCCATCTGGTGTCGCCCATGCAACGCCTAAAATCGGACGCGTATTCTTCGGCTGTCCGGCGGCCCTGCCGCAGGGAGTATAGAGTCGCTTCAGCGGAAGCAGCTCGCTGAGGGTCGTCATACAAGACGGCCATGGCCCGAAAGAATTCGGTCACGGATTCAAGATGGGGGTCGTGCTTCTCCATCAGACGGTGAGCCCAATCCTGGGGCTCATCCTGAAGGAGGGAGACTATAAACCCCACCTTGACGGTCTCAGTGGTGAACGTGCGGGGTTGTAAGTCAAAGTATAGGGTGCAGGCGTTCCGGAAGGCCCGGAAGCGGCTCCGATCACCGCGGAATCGTTCCGGCAGAGGAACGCGGGGTTCAGGAGCTGGGGATGTGGCAACCGCTCCGGATACCGGGTTAGCGGGAGGTCCTGCAGGTGGAGGACTCTGAGCAGGGGGAGTCATGGGGGCTATTGACTCCATGCGGTCCTCCAGTCGGGCGCAGCGACTGTGGAAGTTCTGAAAAGCCTGGGTCAAGGTGGCCAGGTGCTGACAAATATCCTCTAGGGACGCCGGTCCACTTCCTGGCTCTGTCATGGCCGCAAGGTACTGTTATGATCCGCCAGGTGGTGCCTCAGGCTGCCAACTGACAGACCTACTCAGAGCGTGGGGTCTAAGCCCGGGCTGTGCTTTCACCAGAGCCCCTGATGGTGGGGATGGACTTTAAACAGTCCCGGGCCAGGTCACGACCTCCGAGCAGGCCCGCCAGTGGCTGAGGAGACCCTTGGGGACAGGTACCGGGAGAGCCAGATATGAAGAGGATGGCGGCCCCAGCAGGGTAGTAACGGATAGTGGGCCCGTGGGGGTAAGCGGGGTACAGAATCGGTAGGCGAGAGTAGTCGGGTCACACGCAGGGTCAGCAGGGAAGTCAATCCGTAGAATGGTCAGGGCAATCCGGGTCAAACGCAGGAGCAGGCAGAATAGTCAGGACAATCCGGGTCAAAACGCAGGAGCAGGCAGAGTAGTCAGGACAATCCGGGTCAAACGCAGGAGCAGGCAGAATAGTCAGGGTCAATCAGGGTCACAGGATAGGTGCAGGAACTCAGGATCACAGAAGACCTTGCGGCAATCTGTGACAGTGCAGGGCATCTTTAAATAGTGCGCCCTGCACTGTCATTGGCCGGCTAGGACGCGCCCCCGGCTGTCATTGGACGCCTGAGGCGCGCCCGCGGCTCCTACTGCGCATGCGCGGCGTCCTGTCATCTGCGGCTCGCCGGGACCTAGTGCCCGTGTCCCGGCGCGAGCCGCCGCCACTGCGCATGCGCGAGGGACGGAGCCGCGATCGCGGACCCTGGAGCCGTGGTCCCTGACAGGGGGGGTGTAGAAACGTGCATATAAGAGCCAGGCACAGGCTCTCCCTGTATTAAGAAGGCTTCATGTATCTCCTCATTCCCCCTCCTTCAGGAATATAAGCAGTGTATGATGCTGAGCCCTGCCTAACAATTCCTCTGCAAAATAAGGTAGTGAAGATACTAGTTGATGTTGTGTAGAAAAAGAAGCTGTTAGTTTTGTGTGAGTAGTCAGAGAAGTGAGGACCGCCCTGGATATAACATCTATCGGACAGAAAGCAAAGGAGAATCTTGCAGCAACAACGAAACCCAGTGCGAGACCAGAAATCCCTTTTTAGCTCATCAGATTTGAAACTGCTTAACCCCAGGCATTTATTTGGCAAGTACTTATTTACCTAAACTTCTGTTATCTGTTTGCTGTGCTGTTGTGCTCTGTATATTTATATATATTGGTTATATCTTCTTTCTGTAAATATTTTTACTGCACCCTTTCGACCTTTTGGTAATAAATCTTACTTTCTAAAAGTGTTAAACTGTTTCTATAGCTCCTGAATGTAACTTACGAGTCCCTGCCGCTGAAGAACGCTACTATGAGTATTTAACTCTCTGTATAACCGGTCTATAGAGATAGCGGGATACTGACAGTTAACCAATCATCCTAGTGTATTGCGGAGTTTCCTCTTTCTCTGTATAAAACGGAGGTGGTGGCCGTGTGAAGGGTTAATTGCGTAATTAACCTGATCCAGTAACAATCGCATTCAGGCTGCCGGTCCGTCGATCGTGGTCCAATTAGCTGTAACATCGGTGTGCAGGATGCAGCTGGGTGTGGCATTGTTACACATGTGACAGCGCAGTTTTAGATTGGCTAGTCCTTCGGTCACGAGTTTGGTGAGAAGGGCTGGGGTCTGACGCCGCACCCGTAACACACTGCTCAAAAAAATTAAAGGAACACTATTTGATCAGAGTATAGCATCAAGTCAATTAAACTCCTGGGATATTGATCTGGTCAGTTCAGTAGCAGAGGGGGTTGTTAACCAGTTTCAGCTGCTTTGGTGTTAATGATATTAACAACAGGTGCACTAGATGGGCAACATTGAAATGATCCCTAAAACAGGAATAGTTTTACAGGTGGAGGCCACTGACGTTTTCTTCCCCACTCATCTTTTAAGACTGTTTTTTACTAGTTTTGCATTTAGCTAGGGTCAGTGTCACTACTGGTAGCATGAGGCGATACCCTAGAGATTGCACGGCAGTCCAACTCCTCCAGGATGGCACATCCATACGTGCCATTGCCAGAAGGTTTGCTGTGTCTCCCAGCACAGTCTCAAGAGCATGGAGGATATTCCAGGAGACAGACAGTTACTCTAGGAGAGCTGGACAGGGCGGTAGAAGGTCCTCAACCAATCAGCAGGACCAGGACCTTTGTGCAAGGAGGAACAGGATGAGCACTTGCAGAGCCCCACAAAATGACCTCCAGCAGGCCACTGGTGTGAATGTCTCTGACCAAACAATCAGAAACAGACTTTGTGGGGGTGGCCCGAGGTCCTCTAGTGGCCCCTGTGCTCACTGCCCGGCACCATAGAGCTCGAGTGACATTTGCCATTGAACACCAGAATTGGCAGGTTTGCCATTGGTGCCCTGTGCTTTTCACAGAGGAGAGCAAGTTCACCCTGAGCACTTGACAGACATGAAAGGGTTTGGAGAAGCCATGAAGAAGATTATGCTGCCTGTAACATTGTTCAACATGACTGTTTTGGTGGCAGGTCAGTGATGGTCTGGGGAGGCATATCCAAGGAGGGATGCACAGGCTAGACAATGGCACCCTGACTACCATTAGGTATCGGGATGAAATCCTTGGACCCATTGTCAGACCCTACGCTGGTGCAGTGGGTCCTGGGTTCCTCCTGGTGCACGACAATGCCTGGCCTCATGTGGCTAGAGTATGCAGGCAGTTCCTGGAGGATGAAGGAATTGATACTATTGAATGGCCCCCATGCTCACCTGACCTAAAACCAATAAAACAGGAGCTCAGTGATGCCCTGGTACAGATTCTGGGAGGAAATACCCCAGGACACCGTCTCATTAGGAGCATACTCCAATGTTGTCAGGAATGCATACAAGCACATGGGGGCCATACAAACTACTGAGTACCATTTTGAGTTGCTGCAATGAAATTGCAGCAAAATGGACTAGCCTGCTGCATCATTTTTTCTCTTTGATTTTCGGGGTGTCTTTGAATTCAGTCCTCTGTAGGTTGATAATTTCCATTTCCATCAAACGATGGGGCATCCTTACATTCCTAACACATTACCCAGCCCATATCAGTATAGATACCCAGCATGATATTTTTCCCCATTGAGATCTGATGTGTTTTCAAAGTGTTTCTTTAACTTTTTTGAGCAGTGTGAGAATAATTAAAGTGAAACTGTAAAACAAAAAAAAATGGCTGGACAGACCTACAAAGCTTTCAAACACTTTTGCCAGACACCATAGCCAGCAGGGTAACATTACTTTCTCAAAGTTAGGGAATACAGTCCACACTCGCTGCCTGGTGATTGGACTTAAAGGGATCCGTGTATTATTAAATTTGCTCTGCGAATACATCAATCACGTATTGAAACAGGCTCCACAAATCTTCACCATAATTCTTCTAACAGGTTTATTTCATAGGATCATCAGTGCCATCTAGTAGCATCGATGTGATATTTTTTCCTGAAATGTCTGAATCAGGAAAATTCTGCACTATTGATATTGGATGGCGATAATGATCCTTGGAAATAAAACTCTTAAAGTGAACCTGTAAACCTTCTGACTTTTTTTGTTAAAAATAAGAAACATGTTATACTTACCTGTGCTGTGCAATGGCTTTACACAGAGGAGCCCCAATCCTCCTCTTCTAGGGTCCCCCACCAGCAATCCTCACTCTTCAGTGAGTGCCGCCATAAGCAGCTGCTTTCTATGGGGGCACTTGTACAGGCTCAATCCTGAGCCGCCCTATCTGCATCTATAGACACAGACAACGCTGCTCAGTCCTGCCCCTTTGTCATAGAATTTGATTGACAGCAGTGGAAACCAATAGCTCTTGCTGCTATCCATCTGCCCAGTGAGAAGGGAAAGAGTGAAGAGAGCCGCTGCTGTCATGCACAGCTCTGTATTGAGATCAAGCTCATATAAGTAAAAACGGGGGGGGGGGGGGGGGGGCTATAGGGAATCCTGGAAACCGAAAGCCTTTAAAACCACTTTTAGAAAATTATGGTGACGATTTGTGGAGCCTGTGTGAATGATTGACAGATTCACACAGCAATTTTTTTTATACATAGACCACAAGGTGTATGTCAAAATAAAACCTATTTTTTTTGCTTTGGATAGAAAGGGGAAGGACTAGAACCCTTGTTAGGTTTGTACTACTATCCAGTGTTCCATTAGAGAGATTTACCTTCACTTTCAGTCTCAGTGACAACAGTTCTACCAGGCAAGAAACATGGGAAAATATAATTTAAGGACAGAGATGGTGGTGGGGGCCTTCCACACTCTATCAAATACTAAGAAAAAATGTTTAGATGGACATTTGGTTGGGTTTTAAATAAGTCCCACCACAGAGCAGACACTACCTGGTTTGCCAGGTTGGATCCTAGTAATACTAAATGACAAAAAGGGGCAACTGTTAAGATTGTCTTGCTAATAAAGGTAACAGAGGACATCTTATGTGGTCTGCTTTTAGACAGTATTTTAAATTTTAAAAGTTTAAAAAAGAAATCAGGTTTACTATAAAACTAAAAATCTTATACAGAAAAAGCTTTAAAAGCTTACTATGCAAAGCAAAATTTAACAGAAACAGCCTGAAAGTTGTGGAAGAACTTCCTTATGTAAATTATAGAAAGTCTTCATTTTTTTGTTCTTACTGACAACGAAAATTGCATTATGTCACCTGTACAGACGGGGGAATTTCCAGAGAGCAATGAAGTATAATGAGACTTACTAAACGAAATGCTGTGTCAGAGCACTCCTGAAAAGTTCTATTTAATACCAATTACACATTCCACGGAAACAGCAGAAGGTGCGAAACCTACTACAGCCTATCACGCAAAGAAACATATGGTTTTAGTTCATTTCATTAAGTGTGAGTTTTATTTGTTTCAGATCAGCACTTACCTTAATGAGAAATTCTCCAAGTTCCAGCTCACTGAGGATCTCATACATAATCTTCAGACACTCGGCATCAGGGATCATAGGGTCATAGTGTCCAGCAATGTCAAAGTCCTGCCATGAATATGCATAGGGGGGGATCAATAGAGACAGGCCAAGCCATGCAAGATAGATGGGGTCACATTTAAAAACTCATACATTTTAAAGAGCACAGCAAACATTGTTTTCATAATGCCAGCATGTTGTAAGTGATATTATTTATAAAAGCTGAAGAATGCTTTCCAGAAACAGAAAATGTGTAAGAATATTTATCATTTTCCAGCATTTTCAAATGAACAGTTTTAAGATGAACTCATCCCCAGAACTGCTGAGCTAGGCCTCAGACTTACAGTATCTGCTATTTTCTCTAAAAGGTAAAGCTGCAACTTTGGAACCTTTTGCAACTGCATGCGAAACCACCAATGTTCCTTAAAGTGTTAGTTCACCTCATCAGATAAAATATGAAGGTGACCTAACACCACACACCTTCCCCAACCCCACTCCCCAGTCCCCGCTGTACCTCCCTCCAGTAATCCTAAACTGTCAGGGCTCCTGTAACAGAGCCAGCGATCTGGGGATTTGTAATCCCTGCTGCTTTTCTTATTTTCCATCAGTGTTTCCAGGATGGACCAACTGGATTCTGACTGGCCCGCACAGTCCATGTCCATCTGGTCCATTATGGAATGGGGATGGAGATTTTAAATCACCAGACTGCTGGACTGGCTGCGAGAGCCTCTACAGCTCAGGATCACTGGAGGTAAGTACAGCAGGGCCCGGAGGGAATGAGACAGGTGTTCAGTGTTAGTTCATCTTTACATTTCTTTCTGTAAAGGTGAACTAACCCTTTAAAGTTGAACTGTAGCCTTACCTTCGGTCTTGCGCAATTGTATAGGTGTCTCACATGGGGCTCAGCATCACATATGGGCATTACCTAGGTCAGTTTGCAGAAAAATGTTGCCTGCCTAAGAACGACCTTGCCTCTAAACTGACAGCTGCTCAACAAGGGATTTTAATATTTGCATAGCCCCTCCTAAAAGCTAGCCCACTGCTTGCATCAAGGCAGGAGGCTCTTGAAAAGAGCACAGAAGCAGGGTCCTATGATGCTTTCAGGTCACTATATACAACACCCCGTTTGTCCCTCCCACCAGCAATGATCTGCCTGCCTTGCATTGAAAAGTACAGCTGCCCAGTGGTGACATCACTGGGTGTAAAATAGGGATATAATGAAATTGGAGAGATCTTATATCAAATGTCTTAGCATGTTGATGAGAGAGGAAAGGAGAAACCAGGGAAGGCAAAATTTAAACACATTAAACTTCATCTGTAAAGTAAACCAATCCTAACCTGGGCAATGCAGAATTAACATATGATGGGGAAAAGTCTATAAGCAAAGTACCTTCAAAGAAAAATGTATGGTGAACCATTAGTGGGACTAGAGATTAGGCGTTATGATGTCACTTCCAACGATGCGTTTCGTCACGACTTCTTCAGGATCCTAAAGAAGTCACATGGCAAAACACGTCGAACAGAAGTGACATCATCATACATGTAACGGAGGTGACACCTGGAAAACAAGGAAGTGCCACAAAATTTATACTATTTTTAAAGGGGAATACAATTTATGTGGGTAATACTCATTTATTAAAAACATTTTTTTCCTTTAAGGATTTTATGCTATGGAGATGCTTTTGCTTCATTTTGAGTGCTACCCTGCTGTAAACCTGAGAAAGTGAAGAGTTCTATCCCAGTTGAGTTTGATATTGATGAAAAAGAGTGATAGAGTGATATTACAACACGCTTTTTGACCCACTTTGTAACAGAATGAGGCAAAAACTTCTGGTGAGCTTCCTGTGTACACTATCATTGGGTGACTTGCTTACACAGTGTGTATTAAGGTGTTTATGACTAACTTTGTAAAAGAAGAGAGTCAATCTTTTCTGGTGAGCCTTTTTACAGACGATTGGTGGGTTTAAAGACAAAGTACATAGTGGAACGTAAATTTTTTACTCGCTTACTTGTTAGGTGAGTCATGCAAATCTGGTGAGCTACTGTAATATCACTTTAGCCATGTATTAAATTATGCAAATTGAATTTTGCACTATACTCAATAAGAGTCATGTGAATTAGATGCATTTTGAACCACATCCAATTCGCATGACATGTGAAAGAACATTGTGCTTGATCACATATGGATTCCGTGCGAATTGAAAAAGATTCCTGTCAGTTTTCTGAGTAGTATAGTCTGGCTCAGGTGCGAATTCAAGCCCACTGACTTCTATAGGAACGCTTATTAATCGCACATGTCATTCAGTTGTACACAGGATAAAATCCTGACCTTATCCTGATCTAAACCTGATCTGAAGTGCTGAACAACTACTTTGTCAATTAGATGTGAAAATAGGCTTCAATTTGCACTGCACATCAGTGAACCCACACTTATTTAATATACTACACCATACATTTTTATGTTTTGGTATTGGTGTTAGTATGTTAGTAGTTCCACCTGATTTAAAGCAAATTAAGTCCTGGTGTGCATACGGAAGGACTGTTGGGACGTCTTCTATGTGAAATGCATTAATAGATTTTTGAGTATAATACCAACAGAGTTTATGATTAGTATTGCAAAGATTATGGAGATATCCTTTTCTTTTTACCATGAATTTGAGCCAAAGAATTAAAGTATGTAAACCCTTACCTTGTAAAACAACCCATTATGTTTAAAGTAGAAAAAAAAGCAAAAGTGTGTGCATACAAAATATATATAAAAATAATAAATACTTTCATTTTTTTTCAATGAGTGACCAAATAGTCTCAGCTGCATAAGGGGCTTAGAAAGCTGGGGGTGGAGAAACAGCAGTACCCTGATCTTCCCAGCGAATGGCCGTGCAGGGGGAATGTCAGCACAAGTCTGATCATTAGAGGACAGACAGGCTTAGCTCCCATCACAGCCAGAAAACTGACCTTGCTGGGATGGATGTGCTCTCAAGCCCACCATTGTCAGCTTGAAATAGCAAAGCAGTATGACTGGAAGGATCACCAGGTATTTCCCACAAAGGAAGGAATGCAAAGAGAACAGGATACTTTTTAACACAAGCACATGGTACAACAGTCATATATCATGAATATGAAATGTTGGAGTAACATTCTTTAAGAAGGAGAATAAGCGAAGTGGAAATCTGCAATAATTTTGTGAGTGAGAAGGCGGTGGTGGATTATACTGTAGATCTGGTACATCCATCTCTTTGGGAAAAGCACCTTTTGGCAAACCAGTGATCGAGAGGTCAACACATTTTGGTGAGCCTCCAAGTGTTGTGGTACATGTTGAACATTTTGGTGGATAATTTCGGGACTTTTAAATTTAAAGTTATTGTAAATTTTTTAAAATATTTTTTTAATAACAACCAGGTTTAAACGTACCTGCTCTGTGCGATGGATTTGCAAAGAGCTTCCCCAAACCTTCTCTTCTGGGATCTCCCAATGACGCTCCTGGCTTCTCCTTTTCTTCGTGTGCCACAATAGGAAGCCAATGGCTCCCTCTGCTCTCAACCAAGCCTGTGACAGTGGGGAGAACCCCTACAGACAGGCACAGCATTGGATCGAGTGAGGGCTCAGGTAAGTATAAGGGTGGGGGGGGGTGAGGGGGCATACCACTACCTAAACATTTTTTTTACTATGACGCAAGGAATGCATTAAGATAAAAAATGTTTAGGCGTTAGAACCACTTTAAGTTATCTTAACAGAGTACACCATTTTTACGAGTGACTTTTGATTTATGTAATGGCCCTCATTTTATGTAGAGGATTTCATATTTATCACCTGTATTGTAAAAGGTATAGGAGCTAGTGCCGAGACTAGTTTATGATCTGTGAATGAGCCTAAGTATGCCTATGCATACAGCCTCATAGCTGTATACTTGCGGTGTGAGCTTTTGAGATGCCACTACTGTGATGCTCACTGTTCACCTTTCTGAAGGCTTTGATACAAGGAAGAAAAACCCTGCCTCTACCAATATGGCCACCTCAACACAGAACAAGGTATGGTAAGTCAGTAATGGAGAAAGATCAGTTGTAGTGAGGCCACAGGCAATACTTATGACTAATTCTTTGCCCTCTGCCTGTTTTCTTCTGTGCAATAACAGGTAACTATAAACCTGTTTATTATTTTAATTAAGAAAAAAATATATTTTACTTTAAACCTGTTAAAAATGCTTTATATATTTTTTGGAATTCTGTTGATGAGATCTCTGAGCTTGAAGTTCTGTGTCAGCACATCTGCTGTTGTCATTATGATATGATTCCACTCTCCTTGTTGGATTTTTAGTACATTTTTTTTCTTTTAAGAATGCACACATAGGTGAGTGGGAACACCCAAAACACCAAGCTAATCAGTCAATGCAATAAGGAGATATCACTGCTTCAGTATCCAAGGCCCATAGGAAGCCAGAGGCTCATTTGGCATACTAGAAGCCACTTACTGTATAACTACTGTATCTAATATTTTTGCGCAGATTTGCCCTTGTTGAGTGACAGTCCACCCAAAAGTGATATTATATAACTAGAATTAACTACAGTGGGCCTAATACATAAACCTTTTTGAGGAAATAAATCTGACAATTGAACAGTGATAGTTTTTCCCTTGTTAGCTACGATTTGGTTATATAATAGCTCTTTTGTTAAAGAGTTATATAAATAAGTCCTAATATTGGGTCACCAATTGATGCCGAGATCACAATTGAAATCAGGCTGTGTGACAGAGTGGCTTAGTGTTTGTGCACTTTGTACAATGTTTGAATGCTAAGCAGCAAAGAATTGAGAGCACACGGTTTTTAAAATTGATCCATTTTAGAAAATAGAATATACTGTTACTTACACACTGATAAAATTCTCTGTAGCGCCCCAGGGCTGGATTGTCACGTCTGTAAACTTTAGCAATCTGGTAGCGTTTGATACGGCTAATTTTATTCATAGCCAGATAGCGAGTAAAAGGCACCTTTTTATATGGAGTTAAGAAAACAGTTTACATTCAGAGATGCAGCAGAGTCTTTACTGAATAATTAATGGATCATAGTTTACTACCATCAATTAGTCAACCAAATGCTACGTCCATATGTATGGAGCAGTCCGGACGCCCTCCAGCAAATTCAATGCAGGCAGACAGCAGCAGGATATCACTGACTTTTACCTAAATTATGCTAAAGCATACGTCATGCTGCTTTTGCGTTGTAATAATATAAAGCAGAATATAAAAGAAAAACAGTAAAATTAAACTATGGTATAAAATTACAAATTATATAAATGCTGCAGTCTAGCATTACAATGAATGTGTTGGCAATATACTGTAAATATCAAAACAAACATGTTACCCAAAATGAAGATTTCAAATACTAACCTTTCCTACTGCCTCCACCACTTAAACAAAGCTCTGTTGAAGAGTCATCCCCTGAAGTGTGCTGGGACACGACACTTCTGGGAGTGTCAAATTTCTGTGTCATGCAGCTCCCACTGGTTCCGAACCTCCATGTCACTATTGTGTACTGTGGCGGTTGCATCTTGCAGCACTATGGAAGTTAGCAGAAGAAACCAATGAGCGCTGCAGGTGACATGAGATGGACACTCCAGGAAGTGTCGGTTTGTGAATGACAATAAGCAGCCTTGTGATTTCAAGACCACCACCAACTGCAGCAGCTTACAAAAACATTTGCATATAGGTGGTGGACTTCCACCTTAAATAGGAAATAGGCTAGTTTAACTGTCTGGCATACCCAAGGCCCGCACAATGATTTAGCCTTCTGGCCCTCCCAGAATGCCGTTACAATTTGGAGCATAAAAAGGTGGACACATGATAAAGTACACTGACCTTCCATATATGTAAACTTGCAGAAAAGCACATGGAGTGGTGTTTTTAATGCATGTTTGGATATATCCATATGACAACTACACTGACATATGTATGAATTGTGCTATTTTTTATCATTTGGAGTGAAAATCTACATGAGCAACAAACACTATTTGCTATTGGCAATAATCAGACATAAGTACCTTGACATTTTCTATTGGTGACAATCTACTATTCAAGAGTCTAACAATATATGAGACAATAACTAGATAGCAGCTAACAATATATGGTTTCTGAACATTCAGTTTTCAGCCTCTGTAGAGATGTGTTTCTAATAATATCTTATTACAATTACCTGCATTGACATTCGAGGATAAAAGCATTCTAAAGCACGGAGTATTGTGCTCTAAAGTGGTGCTTTATATTTGGATTTGCAGGTTCAGTCTATGATCTTATCACTATACTGTCTATATGGAGTTATTTTGGCAATATAGGTAACCAATAGTTTGTGTGCAATTTCAACATAACCTAATGTCTAGATTTGTACATTAACATACTTAGAAGTATATATAGTAAAAATATATACGTATATATACTTTGCCAGATATTTTGATAGTCTAGAGATCTTAAGCTTTTTTAAATGTTTCCCTAGGACTGTACAATGTGACTTCTAGACATGATAATAAACATCTATTTTAACCTAACTGTATTTTATAATCACATAAACCCCACTAGCTTCAATTTTTATTTCAGCTTTGTACTGCTGTAAGTGTCCCTATGGCAGATTTTCACACTCCTTTTTTGTCTGGAGAAACCTTTCCCTGAGTGACAGTACATGAATGAAGGTCTCTCTAATGGAAGCCCAGATAGCAGTAAAAACCTGACAGGGATACTAGGCCTTCACCACTATCAAAAACTAAAAAAATACATGCAGTCTCTGGCCATGCATATAGTTAATGTGGCTAGATATTTACTCTGAGGGACTGGCTCACGAGACTAGACAGAGTGAGGGATAGAAGAAACTATACCCTCCGCCCAGAACAGTCTGACCAAATATAAGACATGGGCATACTAGACATGCTATAAATCCACTTTGGAATTCCTGAATGTAATGTCAGGTCCTGTGTAACTGAAGCCTGATGCTCGGGCTCACAAATTTTAAACTAGGTCTTGAGTGGCAACATGACCCCAGGACTCCAAGAGACGATGGACAGTCACTTTCCATTGGCATTCGCTGGGTCCCTCAGCTCCACTTTTGCCTGTTATTTGTCTTCCTCCAACATTCTTCCACACAACCTTTTTTTTCTTTTCCTCGCTTTCTCTTTAGCCAACCACTTACACCTCACACATCATCTCTCTCAAAATCTTTCCCTTTCTGTCCCCTTACCTCCTTCATGGCATGAGCCCCTACCAATTTTATTCAGTCAGGTGCAGTTCAGAAATCCCCATCTAGATACATCCAAAAACATGCTTATCGATCAACACATATTAACAGTGCAGTGTTTAGGCCACCTTGTCCCCCTTGTTATTACCTTCCTCCAGTCCAGTTAGACCTTCTTGGAGTGTATTCAGGGGAGACAGTTGAGCCTCCACGAGACCCCTATTCTGGAGCCTTCAGGTGAATACTTCCCTACCAACACCTAATTTCCCCCTCATTTTTTTACACTCTGTAATTGTTTGTTCAACTATGATGCTTCTACTTGAATTTTATATTTTCACGTTAACGTTCATAAATTTTTACCTGCAATGCCATTGCAGAATTGGAAAAACTGAAAATGCTGAATAAAAATTGTGATAGCAAAAAATAGGATTTTTGACTTACCATAAAATCCTTTTCTTGGAGAACATTACAGAACATGGGAGTGGTTAAGTACATTGGGAAAAATCTGCTGTCTACAGGAGCTGTAACACCTCAGTGTAATGAAAGCCCAGTACAATCCCCCAACTTTCAGCATGCCTCAATTTTGTTAGCAAGCAACAGTAGGAGTGGAACACAAGGGGGAACTTGTGTCGAAGTCTCTCAAAGAAAAAAATTCCCATTTTCTTAAATTGTACATTATGGGGCATAAGATGAGTATTCAGGTATATTTGGGACATTCAAAAGCAGTCCAACTGAGGGGTAGGCAACAGAGTAAACAAAGACTAAAAAGGTCCACAAAAACAACAGGCTAGCAGAGGTGGTTCAACAGAGCCTACACAGCCACTCAAAGAACCTTAAAGAACATATGTACAGACGACCAGGTGGCAGCCTTGCAAATCTAAGATTGAGTGACAGATAAGGATAGATATCTTTAGTCAGAGAGGGGAAGGATTAGTACCCTTGTCAGGTTGTTACTGCTATCCGGGGCTCTGTTAAAGAGATTTACCCTCACTACCCATCCTGCTAACATTTTACCATGCAGAAAGTAATGGGATATCTGCAACAGTAACATATATAAAACTGCTATTTCTTAGTAGAGTAGGGGAAGGCTAGAACCTATGTCCAGTTTTTATTGCTGCCCATGTCCCTGTTGCCTATTTTTCCATCATTTCTCTTCTGGTGAAATCACTGTCAGCAGGACAGAAAGTAAATATATCTATTGGAGCCCTAAATAGTAAAAATCCAACAGTTCTAATCCTTCCCCAATCTCTAAAACTAGAAGGAAACCTTTTGGCTTCACAACCACTTCAATTTATGACTCTTAAAGAAGTATTTCCCAAGGCAATAAAAAAAGTCTACATCATTGACTTATTCCATGTGTCGATATAGACAAAAATCATTAGTAACTATTACACATAATCAATAGATGTACTAAACTGGTTTATAAGCTGTTTTTATGTATACACATATTTATAGACATATCTATAACTCGTAGCAAGAAAAACGGGATGCACATGGCCCATATAAATATTCTCCAATCTAAAAGCATCCAACTAGTAAAGGTTGGAATATTGCAGATTACTGTTGATAACATAGACAGTTCTGTTTTCAGATGCATCCATAAGTGTAGGTCAGTAAATCTTATTTTGTTCAGCTGTAAACACTATTAGGTTTTGGCACATTGGCTAACAGTTCTATAATTGTTTATGTGTCATGTCACATAATCAACTTTGTAGAAGCTATACAGCCTCTTGGTTAGTTTCTGTGGTGATACAGTATGTAGCTGCTTACATTTCCTTTCCATACAGCTATAAATTGCAGCTGCGACACAGACCATTCATTGTCTGCAAATCTATTTTTCTGCTAAGTACAGGAGTTTTTTAGCCATAGTAGATCGAGTGTATGACACAGACATGTCTCTGAAAGGAAGAGGGGGGCAGTATAACCATACTGGGTTTGGTGAGAAGGGACTAAAGAAGTTAAAACCCTTCAACCAAATCAGTGTGAAGCATTTTAATTCTTTCCTAAAACAAGATATTTACATCTCATTCCATTACATATCCCTAAAATTAGGAGATGTATCTCTCATTTCCAAACCATGGGGAGAGCCATGCAAATCATTCTGCTCCATTAGTCCCTTCTCACCATAACATGTATCCTTATACTGTCGTATTGAGTCCTACTCCACTGAAGTCATGGTTTATATACACTGCGCTGATGATGGTCAAGTAGCCTGAAACAGCTGTATTCAGTTTGGAATAAATTAATCTATAAGATGATAATATATTTACACTATACATTACTGGTTTGGGATGGGCATTTGTTGGGGCATTAAAAAATGATTTGCATCACTTTAGCTACTGTCCTGTAAAGAGGAGTAATCCTCTTACTTTTGGGATACATGATAGGTCATCGGAATACCTTGTGTTTAAGAAGACTTTACTGTGCCATACAGGTGAAACTTGAAAAATTAGAATATCGTGCAAAAGTTCATTTATTTCAGTAATGCAACTTAAAAGGTGAAACTAATATATGAGATAGGCTCATTACATGCAAAGCAAGATAGTTCAAGCCGCGATTTGTCATAATTGTGATGTTTATGGCTTACAGCTCATGAAAACCCCAAATCCACAATCTCAGAAAATTAGAATATTACATGCAATCAAAAAACAAGGATTGTACATAGAACAATATCGGACCTCTGAAAAGTAGAAGCATGCATATGTACTCAGTACTTGGTTTGGGCCCCTTTTGCAGCAATTACTGCCTCAATGCGGTGTGGCATGGAAGCGATCAGCCTGTGGCACAGCTGGTGTTATGGAAGACCAGGATGCTTCAATAGCGGCCTTCAGCTCTTCTGTATTGTTCGGTCTCATGTCTCTCATCTTTCTCTTGGCAATGCCCCATAGATTCTCTATGGGGTCCAGGTCAGGCGAGTTTGCTGGCCAATCAAGCACAGTAATCCCACGGTCATTGAACCAGGTTTTGGTGCTTTTGGCAGTGTGGGCAGGTGCCAAGTCCTTCTGGAAAATGAAGTCAGCATCCCCATAAAGCTTGTCTGCGGAAGGAAGCATGAAGTGCTCCAAAATCTCCTGGTAGATGGCTGCGTTGACTCTGGACTTAATGAAGCACAGTGGACCAACACCAGCAGATGACATGGCTCCCCAAATCAACACAGACTGTGGAAATTTCACACTGGACTCCAAACATCTTGCAGTGTGTGCCTCTTCATTCTTCCTCCATACTCTGGGTCCTTGGTTTCCAAATGAGATGCAAAAGTTGCTCTTATCAGAAAAGAGGACTTTGGACCACTAAGCAACAGACCAGGTCTGTTTTTCTTTAGCCCAGGTAAGACCCTTCTGACATTTGTTGTTCAGGAGCAGCTTGACAAGAGCAATTACGACATTTGAAGCCCATGTCCAGGATCCGTCTGTGTGTGGTGGCTCTTGATGCACTGACTCCAGCCTCAGTCCACTCCTTGTGAAAGTCCCCAACACTTTTGAATGGCCTTTTCCTGACAATCCTCTCCAGGCTGCGGTCATCCCTGCTGCTTGTGCACCTTTTTCTTCCACACTTTTCCCTTCCACATAACTTTCTATTAATGTGCTTTGATACAGCACTTTAGGAACATCCAACTTCTTTTGCAATTACCTTTTGAGGCTTTCCCTCTTTATGGAGGGTGTAAATGATGGTCTTCTGCACAACTGTCAGGTCAGCAGTCTTTCCCATGATTGTGATTCCTCCTGAACCAGACTGAGAGACCATTTAAAAGCTCAGGAACCCTTTGCAGGTGTTATGGCTTAATTAGCTGATTAGAGTGGGACACTTTGAGCCGAGAATATTGCACCTTTTCACAATATTCTGAGATTGTGGATTTGGGGTTTTCATGAGCTGTAAGCCATAATCATCACAATTAAGACAACTCACGGGTTGAACTATCTTACTTTGCATGTAATGAGTCTATCTCATATATTAGTTTCACCTTTTAAGTTGCATTACTGAAATAAATGAACTTTTGCACGACATTCTAATTTTTAGAGTTTCACTTGTACAATGAAGAGTGAGAAAATGTACAAAACAATTTGTAACCCAAAAGGAGCACCTTCATTATTGGACCTGTAATGTTTAGTCCACTGTTTAAATGTAAAAAAACACTTTTTATTTTTGGTTTGTTTAAGATAGAGTAACGAAGGATTAAAACTTTTTCCATGTTTTTTGGTTCTAACCCTTCTTTTTATCCACACAAAATAAATTGGACTACAGTTGGGCATTAAATGAGAAAACAAGGACATCAATAAGCTCAAGCTTCATTAAGCCCTAAAGCACGTTATTTTTCAGCAATGTCAATTTTATTTTAAACGGATTGCTGTTGATTTTATAGGATAATGAACTGAGCTTAAGGCATCACGCAACTGCCCAAAATTGATGGGTGAAATTCCCTTATCCATAATGCTTTAATGAAATGTATTTCAAAGGCTTGACACCACAACATGAGTATACCATCACTTGTAGGAAAGAATTCATTGGATTAGACTATATTTTTCCAATCATCAACACTTCATAGCCAATATTTCTCAGCACCTATAAATGCTTTCATTGTGTTTTATTTGATTTCATTGTGTTGTTGTCATTGTGGCTGAAACCACTGGACACCTTCCTGTCAGATGGTTAAGACCACAACCCTTTCTCAGATTCATTGCTTAGGATGTACTTGCAACCCATACTTTCAGTATAGAGGTTTGCTTTCAATGCATATATTACTGTACATTTCATACTGTACATATCAGAATCACCAAAATGCTCATATACAGTTGTGTTCAAAATAATAGCAGTGTGTTGAAAAAAGTGAATAAAGCTCAAAATCCTTCTAATAGCTTTTATTTCCATACACACAAATGCATTGGGAACACTACACATTCTATTCCAAATCAAAACATGAAGAAAAATATAGCAAATTTGTGTTGTTCCTCTAAAAAAATGGAAGAAAAGTGAATATTAGACTGTTCAAAAAAATAGCAGTGTTTGTATTCTTCTTTACAAACTCAAACATTCACTATATAAACTGAAAAATGTTTGAAGATTTTGCTGTCCTTTGAATCACTTAATTAATATTTAGTTGTATAAGCACTGTTTCTGAGAACTGCTGTACATCTGTGTTGCATGGAGTCAACCAACTTCTGGCCCCTGTGAACAGGTATTCCAGCCCAGGATGATTGGACTACATTCCACAGTTCTTCTCTATTTCTTGGTTTTGCCTCAGAAACTGCATTTTTGAAGTCACCCCACAAGTTTTCTATTGGATTAAGATCCAGGGATTGGGCTGGCCACTCCATAACGTCAATCTTGTTGGTCTGGAACCAAGATGTTGCACGTTTACTGGTGTGTTTGGGGTCGTTGTCTTGTTGTAACACCCATTTCAAGGGCATTTCCTCTTCAGCATAAGGCAGCATGACCTCTTCAAGTATTCTGATGTATTCAAATTGATCCATGATCCCTGGTATGCGATAAATAGGCCCAACACCGTAGTATGAGAAACATCCCCATATCATGATGCTTGCGCAACCATGCTTCACTGTCTTCACAGTGTACTGTGGCTTGAATTCAGTGTTTGGGGGTCGTCTGACAAACTGTCTCCGGCCACTAGACCCAAAAAGAACAATCTTACTTTCATCAGTCCACACAATGTTGCGCCATTTCTCTTTAGGCCAGTCAGTGTGCTCTTTGGCAAATTGTAACCTCTTCAGCACGTCTTTTTTCAACAGTGGGACTTTGCGGGGGCTTCTTGCAGATAGCTTGGCTTCAGATAGGGGTCTTCTAATTGTAACAGTACTCACAGGTAAGTTTAGACCTTTTTTGATCTTCCTGGAGCTGATTGTTGGCTGAGTCCTTGCCATTTTGGCTATTCTTCTATCCATTCGAATGGTAGTTTTTCGCTTTCTTCCTTTCGTCTTTCAGATTTTGGTTGCCATTTTAAAGCATTTGCGATCATTTTAGCTGAGCAGCCTATCATTTTCTGCACTTCTTTATATGTTTTCCCCTCTCCAATCAACTTTTTAATCAAGGTACACTGTTTTTCTGAACAATGTCTGGAAAGACCCATTTTCCACAGAATTTCAGAGAGAAATGCACTGTAACCAGCATGTACAACAGTTGCTGCTTTCCTTCCTTAATTAAGGGCAATAATTGCCACCTGTTTTTCCAAAGAATGAATGACTTCACTAATAGAATTCCACACTGCTATTATTTTGAACATGCCCCTTTCAATTAGTGATTCAATTACACAGAATCAGCAGCATGCATGTCATGACTGTTAGGTCTGTTGGATTTCTATTACTCTACTACACCTGCTAGTAAATTATTTGCCATGTAGAAATATAATTTCTACTAAAAACAGTGATTGATCAGGTTAGTGATGTCTGACTGCTATTATTTTGAACACAACTGTAAATGTCAACCTCTGATTGTGCACTTGTGGAACCACCTTAGGCTACATGTACACTGGAACTGCCATAGACGTTAACTTTACTGTTGGAAAAAAACCCACTAAATTCAACAAAAATGTAAACACGTTTAGCGATTAGACGTTTAGTATTTCATTGGCCAGAGTACTTGCCATTGAAACGAATAAACACCCAAGTGCTAACGCAGCTAGCATTTAGGCGTGTTTACGCATTATTGGCATTTTTCTGACAAAACGTTCCACATCTGAATGTGATTCTTCTGCGTTCAGGAGAGGGACGTTTAACTGCCTCTAAACTCTGCTGCTGCAGAACTCTGATAAAAGCCTATGTGTGCATGGACACATAGGCTTTTATTAAGTTGAGTTCAGGGGTTTTGGCAAAATAACACCAAAATCTCGTAAACTCACATTTAGGAGCAGCAGCGTCCATGAGGCCTAAGTGTCATCCCTTTTAACCAATGTATGACAGCAGATACAAAGACTTTTGTGCTACTACATACATATAGAACAAAGAAAGGTCTTCCTGCCTTTTGGCCCACTTTTCGTGATAAATTCTGTAATGTTACAAAAGACTTTTGTACCTTGAAGACAACGTTTATCATCATAATAGTTTTTATTTTGACAGCAAAAACATATTCTGAATCTTCAAACAGTCACATTCTGCTTCGATAGTCCCCCCACTCCCCATAGATTCTCATACACACTGGATCATGGATCATGAGTTTTAGGTTCACAATTCACCATAGCATGGTGCTCTGACCAAAATTCATCAGTCTACTCCAGTGTTTCTCAACCTTTTTTTCAGTCAAGGCACCCTTTTAATTTTTAAACAATGTTGAGGCATCCTTTAAAATTATGGACAGTCTCAAGGTACCCTCTTCTAAAATGTAAAAAACTATTCTAATAGTTTTACGTAACGCAGTAACATCCACAGATCTAGGACACCCAATGTTAGAGGATATTTGTTTGTCCAAAAGCAAATACACGTTTGCACACTGATACTGAATAGTATTCCAGTGTTTTTCTTCTCCCTCAGTTTCTCTCTATCACTCAGCTAGTTTAACCCCATTACTGACAGATAAGGGCAGGGGAGGGACAAACAAGGATGCCGTGCAGGCGACTGACATCCTCCACATCAACTGATGGCATGATTGGTTGTTAGGACGCTGGTGGCTAGAAGGTTGTAATGGTGCACATTGAAAAAGCTATGGCTTTGTGTACCTAAAATGCAGGCTTGATCCACCTGCTGGCTTGTATACAATTTTTGGGCAATTTTTTGGCATTTTGCCAAGGCACCCTTAATAAATTTCAAGGCACCCTGGTTGAAAAAGGCTGGTCTACTCAACAAGTATCTCAAAAGATAAAATGCTAAATCCTGTGCCTCTCCCCACATTGTTTTAAGATCTGGCTGACTTCCTTGAGAAAGTGTAAGAGTTAATGAAACAGTTGTTAGGTGTTTTTGACTGTCTGCTTCTATCTGTTGCAGTTCTAATTTATTATGTTTTAAAGTATCCAGTGCACCAGATGTATACTATAGTGGATGCAGAGCATAGTTGCAGAAAGATGGCACTATGAGCTCCCTGCTGGTTAGCGATTTACTCTACCAGGAAAGGAGTCTCCAAACTTTCTAAACAAAAAAACAATTTATTGTTCTTCAAACTTTAAGAGGGCCAGACTGTGCCCAGTGGGAGTAAACAAAGAAACATCTTTGACATTAGGGGGAGAAATAGTGCCCCATCGTTAGTGCCGAGGGGAAGAAACATGACCCATTGTCGGTATCGGTGTAAAGAATAATTCCTCAAGGGCTAGACAAAGGCAAGCAAAGAGTCACAGTTCGCAGACCACTGTACTAGGGCATGAAATATCAAACTATTTTCATCATGCCATGGTCCTTTTGTGGCGTACCTTACCAAGGGAAGGGTGGTCCTAAAAATATATGTGCATAGTGAGATATGTAGAATAGTGAGACATCTGATGATCCTCAAACACACTCACCTTAGTGGATGTCGCCAGTTTACACCTGGTCCAATCAAAGTTTGATTCAAGTGATGAGAAAGGTTAAAATGTTGGGGAGTACAAACAGGTACAAAAAAAGTTGTACTTTTACAAAGGATACAGTAAGATCATAGCGCAGGGACAGGTGCTCTCCTCCTTGGTCTTTTAGGTCATAGATAAGTTTTGCATCTTCTCCATATTTCCCTGTCAGTATTTCCTGCAACAACATCAACATGCAGTTTAAATAACACCAACATCAGATGCAGGATGACATCCAATCAGCTGCCCTTCAAGTTATGACAAGCCCTTCACAGTGATACAAAATAGAATGAATAATGAGAAAACTATTGACTTTAGTAGTGCTATGTTATGTACCAATACACACATACATCTCCTTAACTGACAGCTGCTTTGATTAAAAAATGGTGGTATGCTTCGAGAGGCACAACACAAGCTAGACATGAATTATTTCTAATATGAAAATAGTAAAGGTAAACTGCAATAAAGCCTGAAAAAAATTAACGTTCACACTCATACAGGAGACAAAAAGAATGATTTATAAAAAGAATGAATGTCAAAGAAACAGTTTCACTGTTGCTGCGAATACAAAATGCTGCATTATGGCAAGAAAAAAAACTTCCTAGCTTCTCATGACGAATATCCCGAACAATGCACACCCCTTTTCTGAAAGAAACCACTGCAAGGTACATACTGTAAGTATTACATTATACATACAGCAATGTAGATTCTGGGGAGGGAAATGCAAAGACAGAGAGGCAAGAGGCTGTAGTATAGTTGAAAGGAATTATAAGTCCATTTTAATATGGTCTTAAGATCATGGAAAACGTTTATGAAACTCAGGTTTACTATAAATCAGGGAAACGTTCTAACTTAAGTAATAAGGGCAAGGGTGCTCAAACTTTTGAAGAGCGAGGGCCACTTAAGTGATTTGGTAACTGATTGCGGGCCACAATGAAATTAAATGGTTTAGAATTTTTTTTTATTTTGAATGGCATAATGACCATTTTCGTCCTGCAGCCGCTGAACAGAGGGAATGGAGGAAAATTCGACTTTCAGGGGTTGCATTAGGAAAATGGAGAGGTCTGGTTCCTGTATATGCCACCCCTGCTGTCCCTGTTGTTCCAGTTTAAACAGAATGTGATAGGGAGGCTGCACAGGCCCCCTGGAGCATGGGGTGGGGTCGCCATTGTGACTGCTGATGCTACACTAGTAGTCGGTACAGGTTGGGGGGGTGTGGTAAAACATGTGGGATTTTACTGCACCCCCAAACCACATATGTAAACAAGCCTTTACTGTCCTGAGCCCCCTAGAAGGCCACTTTCACACTGATGCGCTCTGGTTTACCCATGCTGCGGGTGCAGTGCACCCGCGGCCTTCCTGTGGGTTAGCTGCGCTTTGCCATAATCTTCTATTATATCTTGCAGATGTGGTGCACTTTCTGAAAGTGCACCAAAACTCCTGCATTCAGGACAAAGGCAGTGCTACAAAGGAAGCATTGGCTTATGCGGCTCCTGCTCCCTCCGGTGCCGGTTCGATTCACTCCGATGCTCTGGGATAACAGATCGGCAAGCCCAGATCATGATCAATGGCTGGCCGACCAGGGCTGGATTTCCCAATAGGCACTGTAGGCATGTGCTTACAGGCGCCCTTTCTAGAGGGGCTCCTGTCTGCAGGGCCACCATTAGGGTGGGACAGCCAATGATACACATGTATGGCTAGGCTAGTCATCCCGAGGGGCCCGGGCACAACATTGCCAAACATCCATTTGGGGGGGCGGCTGGAGCGTGCAACCAGTGTTGTCATGGTGCTGCTTGGTGCCTTTTACAAATAACTAAGGAGGACTGGAGGGAGCATGGCCAAGCGCGGCATGACAGAAACTACTTCACTGGAGCTCCTGCCCTGATCCTCTCTCCAGCCGCAATACCGCCTGGATCCCCTGCTCCGTCCTCTGCTGGTAGTTTCTCACAGTCCCACTGTGCCCTCCGATGCAGTCTCCTCCCGCCAGCCTGATAGGATAACATTAAAGCAGAAACACATGGCTCCAGCTCAGCACTACCACAGAGGACACACACCACACTGAGAAGAGAGACACAAACACAGTGAGTAAACTGCGCAAGTCTTTAAAACCAGTCTCTGACCTTCTTTATTATCATGCCTGCAGTCTCTGACCATCTCTTGCCCCATGTCCAAGGTATCTGACCATCTCTTGTGCCATGTCCGCAGTCTTTGACCATCTTTTGCGCCATGTCCGCAGTCTCTGACCATCACTTGTGCCCTGTCCTCAGTCACTGACCATCTCTTGTGCCGTCTGCAGTATCTGATCATCTCTTGAGCCATCTCCACAGTCTCAAACCATCTCTTGTATCATGTACAAAGTCTCTGACCATCTCTTACACCATGTCTGCAGTCTCTGATCATCTCTTGTGCCATGTCCACAGTTTCTGACCATCTCCTGTACCATGTACACAGTCTCAGACCATCTCTAGTATCATGTCTGCAGTCTCTAATCATCTCTGAAATCTCTTAACCATCTCTAGTATGTCCGCAGTCATGGAGAACTCTGAGGACTCTGATGTAAGGGGAACTCTGGGGACTCTTGTGAAAGGGGGGGCTCTGGTGACCAGAAACCCCCTCCACATCAGTGTTCCCCTTTACATCACAGTCCACAGTGTTCCCCTTTACATCAAAGTCTGCAGCATTCCCCTTTACACATAAAAATATTTATATAAAAATATTTTATCAAGCAAAAAAGAAAAAAGTCAGTCTTACTGTATTTTTTGGGGGGTGGGGTGCTTCAGAATTCTCTGCCTATAGGCTCCTGAGATGTAAACCCAGCCCTGTTACAAACCCGGGCATGCTCTTCCCTGGTTTGAGATTGTGGGCCACATACTTATTTTACTTGATAATGTTTACAACTTCCTACAGCATGAAGAAAAGAGTTTTTCCATGAAATATTACAATTAAAATAAAGATTAGAGTATAGTACAACTTGAATTTAACAACTGATAATTTTTCTGCAGATTAGGAAGCACAAACATAATCTTTTCTGGAAACGTTAACCAACCACCCAATTTAAATTTACTGTCTTCTGGCTGTAAAAGGAGTCAGCAGTTGTCTTCAGAGGCACAAGTACTTATTGTAAAGAAAGCATCCTTGTGCATATGCATGCTCTGAGCCTCTAGTTAACTGGAGGAGCGAGCAAAGATCAAGTGCATTTAAAGAGCTTCACATAACAGCACAACAGCAAGATGCCTGCCTCTTCTTCCTTTCACAGAGTTTTCTTTCTGGTGACAGTTTAACAATGTGTCCATTAAAGAGACTCTGTCACACTGCTCACTCAAAACAAAAATGACAGTCTCTTGACAGTAAACCGTATCTACAAATCCACTTAAAGTGTTTATAAACCCTTACATATATCCAGTGAAGTGACTAGCCTCAGGTGATAAACAGAGATGAAACAAATTCTCCTACATAAGTTGACTCTTTATCTGCAGCTCTCTGTTCTCTATAGTTTTCTAAAACACAAAGTACGGCTATTTCTCACACTACACATCATAGAGCAAGGAGCTGAGTGTAATTTGAGACCTGAGTGGAGAGAAAGGACACCCACCTCTATACAGTCTCAAAGGGAAATATGCACAACTGAGATGTATCTTCTTTCTCCTTCTCTAGCATAGCTGGCAGGGAATCATCCCACTAACAGCAGACACTAGACAGTGTACATGTACAGTCATTTTATGGTCATAGCCTCCAACTGATCAAGTGGCAAAAGAATTTAAAGCCCAATTCCAGCCAAGTCCTTCCACTCAATATCCCCACCTGTCAGATGAGTATGAAAGAGACTGCACTGCATTGGGGGCCTTTTTTTGTTTGCATACTACTTAAGAGCGTACACACACAGAGTTTTTTGTATAAAGGTATATGTACATTAAATGGAGTAGGCAATGTGTGGGAAGACCAACTAGGCTCAAATAGTTATTGACAGAAAACATTAACAAATGGGTCCATGTAATGACACCTGCAAATAAGCAAGTAATTTATATCATGTCTTGTATACCTTCACATACAACACATACTGTATATCATACAATAACATAGTTTTGCCATTTTGTATTTTCTAGAAACAACATAGTATAAACAAGAAACCTTACTTTAAACTCTGTTGAAGGCAGATGCAGAGAACCTTATGGTGCCTAAAATATAAACTATGTGCAAGACTGATTTTTTTTACTTTCTGTTAAGCAGCTTTTCTTGTCCAGGATTCCCCAAGAGGTAGGGATTCCTTGAGCAGCGAGTAATGGTAGATTGTTGCAGAACTTTCCATGCACCATCAGGCAAGAGATCAAAATCATTTGACAGAGCCAGAGTGTGGAACCAGTGCAGCCTATACTCTCATTTCCCAGGTAAGTAATCATGTACACCAATTATTTATTTCATTGTTTTTAGGAGGGGTAACTCTCCTCATTAATTTAAAGGGGCATTCTTCTCACTAGCCATCAATGTAAGGGGGAATTCTTTCCACTGAACTCCAGTTTTAAGCTGGCCGTACAGGTGTAGATTTTTGGACAAGAATATTCGTAAGAAACGTCGCATGAAAAATATTTGAACACTTGATGAATGGATAAAATGGATAAAAGTCACTTGAAAATGGTCTTTTGCTTTTAACATTAGATTTTAAAAGGAATGTAATTTCTCAACGATAACCACATACAGTGTCTGAAAATTCCTTTGATCAAGAAAAGTTTTCCTTGCTGCTCCTTCAAATTTTCCCGTCACTGCTGTTGAAAACGACGGCAGAGCAGATGGCAGTGACAGAGCAACAGTGAAAACTTGGGGATCAGCGATGATGTGATCACTGAGTTCTCACACTTGGAGCCAGCGGGGGAAAGATGCAGTTTCAGACCAATGCTGTCTCCACCTAGGTAAGTATAAATGGGGAAAAAAAGCAAACCCATACTTCTCTTTTAAATGATTTTTCTTTAGGTCTCAAATAAAGCACTTTTTATTATTCTTATAATATATCCATTATTTACTGATCAGGTTATTGTGCAGTGAATATTTTTCAAATTTAAAACCAAATAGGTACCACTGCAGGTTAATTACACATGTATTATTAAATGCCGACTCACCACTAAAGTGAAGGGTGGTGTCCTCAGAACCAAAGGATACTAGTAACAAAATATAAAGTGTGAAAAGAGATTCACATGAAAAAGAGGTTCCAATAGAGGACAAAAACTGCGACCTAAAGTGAATGATAAATAAAACAAATCTGAAGTCCTCATGCACACTGGATGTTTTTACAGCTGCTGTTTTTGGCTTTTGACATTTTTTTCCTACAGCTAGTAAACCCCCCAGCATGTCCATACACACAGACTGTAATTGACGTTTTTTGGCTGGAAAAAACCCCCCAGGATTAGTGGGTTTCAAGAGGAGTTTTTTAGCTGTAAAACCGCTCACACGCTGAAAAACGCGGCGAAAACACAGTAAAAATCGGCAATTTTGGACTTTTTTTTACCAAAAAAACTAACTTGTTTTGTAGAAAAAAAAAAACACTAAAAACCACAAACGCGGCTAAACGCAGCTAAACGGGGCAAAACACCACTAAACGCTAATGCAAAAAAGCTAAAAAAACTCACATTTTTAACGTGACTTTACAAAACTAACATTACCAGCATTATCAAAACACCCAGTGTGCATGGAGATTTATTGAATTATCAAAACTATCACAACAGCGGTTTCCCCTTCATCCCACACAGTTAAAAATAAAAATGTTGTCACTATTAATAAAAGACTAGCCCGGGCCACATGCGTACCAACCACACATGCATGGACATGTTAACATACCGTAATGAATGATAAACCAAAATTCTATGGAGTTGCCCAATACAATTTATGATGCAGAAGCAACTGTGCATACACTCTGAAAAATTAAGGACAACCCCAATTTAATTGGACAACGCCATGATTAAATGCTAATAAATCGAATACTGGTATTGCTCTCCATGACATGCATCAATGGGGGGTAGAGATCCATAATCAGCATGACATACAATTGTAGGATACTTGGATTAAATCGGTCTTACACAGAATGTCTATAATCACTAAATGATGATTGATGTCATACTGTGATGATGATGTTGTAGATAGCAAGAAAGAGCAACCCCCCTGTCAGCTACGGAAATAGACAAGGCAGAGCATGAGTCATGCTATAGATATGGAGGAAACAGCGGCAGGACCGATTCCCCTGTAGGGTTAGTAGTAAACAGGGTGTATACGGCAGCCAAAATGGGAATTAAACAGCAATGATATATATTCATGGAGCAGTACAAAAAGACATCCATTTGTAAAGTGCAGGCTATTATGACTTGCTGAGTATACGGGCTTCCCGGGAGTAGAAACGGTCCCAAAACCAGCTACCTGTGTAGGTACAGCCCAAGTTGGGTATAATACTGCTCACCACTCTGGATGTAATGGCATTGATATACATAATCCTGATGGTCCATCCTGCTTGACCGCTATGAACTTCAATGCATGGCTCTAGCGCTGACCTCACTGAGGATAAAAAAAAAAAAACCCTTAAAAAGATGCCTTGTGTGTGGCGGCGTGTTGGATATGCTGCATGGTACAGCCTGGGACGGAAATGTACTGATGCCATGACATCAATGCGTTTCACCCACTGAGTCACTGAGTCAGGATACTGTGTCATCAATACTTCTTGCCCACTGAGCCACGTGGGCTTCTTCAGGATGCTCCTTCTTGCTATCTCCAGCAGCATCATCACAGTATTACATCAGCCATCATTTAATGATTATAGACATTCTACGGAAGACAGATTTAATCCAAGTATACTACCATTGTATGTCATACTGATTATAGATCTCTACCCCCATTGATGCATGTCATGGACAGCGATTCCATTTATTAGAATTTAGTCATGCAGTTGTCCAATTAAATTGGGGTAGTCCCTAATTTTTCAGAGTGTATGCACAGTTGCTTCTGTATCATCAATTGTATTGGGCAACTCCATAAAATTTTGGTTTATCATTCATTACAGTATGCTAGCATGTTCATGCATGTATGGTTGGTATGCATGTGGCCTGGGCTGGTCTTTTATTATTAGTGACAACATTGTCATTTTATTTTTAATTGTGTTGGGTGAAGGGGAAAATGTTTTTGTGATAGGTTTAATAATTCAATAAAGATTGTTTTATTTATCATTCACATTAGGCCGCAGTTTTTGTCCTCTACTGGAACCTCTTTTGTGCGTGAATCTCTTTTCACACTTTACAATTCACTGCACAATAGTAACAAAATATAGACATACTTTTTGGCCAGGGTGAGACTTTAAAATTATTTTAAGAATTCTTCCAAGCCAAAAAGTTTGAGAAAGGAGTGATTACTGAAAGAAATAACAGTACAAAAGTACAAAATGCTAGTAACAGCATAACACAGAAACCTGTTTACAATGTAATTAGGTATAATTCTTTATGTATAATCACTTCTATAAGGTTACCAGGCCAGTATTAAAATGACAGACATAAATATTTGGCATATGCCAACAAGTCAGCATGGAGTGGATAGTGTGAAAAATGGATGGATAAATAATGCAGGAGAACTGAGAGCCCCAGATAGATTCTCCTGAGACCGTATACAGTGAATTACACACATAATTACCCATATAGCAGTCCAAGGGCACTGCCTGATCACAACAAACCCTAATGTGATTGCTTGATAAATAATAAATCATACTGTAAAACAGATTTATAATGCCATGGATAGAATCACTATATCACCTTTTTCCAAATGTGCCCAAAAAAATTTGACTTTTGACAGCCCTAAAGTAGAGGACAATTTAAAAACACATGCCACATATGCCAGTTAGGAAAGAAATATACCCTAATGTCATCGGCTGGAATATAATGTTTAATACGAATAATAAGAAATGCACAGCCATAGTTTCCTGGGGCCTAAAAATTCTGCTGAGTTGCCTATATGACTTGTGTGATAGATGAGATCTATTATAATGAAAGCCTCTGCTTTTACAACATGCGTGCAAGGCTGTTGAGAGTCGCTGTTGAGAGTAATACACACACAAAAAGTACATACAGTATCTGACAGAATATGTGCTCTTTCAGGCGTGTTTAGTCAGGCAAACTGTTGCTGCTGGTGAATTTATTTAATGACCCCTAATAAATGGCTCAGAATTTAGTGCTGATTCTCAGTAGCTCTATGCTGCAAGAAATGGTCTTTTATCAGTTACAGTAGAACTGTAGCATGCACACTGTACCATCAAATACTCCTGTCTCAGAAAACAGCCTCCTCCAAATAAAGTTACCCTCTTGCTTCATTTTCCATGTCTGCCCCATCCCCCAGAAGCTGGCACCATCGTTTTTTCAAAATGCTTCCTCAGGATTCCTCTGAAAGCCACCAGATAGCTGCCCACTCTGATGGCGCCCATGGTAACTCTCACCACGCAAGAGCTCTGGAAGGCATTTACTCGAAGTGCTACAGGCACTGTGCTGAGTTGCATGCAAAAATACACATTTTTGGCACATTATTTTTTTTGGGGGGGGGGGGCAGGTACCTGGTTTTGAAAAGGTACCCGCTCTCACTTCCACTCAGATTGCCTAGGTGATCTGAGCGGAAGTCTGCCCACCTCCATCCCTGCCCACGGCTTTCTGGGACACATCACAGGTCCCATTAGGCTGCAGCACCATTCCCAAAGCGCGGCTCGTGCATGCACAGTGTGCAGCTGCAAGGAGTCACAATTAACTTCCCACACTAAAGATGCCTGTGCCGAGGACCTGTGGATAAGTGAAGAACTAGCCGGGGTGAGAAATGCACTAGATCCCATGACAGGTAATTGTCCTTTTATTAAAGCTAGCAGCTACAGTATTTGTAGCTGCTGACTGTTTTGCTTGGTGTCTAATAAAGGTTACTTTGCGTTATAAGCAAGGAAACGTAGACCTTCGTAGTGTATTAATGTGCTTTTACTAAATGAAAATGCTGTACATAGACACAATTACAATTATAGGAATACAATACAAGACTGACAGATATACCTATAACTAGCAAAATGCTACCTACTACCTAGCAACACTATGCTCTGTATACAATAGTAATATGCTGAAAAGGTTACTTAACTTAGGTTAAAGTGCATTCATGATCTCCATAGGCAACGTGGAGAGTTCTGTGAGAGTTCTTCCTTGGTGTTAAGTCATCTTAGAGTCCCCCTTGTCAGTTTCTGTTGCCTTTTATTTAGAAAACATAGATAGCCAATCCCACATGGGTGTGGTTCCTCTCTACCTTATTAAACTGTCCAATTATATAGGTGATACATTCTCCAATTCAACCTCAAGATGGCACTGTTGTATCATACATGCCATAGGTCATATATGTTAGAAGGTCAAGCTATTGGTAAACATGGCTACAGAACAATAGCCAACTGTCAACTGAAATACAACAATGGTATCCATGTCCCCATTGTATCCAGCAGCATTTGTTTGAGAAGCATCTCCTCAAACTCCAAGAAACTTGATGTCTGCCTCCAAGATAAACAGTCTAAGGAAATCAGTACACATATAATGTATGTGTATGTATACAGTATATATATATATATATATATATATATATATATATATATATATATCCACCTGGCAGTACTAGGGTCATTGGTTCAAATCCCAACCATGGCACCACCTGCCTCGAGTTTACATGTGCTCCCTGTACCTGCATGGGTTTCCTCTGGGTACTCTGGTTTCCTCCCACACTCTAAAGACATGCTGGTAAGTTAATTGAATCCTGTCTAACTTGGCCCTAGTATGTGTATGTATGAATGTAAGTTAAGGACCCTAGATTGTTCGCTGCACAAATTGACGATGCTATATAAGTACCTGTAGTAATCTCTCTCTTTTTTCAGACCGGAGAACTGCTTTACGTTCAGCACAGGCAGAGCTAAAGTTATCAGCTTACTGGATTTCTGGCAGGATGAACAGGCACTTTTCTGCACTTTTCTAACAAACAATACATTTGCAATGGAAAACATTTGCAATTTTAATACCCAAAAGAGAACAAATGGGAAAAAGTTTATTTATTTGCTGACCGCCCCATAGCATATATTGCTACAGGGTGGCCATTATGTGCAAAACCACCTAAAGATACAAGTGATTTTGCGTTTCCTGCTGAAGGGGGCGCACATGCTGCTTTTGCTATGATTAGTCACAGCAGAAAATGATCAACTGGTGCCAGCTAATGAATGAGTGCCGGCACCCATTGATCAATGAGGAGCGTGACAGGACACAGCTCTGCCTATGTAATCAAGGCAGAGATGTGTTCTGTCCTTGGCGATCTGCTGCATTTTCTTTCCCTGCACATTGCCTAGCAAAATCACCACACTGCATACACAAAAACACTGGTTAGGCACACAGTTAACCCTTTGATTGCTCTAAATGTTTAACCCCTTCCTAGGCAGTGTCATTAATACAGTGACAGTGTATATATACTGATCACTGTATTAGTGTCAATGGTTCTCACAAAGTGTCAGATTTTCTGCCGCAATATCACAATCCTGCTATAAGTCAGTGATTCGCCATTGCAAGTATGAAAAAATAAAAATATATACTGTATATATATATATATATATATATATATATATATATATATATATATATATATATATGCCTAAATATATGAAGAAATTAGAATTTAAAATTTTTTTGTATTGGATATGTTTCATTCCATGCCTGCAGGCATGGCATTTGGGGGGAGACACTGCTTTAGGTTGCTTATAACATTATTGAAGCAGTAAGTCCCAGATTTGGCTGCTAAATGGGCAGTGCAGCTGTCAATCAACCAGCAGGAAAGCCTATAGTTCACAGAGTAGGGTGACAATGTTGCCAAAAGCTTGGGGAGCAGGTTGGATAGCGTTGTCACTGTATTGGAGAGCCTCAGAAAAAGCAAGAACTGGCAGGATCATTAGGTAATTATTAAACATTTACTCACACCAATTTAAAGAAAAATCTTGCACAATTACATTTACAAGGTAAATAGGGAGCTATTTACACAACTTTAGTATTTGGGTTTTTATACACTTAACGAATACATTAACATTTACCATGGGTAATGCACATTTACATGAATATCACGATATTTTCTCTTTCTTTTGCCCAACTTCCAGTCGTCTTTGTGAACAAATAGAAATGATGCATGTGATTATATACAATGGGGAACACAGACAGTTCATCTGTCAGACACAGTTAACTGTGGCCTTGCTTTCAAAATTACTTTTAGCAAAGATTTAAAAAAGTGGAGATACCAATTATTATGGCATAAGAAGCATGTTATCCATAATGAATAGCAAGTGAATTAATCACTGGCTGATTCATTCATATTCTCACACCAGGTGCTTGGTCACGGCTTATCTATGAAATATTCATAGGCAGGGATAAACAGGAGGAATAATAATTTATTGTGAAAGCCACTTACAAAACAATGGAAGCACCTAAGAAAATGGAATCTTTTTTTCACATGTGCTCATTTTAATACTAACTGCTATAAAAGGCTGAAAATTAGCATTTAAAACAAGAGCATTTCAAATGTAGCATGAAATAGAAAACTAGTTTTGCACCAGATAGACAAGCTAATGTTTAAATTGCAGATGTAGGAGTCAAATATTCTTTTCTTAGCCACGTGACAGGCAGTACTCTCATCAAACTTTGTTTTTTTCTCTTAGTGCCTTGATAAGTGCTGATTTCTTCCTTTGCTGATGCACATGCAACTCAGTTGTCTTGCTACCAACAGCCAGTGTAAATGAGCTTGGCCATGACTGGACCAGGATCTGAACCCATGTGTGCAAGTCTTCTAGGAAGTGGTCATCTGTGGCTAGTGCTTTCTCTGCCCCCCAGCAGCATATATACATGCCCCTTACATACATACTGCTGTGGGGCGGGTAATGCCCCAGTTGCAGATGATTGGCCCACACAGATGACAGCTTTCTGGCGGGCTTGCACACATAGGTTCAAATCCTAATCTAAACACGCCAAGGTCATCACTAGTGGCCAGTTCCAAACTGAGCTGCCTAAGCAGCCACTTGCAAGCACCAGATTGTCATGTAGGAGGAAGGGGAGCAAGTCACATGCTCGCCACACTTGGGATTACCAGATTTTGATCCTTCTTCCCAACAGCCAATTTAAGGGACATATAAAACAAACATAAGGTGACTATGAGCTGCTGCAGGAAAGACAGCCGAGGAGGCTGTCATCTTAGCTTCTGATTTGCAGTAGCCATGGAACTGGACATGTGATCATTTATATCAGCAGCTATTTGATAGCTGATAATTTGGTTGAAAAACTAAGCGATTGTGACCGTTCTCATTCATGGCATGCCCTGAATGTTACGGTTTTGGGAAACAGTTAAGTTGATGGGTTTAGTTTAACCTAAAAACAGTTTGTATTGCTGGGTGTGAGTCCAGTTGGGGAACTGCCCTCAAGTTGTGTCTCTGTGAAAGCCCTCTCTAAGGTCTGTCCTTACTGGAGAGATTTCTTAACTCTTTTTTTTTTTTTTTTTTTTTTTTTTTTTACAGGTGGTACTTGCTCCCACTTCCCCAATTCATGCCTAGGCAAAGACTGACCACCTGCAGTATCCTAGGACATCATGGCACACATCTAAGAGGCGTCGGGACAGTCTCCCCACACTCTGTTTATCTCATGTATGAGCAGGGGTGCTTCAGATGGGGGTCAGCTGTGAGAGATCAGGAAATGAAAGCTGGCCCTGAGGCTAAGATGATTGCCGAATTTCAAGGGCTGGCAAGTATGTGTTTTTTACAGGTCAGCAGCTACAATACTTATAGCCAGAGCTGCGGATAAGGGGGTACTATCAGTCCTCCTGTATGGGGCCCAGGTCAGCAGGGGGGCCCAGAAAGCTGGATGAATCCTGTCACATGAGTGTCTGAGGGAGACTACAGGTGGAGAAAAGACCACGCAACCCTCCTTGGAGGCTGCAGGAGGTTAGCAGCCCTGAGATGCAACAAAGGATGAAAAAAGGTGAAAACAAATAAAAAAACAAAACAAAAACAATTGTTTATGATACGCATGCATTGGCAAACAAAGTGTATCTAAAGCCAAAAGACACAAATGTCTTGTTTCTTTAGTTTCATCTGGTGATCTGGCCAGTAACACACCTCATGTCTTAATGTGTGCACATATGGAGAAGCAATGGAAACACCTTTGGACTGCAGCAGTGCCCGGTATATTTAGACGGACTAAACATAAAAGTGACTAACAATTTAAAACGTAAATTCAGCCAACGCATTTTAAGCTGTTACAGAAAGTAATTTTTTCCTTTTTCGATAAAGGATTTAACTAAATGAATGAAAGCTGATCAATTTATGCACCCCTTTCAGTATTAAATGGTTTGTCTCAATCCTCTAACTCAGGGGTGGGCAAACTTTTTGACTTGAGGGCCGCAATGGGTTCATATATTGGACCCGGGGGCTGGACCAAGAGTAGATGAATGATGTGTATGTGTCATCCATAGTAAGTATAGTAATATTCCCCCATAGTAAGCATAGTAATTAATCCCCCATATAGTAATTCATCCCCCATAGTAATTCATCCCCCATATAGTAATTCATCCCCCATATAGTAATTCATCCCCCCTATAGTAATTCATCCCCCATATTGTGTCAATTCACTTACCTTTGCTCCGCGCGTTCCTCTCGCCCTGTTTCCGCGCCGTTCCGGTCTTCAGGGGGGACTGTGAGAGGAGCCTAGCTCCCCTGCTGTCCCGCCTCACGCTGCCCCGCCTACACACATCCTGACAGCCAATGTTTGCCACGCTCCGCGGGCCGGATTAAAAGGTCCGCCGGGCCGTATACGGCCCGCGGGCCGTAGTTTGCCCATTGCTGCTCTAACTGCTCCTCTGGCTGCACAACTTGGTCTGTTAAACTAGATTGAAAAATAACAAATTTGTTGGCTGGATCACCAGGTGAAAATAAAGGAAAAAAAAAGTCTAAAAAAGAAAAAACAATAGTACATTTAAAGAATGGTAAACTGCAAAATATTACATTTTTGCTTTTGAGTTTAGTTATGCCTAATTTCATTCAGTTAGGATTTACATCTATTTTAACTTTTTAAAAACAACACCTAAGAAACTTCCAGTATATCAGAAGCCCTGTAATGAATATACTATGTGTGTAACTATTTATTTCTGTCTGATTTTTGTTTTTAGGTGCGGGTTTAAAAATAAAAATGCATGCTTTTGGAGATATTTTATATTAGGTTGGAAAATCACCTTGTACAGTACTGAGTGGCTTTGATTGCCCAAGCCTGTTATCACTCTGCAAAAATTAAAGATAATTGCACGCAATGCTCAAAGTAAGGAGCACCTTTATTGAGCTGCTAATAATCAGTCAATAGCTAAAAATTGCTATGGTCAACATCATACCATAGGCAGGGTAGAGTGGTAAACGACATTTCTAAAATTTTGTGAAAACATGGAAACTTGCAAAAATATCTGTAACTGACATTTGCCATGAATTTAAATTAGACTGATGTAAAAGGAGTTGGAACATGCAATTAGAAATACAAATTAAGTATGACCAGTGTGATCCTACCCCCTTTTTGCTCAATAAGCAAACGGGTCCTTGACAAAGCCTAAATATTTCAGAAAATGTTAAAGTCAGGTACGTGATTTTGATGTCTGTAAGAACAGTCTGTAATACAGACGGATAACATACCGTATTTTTCGCTCCATAAGACGCACTTTTTTCCCCAAAAAATATGGGGGAAAATGTCTCTGCGTCTTATGGAGCGAATACTGACCAGTCCTCCACCTGTCACCGCCGCCGTGTTAGGGCCAGCGGCTGTCCCCTCCCACTGCAGCCTGTCCCCTCCCACTGCAGCCTGTCACCGAAGTTCACACTACCTTATCCCCTCCCTCAGCGGGCTGTCCCTGCAGCTCTTCATAGCAGGCAGTCCCCTCGCCGAACCCAGCCAGCTTGCTCTGCAGTCCGGTCCGCCCTGCAGGTGTGGCCTGTCCTCAGAGCTCGTCCCTGCTCCTGGCATGTCTATGTACTCTACTCCCTGCTCTGTAGTCTGGTCCGGTCTGCAGGTGTGGCCTGTCCTTACAGCTCCTCCCCTTTCCTGGCATGTGTCCATAGTGCGCTCCCTGCTCCGCAGTCGGTCCTATCAGCTGGTGTGACCTGTCTGCGGAGCTCAGTGCGCCCCCTGCCTTCTATAGACTGCCTTTTGTAAGTTAAAAATGACAGATGCTGGGAGTTGTTGTCCTTTTCCTTGATGTATGGTGTCAGATCATTTGATATTCTGGGTGGAGGGGCCCTGTTGGGACTTTATATGATGTAATATGTGTGCAGTCTCTGGTCATCCCCTGTACTGTGTCCGCAGTCTCTGGTCATCCCCTGTACTGTGTCCGCAGTCTCTGGTCATCCCCTGTACTGTGTCCGCAGTCTCTGGTCATCTCCTGTACTGTGTCCGCAGTCTCTGGTCATCTCCTGTACTGTGTCCGCAGTCTCTGGTCATCTCCTGTACTGTGTCCGCAGTCTCTGGTCATCTCCTGTACGGTGTCCGCAGTCTCTGGTCATCCCCTGTACTGTGTCCGCAGTCTCTGGTCATCCCCTGTACTGTGTCCGCAGTCTCTGGTCATCCCCTGTACTGTGTCCGCAGTCTCTGGTCATCCCCTGTACTGTGTCCGCAGTCTCTGGTCATCCCCTGTACTGTGTCCGCAGTCTCTGGTCATCCCCTGTACTGTGTCCGCAGTCTCTGGTCATCCCCTGTACTGTGTCCGCAGTCTCTGGTCATCCCCTGTACTGTGTCCGCAGTCTCTGGTCATCCCCTGTACTGTGTCCGCAGTCTCTGGTCATCCCCTGTACTGTGTCCGCAGTCTCTGGTCATCCCCTGTACTGTGTCCGCAGTCTCTGGTCATCCCCTGTACTGTGTCCGCAGTCTCTGGTCATCCCCTGTACTGTGTCCGCAGTCTCTGGTCATCCCCTGTACTGTGTCCGCAGTCTCTGGTCATCCCCTGTACTGTGTCCGCAGTCTCTGGTCATCCCCTGTACTGTGTCCGCAGTCTCTGGTCATCCCCTGTACTGTGTCCGCAGTCTCTGGTCATCCCCTGTACTGTGTCCGCAGTCTCTGGTCATCCCCTGTACTGTGTCCGCAGTCTCTGGTCATCTCCTGTACTGTGTCCGCAGTCTCTGGTCATCTCCTGTACTGTGTCCGCAGTCTCTGGTCATCTCCTGTACTGTGTCCGCAGTCTCTGGTCATCTCCTGTACTGTGTCCGCAGTCTCTGGTCATTTCCTGTACTATGTCTGCAGTCCATTGGTTCAGAATATTTTTTTTCTAGTTTTCTGCCTCTAAAACCTAGGTGCGTCTTATGGAGCGAAAAATACGGTAGTTTACATTCAATATAAAAATAAAACTTTAAATTATTTATTGAGGCAACTCATTGCTGTATTGTCTTCTGGGGAGATATGCTCACCATTCCCGGGGATCTTGTTAGAAGGAGGATGACAGTAGGCTCAATTCACAAAGCAGTATCTAACTGCAATAAAATACCTATTATATCTTGCAGGCAAACACGTAAATATCATGGTTGTTAAGGAGTGGGCCACCGCATCTTTAACAACCATGACTCATCTGCTGTCAGTGGGGTTCTCGGCTAACAGCAGAATGTAAACAAAATAATTGCTGGCATTTAAAAATTCACAAAAAAAACCCCAAAAAGTGTGGGATCTCCCCCAATTCATAGCAGGCCCCTAGGGTCTGGAACGGGTTTTAAGGGGGAACCCCACACCTAAATAAAAAAATAAAATGGCATTAGGTTTCCCTAAAATCCATACCAGACCCTTATCCAAGCATGCAGCCCTTGAGGCAGGAAAGGGGGGGAAAGCAAGCACCCCTCACCCCCCCTAAACCATACCAGACCACATGCCCTCAACATGGGGACAAGGGCCTCTTTCCCACAACCCTGGGCAGTGGTTGTGGATGCCTGAGGAGGGGGGGGGGGGGGGCTTATCAGAAGCTGGAAACCCTCTTTAACAAATACAACCCCAGATCCAGCATTCCCCATGTGAATGAGAACTGTAAAGTAAATAAAAACACACAGCCAGTTTTTTTTTCAGTACATTTTTATTGGTATAAAAGATACATAACGCCGGGGTAGGTACACAAGTATGAGCATTTGCATGGAGTATGCCAAGTAATACATAGTAGAACATAGCAGATAGGAGCGCAGGGGAATTGAAGATAATATGGTTGTCTTCGTGAATATTTTCCTGTGCGTCCAGATCTTCCAACGTTTTTCAAATGTTGCACAGGTTTGAAAATGAATGGCTAATAAGTGTTCATATGTGCGATTGTGCTGGACTATGGTGATCACTTCTGAGATGTTGGGGGAATCTATTGATTTCCATTTTTCTAGTACTATTGTTCAAACTGCTAAGAGTATATGGGTGAATACGGGTCTAAAAGAGGAAGGGAGTGTATCTATGCCTAGGTTTAGTAGTGCTAGGCTTGAATTTGGGTTGAGTAGAATGCTTGTTGTGAATGATAAGAGTTGAAATACCCGCTTCCAAAAGCTAGTTCGGCTAGGGCGGGTGTCGGCAACCCGCGGCTCTGGAGCCACATGCGGCTCTTTTTCACCTTTCCTGCGGCTCCGGAGCACACTGCCCACCAGGTGACAGGCAATAGGGTCGGCAAGCCGCGGCTCTTTTAATGCAGCTCTTCTGTGTGCCGGGCGCCCGCTGGCAAACATTGGCTGTCAGGATGTAGGCGGGGCAGCCCGGATGTAGGCGGGGCAGCGTGACGAACTCCTCTCCTCTCACAGTCCGTCCTGAAGACCAGAACGGCGCGGGAACCCAGCGAGAGGAACGCGCGGAGCAAAGGTAAGTGAATTCACACAATATGGGGATGAATTACTATAGGGGGGATGAATTACTATAGGGGGGATGAATTACTATAGGGGGGATGTATTTTCAGTTTTAAAAATGTTTCTCTCAAAATAAATTTCAATCGTGGTTTTGGCGAGATTTGGCTCAGTCGAAAAAAAAGGATGTGATTATGACGATACACTGTGGCCCTGATTAACCCTTTGCTTACTGGGCCCTTAAACCCCCTTCATGACCAGAGCGTTTTTTGCAATATATGCAGTGTCGGATTTGTTTTAAATGTTGCAATGGTTTTGCGGCTCCCAGTCTTTTTTTCCCTCTCGGAAACGGGTCCAAGTGGCTCTTTATGTCTTAAAGGTTGCAGACCCCTGGGCTAGGGCATTCCCAGAATGTGTGAATATGTCCTATTTGGCCACACTGACACCAGCATAGGGAGGATGCCGAAGGGGAAAATCTGGCAAATTTGCAGGAAGTGTAGTGCCATCGGTTAGTTATCTTAATTGTCATCTTCTAGTGGTTGCAGATTGCCACTGGTATTCTGTGATGGAGAATTGTAGGTCAATTTCCCATTTCAGCTTAGTGTTAGTCTTGGTGAAGATCAACTTATTATGTAAAATGCTGTAAAAAAGGGATATGCCCTTTTCTCCTGGCTTTTATATGGTATAAAATTTTGGGATGTATTTGTGGCTCTGGGATAGAGTATTTAGTCAAAAAATGTAGGATACAAGTACAGGTAAAGTGAAGTGCTCTAGGGAGACTAAACACTGCTATTATAGAGTCTATATGTTTGGGGTTTATGTCATATAGGAAATTATTGACTTTAGGCCGTAGTGTGTAAAGGGACTCGTATTGACCATGGGTATGACAGCATCTGGAATATGTAGAGGAAATCTGATGATCTCGCACCTGGTTGCATTTACCTTTTGGTTATGTAAGAGTCTACATGCCAGCAGTGATGCTTGTATGGGAGGGGTAGTGTGGAAACATCCCATGGCCTCCATAGGTCTCCAAAACGGAGTGTATATAGATTATAGTTAATGCATTTTCTACTAGTCAAAGTGGGCTGTCTGTGCCTCTGGACCAGTGTTTAATTTGGTCCACGTGGACCGCCAAGTAGTAGTCTCGGATATCTACTAAACCTGTACTTCATATTGACCTGTGTGGGCTTAAACAGGAGTTTACGATGTACGAACATGTAGGTTTTCACCATTCCAGATAAATGTTTGCAGTGACTCGACAAGGGTTTGAAGTATTGGTCTGGTATAGGGATAGGTAACACTCTGAATATATATAAGAGTTGAGGTAATATTTTAATGGCTGCAAGCCTTCCCATCCATGATAGTTCATGTTGTGATATGGGTTTTATTTGATTAGTTATTTTAGAAATGAGAGATGTTAGGTTGGTCTTGGCGGGGGGGGGAATAGAGGTAGCAGTTAATGTGATTCCCAAATATGGTATCACTTGCGTATTCCAGGTAAAGGGAAGTTTACATTGGAGGGCTTGTTTAGTGTCAGCTCTTACTCCTAAATTTAAGATAAGAGATTTTGTGAAGTTGACATTATAATAGGAGATATTGCTAAAGTGTGATAACACGTGGTGGGCTTGAAGAAGTGAAGTGGCTGGGTTGGTTAGCATTAGGATAACGTCATCTGTGAATAGGTTGATGACGTGTGGTTTTGTACTGAAAATTAAAGGATGTGAGTGGACTGCTTTTGCTAGTGATTTGGTCATTAGATTAAAGATAGTTGGAGAGAGGGGGCAACCCTGTCAACTCCTGTTAGAAATTACGAATGTTTTCTATAATAGACCTGATGTGTAAACCTGTGTGGTTGAAGAAGAGTAGGAGTGCCATTATAAACAGAGAATATGGAACCTTGGAATCCAAATTTAGATAGCACCATCGACATAGTACCAGTTGAATCGAATGAACTCTCTGCATCAATGGAAAGTAGCAGAGAAGAAGTTTTATTAGAATAGTGTACAATATTCAATATCTTTCTGGTGGCATCAGAAGCCTGCCTCCCCCTTACAAAACCCATCTGGTTATGTTGCACTAATGATGGAATAATATATCTTAAACGTTTAGCTAGTAGTTTAGCGTAGACTTTGATATCTGTGTTTAATAGTGAAATTGGCCAAGATGGCTGGAGTGGTGGGATCTTTCCCAGGTTTGGGTATAGCGACTACTACATATGCTTTCAGCATTTCCGGCGGAAGGGAAGAGGTGTGGGCAGCTTTAGTGAAGACTGTTTGCATGAGTGGGGACAGAATTGTTTGGAATAATATGAAGTATTCATTGGAAAGGCCATCTGGGCCTGGTGATTTTCCATTAAGTAAGGATTCTATGATCTTTTCAATTTCTGAGGTGTTGAAGGGTGTGTTCAGCCTCTGGAGCAGTTCTGAAGTGAGAGTGCGAAGGTGAATGTTTTGTAAAAAACTTTATATACCGTCAGTGATAGGTTGGGGTGTTTGTGGGTCATCTTTTAAGTTATAGAGTGCTCCGTAGTAGTCAGCAAATTGATTAGCAATTTCCTGAGGGTTAATAATTTTACGATGTAGAGTGGGATGGAGTAAGAGTGAAATCTTTCTTTTGATCCGTATTGCTTTTATGCTATTGGCTAAATATTTGCCTGCTCTATTTACATTAGCATATGATTGTAGTTTTAAATGGAGAGTTTTGTCATGGTGTGAGAGTAGTTCACTTAATTCTTCCCTGAGTTTCTTAAGAGTGTTAGAGATACGAGGTGTAGATATATTTTTATTTGGGTCTCTAAGGTGTGAATCTCAGAAAGAAGAGAGTTGAGTTTGAGGTTGCAGTGTTTCTTTGCCTTGGCCCCTTGTTGTATGAGGATGCCCCTGATGAATGCTTTATGGGCATTCCATAGAATGTAGGGGTTGTCTACCGACTCAGTACTCTATATCTGTTGTGGAAGAATTCCGTGAGATGCTGAGAGACAGTGGAATTCCGTGAGATGCTGAGAGACAGTGGAATACTGTTTTGGGTCTTGTAGAATTCTAAGGTTGCAACACCAGATGGGGACAGAGGAGGAGACAAGTCCCTCCTCCACTGTTATAAAAATGGCTGCATGGTCAGACTATGTCATCTCATGGATGTGCGAGAAGGATATTTTGTGTAGTAACCATTTGTCAGTAACAAACAAATCTATGCGAGAGTAGGTACGGTGAGAATAATGTATAATCTCTTTCACTTGCATGTTGGCACCTCCATACATCATAAACATCTTCTATGTGGAACAGGTGCCATAGTGAATTTATGTTGTTTTTTCCATGGGAGATAAAGAGTCCAATCTGGGGTCTACTGTGAGGTTGAAGTCTCCACATATAAGAATATGTCAATATTTTCTGGAGGTTATGGGCTTGAAAAGTTTACGTTGATGTCACAGATGAGTATGATATATCTTGCTTAGATACTAGAAAGTGGGTTTCCTGCACACTTAGTATATCAGCCTTACTTTTAACGGCCTCTTTCCACATAGAAAAGCACTTTGCAGGGTAGTTTAGCCCCTTGGCATTAAGTGATAAGCATTTAAAAGTCATTATTGGAGGGTTTATTGGAGCTTAGTAAGTTGAAAGTTAAGTCACTCACAGTTGCAGTTGGCCAAGGTCGAATGGAGATTCTTACTTCTGGTCTCAGTATGGGCTTCGGTCACTGGAGATGTTCGATGCAGGTGGATTGGAGATTTTGGAGGTTTCATCTTCAGTTTCAGCTCTATGTGTACCGAACAGTAAGAGGGGTTCTCAGAACAAAAGAAGGGTCAGTAAAACAAAATTGAAACAGTAATATGAACAATAAAAAGAGGACCCGATGGTGGGTCCGGATGCAGAAAGGTCTGCTGGTGTGTCCAGGGGGGAAAAAGAAAAGATGTGCATTACTATCCCTTGGCCGGGGGAGATATAAACTTTTAGTAGAGTAGTGCTTGGAATTAGGAGCCTCCATTGGTGTGTTTTTTGGAGGATCTTTCTTGGGGTGCTATTTGCCACTCATTTTGCATAGTTTTGGGTCTTGTGGCTGGTGGAGTAGCAGGTGCTGATTCAGGGAGAATTCCCCAGAGGAGGAGAGCATCCAGCCCTTCTTCAATTGTTGAAATATTTGTGGTGGCATGGTTATAGGTGATGGAGAGGGTAGCGGATATTGTGTGCGATACGGAGGCTCCTGAACGCCTTTGTAATGGTCGCTAGATTCCGACGGCGCTGAAGTGTGTGCCTGGAAAGATCTGGGAGTAGTTGGGAGTGATGCATACTGCTCTGGGAGGTTGTCAGCTTTGCGGAATGTGACCATTAGCTGTTCTTTCACATGGTAAAAATTCACCCTTAATTAGGACATCTCTGGGTATCTCAGCAGGTGCAAAAGAGGGTTTCGACACTCGATGTACTCTGTCTACTGTAACTTTGTGTGCTGACAATGAGGGTGCTAGTGTTGAAAACAGGTTCTGTACATATTGTTGTAGCTGGGGGGCAGGTAAGGCCTCTGGGATGCATCTTATTTTTAGGTTGTTTCGACTGGGCCTGTTTTCTAGGTCAGCTATCTTGTCGTTTAGCCAGACAATTTCCTCTTTTTGGTCGTTATGGCCATCTACTAGGGCAGTGGTGGCGAACCCGTGGCACGCGTGCCACAGCCGGCACGCCGAGCCTTATCTGTGGGCACGCCAGGAGAATCCAGCGGCGCGCTGTCTTCCCGGCTGTAGTGTGCGTGACAGCCGGGTCCCAAGTGCGCATGCACAAGAAGCAGTGCTCCTTGTGAATGGTAAGGCGGTACCTGGGACACATGACAGATCCCAGAAGCCGCCGGACCAATCACAAAGCGCAGCGCTTCTCGCGCATGCGCACTGGGCATCCGGCTGTCCGACGAGCGCCCACACTACAGAAGCCGGGAAGACAGCGCGCGGCTGGATCGAGGAACAGGTAAGATAAAAAAAAAAAAACTCTGCGGAAGTAAGAGCGGGTACCTGTCAAATTCAGGTACCCGCTCCCCCTCCCTCCCCAAAGGTCAGCAGTCATCCCTGTGCTGTCCGCAGTCTCTGGTCATCCCTGTGCTGTGTCCCCAGTCTCTGGTCATCCCTGTGCTGTGTCCCCAGTCTCTGGTCATCCCTGTGCTGTGTCCCCAGTCTCTGGTCATCCCTGTGCTGTGTCCCCAGTCTCTGGTCATCCCTGTGCTGTGTCCCCAGTCTCTGGTCATCCCTGTGCTGTGTCCCCAGTCTCTGGTCATCCCTGTGCTGTGTCCCCAGTCTCTGGTCATCCCTGTGCTGTGTCCCCAGTCTCTGGTCATCTCCTGTGCTGTGTCCCCAGTCTCTGGTCATCTCCTGTGCTGTGTCCCCAGTCTCTGGTCATCTCCTGTGCTGTGTCCCCAGTCTCTGGTCATCTCCTGTGCTGTGTCCCCAGTCTCTGGTCATCTCCTGTGCTGTGTCCCCAGTCTCTGGTCATCTCCTGTACTGTGTCCCCAGTCTCTGGTCATCCCTGTACTGTGTCCGCAGTCTCTGGTCATCCCTGTACTGTGTCCGCAGTCTCTGGTCATCCCTGTACTGTGTCCGCAGTCTCTGGTCATCCCTGTACTGTGTCCGCAGTTCTGGTCATCCCTGTACTGTGTCCGCAGTCTCTGGTCATCCCTGTACTGTGTCCGCAGTCTCTGGTCATCCCTGTACTGTGTCCGCAGTCTCTGGTCATCCCTGTACTGTGTCCGCAGTCTCTGGTCATCCCTGTACTGTGTCCGCAGTCTCTGGTCATCTCCTGTACTGTTAATTAGTTTGCACTACTGTACGAGTTGTTTTTTCTAAACCAAAAGCTTGATATTCAGGTTTCATTGCAGTGTTGGCACTTTGAAAGAAATAAGTTGGTTTTGGGTTGCAGTTTGGGCACTCGGGCTCAAAAAGGTTCGCCATCACTGTACTAGGGTATTGAAGGACACAGAGTACTCGCCCATTGTGTTTTCAATGTGACCTATCCTGTCACCCAAAACTTGTACATCAGCTTGGCACGGTTTCACACCTGTCACTATGTCAGCTTGAAGGGATGCTTTGAGTGAGAATAAAATCTCTTTTAGCATACAGTGCTTTGAAAAAGTATTCATATCCCTTGAAATTTTCCACATTTTGTCATGTTACAACCAAAAATGTCAATGTACTGTATTTTATTGGGATTTTATGTGATAGACCAATACAAAGTGGCACATAATTGTGAAGTGGAAAGAAAATGATAAATGGTTTTAAACTTTTTTACAAATAAATATCTAAAAAGTGTGGTGTGCATTTGTATTCAGCCCCCTTTACTCTGATACCCCTAACTAAAATCTAGTGGAACCAATTGCTTCAGAAGTCACCTAATGACCTGTGTGACATTTAATCTCAGTATGAATACAGCTGTTCTGTGAAGCCCTCAGGAGGTTTACTAGAGAACATTGGTGAACAAACAGCATCATGAAGGCCAAGGAACACACCAGACAGGTCAGGGATAATGTTGTGGAAAGGTTTAAAGCAGGGTTAGGTTATAAAAAAATATCCCAAGCTTTGAACAACTCACAGAGCACTGTTCAATCCATCATCCTGAAATAGAAAGAGTATGGTACAACTGAAAACCTACCAAGACATGGCCATCCACCTAAACTGACAGGCCAGGCAAGGAGAGCATTAATCATAGAAGCAGCCAAGAGGCCCATGGTAACTCTGGAGGAGCTGCAGAGATCCACAACTTACGTGAGAGAATCTGTCCAAAAGGACAACTATTAGTTGTGCACTCCACAAATCTGGCCATTATGGAAGAGTGGCAGGAAGAAAGCCATTGTTGAAAGAAAGCCATAAGAAGTCCCGTTTGCAGTTGGCAAGAATTCTTGTGGGGGACATAGCAAACATGTGGAAGAAGGTGCCTTGGTCAGATGAGACCAAAACTGAATCACCGTGAAACATGCTGGTGACAACATCATGTTGTGGGGATTCTTTTCTTCAGCAGGGACAGGCAAGCTGGTCAGAGTTGACAAAATGGATGGAACCAAATACAAGGCAATCTTAGAAGAAATCCTGTTAGAGTCTACAAAAGACTTGAGACTGGGATGGAGGTTCACCTTCCAGCAGGACAAAGACCCTAAACATATAGCCAGAGCTACAATGGAATGGTTTAGGTCAGAGCATATGCATGTGTTAGAATGGCCCAGTCAAAGTCCAGATCAAAATCCAATTGAGAATCTGTGGCAAGACTTAAAAATTGCGGTTCACAGTTGCTCTTCATCCAATCTGACAGAGCTTGAACTATTTTGCAAAAGAATGATGGTCAAAAATTCCACTCTAGATGTGCAAAGCTGGTAGAGACATACCTAAAAATGCTTGCAGCTGTAATTTCAGCGAAAGGTGGCTCTACAAAAGTATTGACTCACGGTGGCTGAATACAAATGCACGCCACACTTTTCACATATTTATTTATAAAAAAAAAAAAAAAAAAATGTTGAAATCCATTTATCATTTTCCTCTCACTTCAGAATTACAGTGAGGAACAGAAGGATTTGAACACCCTGCGATTTTGCAAATTCTCCCAATTTGAAATCATGGAGGGGTTTCAAATTCACATTGTAGGTGCATTCCCACTCTGAGAGACAGAATTTAAAAAACAATTCAGGAAATCACATTGTATGATTTTTAAAGAATTTATTTGTCTTTCACTGCTGAACATAAATATTTGAACACCTTAGAAAATCAGTGTTAATATTTGGTACAGAAGCATTTGCTTGCAATTACAGAGGTCAAACGTTTCCTGTAGTTCTTGACCAGGTTTGCACACACTGCAACAGGGATTTTGGCCCACTCCTCCACACAGATCTGCTCTAGATCTGTCAGATTTTGGGGCTGTCGCTGAGCAACACGGAGTTTCAGCTCCCTCCAAAGATGTTCTATTGGATTTAGGTCTGGAGACTGGCTAGGCCACTCCAGAACCTTGACATGCTTCTTACGGAGCCACTCCTTGGTTATCCTGGCTGTGTGCTTCGGGTCATTGTCATGTCAGAAGACCCAGCCACGACCCATCTTCAATGCTCTGAGGGAAGGAGGTTGTTGCGCAAAATCTCACACTAAATGACCCCATTCATCCTCTCCTTAATACAGTGCAGTCGTCCTGTCCCCTTGGCAGAAAAGCACTCCCAAAGCATGATGTTACCACCCCCATGCTTCACAGTAGGGATAGTGTTCTTGGGATGCAACTCATCCTTCTTTTTCCTCCAAACACGACGAGTGAAGTTTAGACCAAAACGTTCTACTTTGGTCTCATCTGACCACATGACTTTCTCCCATGCCTCCTCTGGATCATCCAGATGGTCATTGGCAAACTTCAGATGGGCCTGGACATGTGAGGACTTGAGCAGGGAAACCTTCCGTGCAATGCATGATTTGAAACCATGACGGCGTAGTGTTCTACCGACAGTGACCTTTGAAACTGTGGTCTCAGCTCTCTTCATGTCATTGACCAGCTCCTCCTTTGTAGTTCTGGGCTAATTCCTCACCTTTCTTATCATCAATGATACCCCACGAGGTGAGATCTTGCATGGAGCCCGAGTCCGAGGGAGACTGACAGTCGTCTTTAGCCTCTTCCATTTTCTAACAATTGCTCCAACAGTTGATCTATTTTCACCAAGCTGCTTGGCAATTGCCCCGTAGCCCTTTCCAGCCTTGTGGAGGTCCACAATTTTGTCTCTGGTGTCTTTTGACAGCTCTTTCGTCTTGCCCATGGTAGTAGTTGGCGTCTGACTGACTGTGGGGTGGACAGGTGTCTTTAAAGAGCTCAGACAGGTGCTACTAAGTTAGATTAATGAGTGGAGTAGAGGTGGACTTTTTAAAGGCACAGTAACAGGTCTTTGAGAGACAGAATTCTTCCTGTTTCTTAGGTGTTCAAATACTTATGTTCAGCAGTGCAAGACAAATAAATTCTTTAAAAATCATACAATGTGATTTCCTGAATTGTTTTTTAAATTCTGTCTCTCAGAGTGCGAATGCACCTACAATGTGAATTTCAGACCCCTCCATGATTTCTGAGTGGGAGAACTTGAAAAAAATCGCAGTGTTCAAATACTTCTGTTCACCAACATTCAGCTCCTGCTGCTAAATAAACCAAGCTGCTGAGCCACCAGATGACATCACCGGGTGACCCCCCACCCCTTCTGACCTCATTGATCTAGCATGCCATGGTCGATGACATCAATAGGGGGTGGGGTTCCCCATGTTGAGTGCCTGGTATGGTTCTGGGCTGCATGCTCGGATAAGGGTCTGCTATAGATTTTGGGAAGGACCCACTCCATTTTTTTAAAAAATCTTGGCGTGGGGTTTCCCTTAAAATCCACAACATACCCGTAGGGCTTGGTTTGGACTGGAGGGACCCCCAAACTGTTATTTTCAACCTTTTCTAAATGCCAGCAATTCTTTTGTTTACATTCTGCTGTCAGCGGGGAATCCCACTGATAGCAGATGAGTCCTAGTCGTTAAGGACATGGGCAGCCTTAGCAAACAACTATTTACTGGTTAAGGACGCTGGCTGGTTCCGGCTCCTTGACACCCAGCTGAAATAGAATACATACTTTAACTATAGCATGCCTGGACCACTTCTTATTTATCACATGCATTTACTTATTTCATAGTTACATAGTTAGTCTGGTTGAAAAAATACAAGTACGTTATACAATCCCATATACACAATCCTACGTATACCTACACTTGATCCAGAAGAAGGAAAAAAAAAAAAAACCCCAGCAAAGCATGATCCAATTTCCTCCAGCAGGGAAAAAAATTCCTTCCTGATCCCCCAAGAGGCAATTGGATATTCCCTGGATCAACTTTACCCATAAATGTTAGTATCCAGTTATATTATGTGCATTTAGGAAAGAAACCAAGCCTGTTTTAAAGCAATCTACTTAAATGGCCAGAACCAGCTCTTAAGGGAGCATATTCCACATTTTCACAGCTCTTCCTGTGAAAACGCCTTTCCGTATTTGAGTGCCCCCTTGTCCTCTGTGATGACCTTAAAGTGAATAACTCTACACCAAGTTCACTATATGGACCACCAATGTATTTATACATGTTGATCATATATTCCCTTCTCAAGAATAAATTCAGTTCCTCTAATCTTTCTTCATAGCTGAGCTCCTCTATGCCTCTTATTGGTTGCCCTTCTCTGCATTTTCTCCAGTTCCTGGATATTCTTTTTGTGAATTGGTGCCAAAAACTGAACTGCATATTCCAGATGCAGTCTTACTAATGATTTGTACAGGGGTAAAATGATATCTCTGTCTCTCGAGTCCATACCTCTGTTAAAATAAGAAAGGATTTTGCTCGCATTAGAAACTGCAGCTTGGCATTGCATGCCATTATTAGGCTTGTGACCTACCAGAACTCCCAGATCCTTCTCCACCATTGATTCCCCTAGTTGTACTCCCCCTAGTATGTATGATGCATGCATATTCTTAGCCCCAAATGCATAACTTTAAATTTATCAACACTAAAGCTCATTTGCCACATAGTTGCCCAATTAAACAGTGCATTGAGGTCAGCTTGTAGGTTGAATACATCCCGTAAGGATGTTATTCCACTGCAATCACTTGGTGTTACCTTCTAAAGACTGAAATGTTACTTTTCATCCCAGACCCTATATCATTTATAAATATATTAAAAAGTAAGAGTCCCGACACTGAACTTGGGGTACACCACTAACAACCCTGGACCATTCAGAGTATAAATCAGTAACCACTACTCTCTGAATATGGTCTATTATCCAGTTTTCTATCCATTTACAAACTGATTTTCCAAGCCTGTAGACTTTACCTTACACATTAGCCATGTGTGGGGAACTGTGTCAAATGCTTTGGCAAAATCCAAAGTTTACTACATCCACAGTCACCCCTCTGTCCAAGGTTTTGCTCACCTCCTCATAAAAAGAAATCAGATTTGTTTGACAACTTCTGTCTTTCATGAATCCATGCTGTCTGTTGCTTAAAATATTTTTTTCCAGCAAAAATATGTGGTCAATAAATTAAACTCTCCAGTATCTTCCGAACTACACAAGTTAAACTAACAGGTCTATAGTTACTTGGTAAAGACTTTGACCCCTTTTTAAATATAAGAACCACATTGGCCTTACGCCAATCCAGTGGTACTATGGAAGTCATTAAAGAGTCCCTAAACATTAGAAGTAATGGCTTTAAAATGACAGAGCTCAATTCTTTTGGGACCCGTGGGTGTATGCCATTTGGTCCAGGTGCTTTATTCACTTTTTTTCTCTCTAAATATTTCTGGACCATATCAATTTTGAGCCATTGTGGATCATTTGGAGCTGTGTTAATATCATTCCTATTATGGACCTAAAGAATGCTCCTTTGTATATACAGACATTAAGAAGGTATTTACGTAATACATTTGCCTTATCTTTGTCCTCAGTCACCCACTCTAGATTATATTGTAAAGGGCCTTCATGCCCAGACCTGCCCTTTTTACTATTAATATATTTGAAAAATTTTTGTGGTTGTCTTATTATCTTTTGCAATCTGTAGCTAGTTTTGAATTTTGGCGGCCCCGATTTCCTTTTTTTAGATCCTTGGAAATTTGTTCTCTCAAATTTGAGTGTTTTATTTCCTTTAGTGAATTGACTTTAAAGACGTTTTATGCGATATTTACTGAGCATTTTTGCTTTTTGAGGTAAATACTGCATGAAGGGATAGTGAATTGAAATTTTCAGTATTGCAAGCTGTGTTTGGGAAAAATGCGTCAGATCACCTAAAAACTGCATGCGATCTGCTTTAGTGAATTGAGCCCAGTGTTTCTTGCACTACGAAAGCTGGTAAGTATAATATCTAATTTTTTTTCCATGCAGGTCTTTTAAAAACTTTTACTCTGTATTTTAATGCAGGGCATTTAAAAAGCAGACCTTGCAGGGAAAACTTTAACATCATGATATAGCTGAACTGAACATTGACATTCTTCCACAAAACTAACCTTCAGCTCAAATACTGGTGTGTCAATACTTTCGGCACCATGGCGTTTAAAACACTTCTCTACTATGTTGAATACCTTCCCACGAATAGCCATCTGTTTAGGGTGAACATCATGTGTTCCCTATAAAAAACAAGACAAACAGGAAAATATAAATCTGCTAATTATCCTTTTATTCACTTTAACTTATGATGGAAAAGAGCTACAAAAAAGGAAACATTTACTTTTGGAGCCTTGAGTACAGGGTTTTGCTTTTTCTCTCCGCAAATTGACTTTGCAGTTGCATCTTCATGTGCAAATACCCTTCTTGTAGCCTGAAAATGGAAACAGAGGGTCATCCATATAAGAAAATAAAGTAAAACATTGCTTATAAAAAGTGGGCAGACTACAGAGTATATATATCAAAATGAAGATATAAAAAGATGGCTGTGGCTTCAATAATAAATGCCTACCCAAGAGCAAATGTTGCTACGGGAAAGGTTTTTTTAAAATGGGCAGTGGTTTAGGGGTAGGAAGGGAGAATTACAGGACAGAACAGTGACATAGGGTGCTGGAGAATGGTGCCGTAGATCATGGAGGGGGAAACATGCATCCAAGACTCCTAGAAGTTTTGAATGCTGTAGAGTCTGGTGGAGGCTGCAGTGCTGGAATAGGGTGAAGAAAGGAAACACTGGCTGTCGGAGTAATGAACATAATACCTCTTTTTTGAAAGGGAACTTTTAACTGGATTTTGTTAAAGAATAAGTTCACCTTTTAGTAAAAAATGCACTTTATTTTGCAGGTAAAAAAATGTGCATTTATTATTTCTGTCTGCAGGAGCATGTAAACCATTGCACCAGCAATCAGCAAATTGCTGGTGCCATGCAGGTCTCCTGCAGATCTGTCAGTATAACTGCTGGCCTGTACAGGATATACAAGTAAGCAGATATACCGACAGGAAGAATGAAGGAACAACCACGGTGCTTCACAGCGCCAGGTAGTTCACTGAGGACGAAGAGCTGACAGCCGCAAAGGCTGTCAGGACTTGTAGTCTCTCATTCACAGAGGACTGTGATTGAGTGACGAGGCCAGGAGTTTTTTTTTTTTTGACAGCTGCAGGTTGTCAAAGTGGGAAGCAGGGAACGGTCTGATTGTAATATTCTACATGTTACATCCTGAATATGGGTGTAACAAGTTACAAAAGGGGAACGTATCCTTTAAGGGCCTGTCGCTTTACTGTTCCCTGCAACAAAAGTCGTATGTTACTCACAGCACTGGAGACCTGCCTACCTTCATGCCAATATGGCGCTACAGCCTCTGACAGACTCTTCAGCATTTCACACTTCTAGGAGTGCTGGATACTTATGTCCCCACTGTCTGGACCCCCTAAATCACTGCTGTGTCCTGCAATGATGAAAGGTTCCTTCCTTCAGACCCTATGTCCCTGCAAAGAGAAGGAATTGCAGGCATGGGCCACTGACATTCAACAGGACTTTTTTTTAATTTACTCTTTTACTACTGATTACAGTCCAGCCCCCAAACAGTCTGATGGAAAGTGAACAGGACCTGTGTTTAAAAAAATCTGTGGACCGCTCAAAAGACATGCGGATGCCAGTACTGTTCTCCTGGGGGGCTAGCTGGAAAAAGCTGTAGAGCAAGGAACTGCCTGCTTCATTCATGCTCTGGACTTTTGCCCCTCTCCTGCAATTTCTTGAATATTACCCCACCAGTCATCAGATCATTAGTCAATAGGAGGGCAAAGAGAATAGCATTTTTATTTCCACTTGCCTCTGACACGGGTGCATTTTTTTTATTTACTCCTACTGGTCACAGTCCAGCTCCCAAACAGTCTGACAGTGAACAGACACTTTGTTTAAAACATTTGGAGAACCCCTCAAAAGACTTGATGTCACTACTGTGCTGCTTAATGTTTATCTTGCAGCTAGCTAAAGAAAGCTGCATGATGACCTGCAATGCAAGGATCTCCCTACTTCAATAAGCAGTAGGAGTGGTGGAGGTAACAAAGGTCCACAAAGTGAATGAATATTACCCACCCAGTCCATGGATCACTAAGCTTCAGGAAGACAGCTCAGAATTTAGCAAGCAAAAGGCCAGCTCCTCAACAAGGCATAGTAAATCCAAGTAATACTGGTGGCTAGTCCTTTGTATTTTGCTTTCCTATTCTGAGCATAAAGAGTTTTTTACGTTATTGGGGTTATTAAAGAATAATTCCAGGCATCGGCTCTACATGTCCTGGGCATCAGGCAATAGGAATCGAACATCCCTGGACACAGGAAGAATGATAAGTGGAAAAAGGTTGATATGGAAGTCATTTCAAAGCACTTGTGTAATTTATAGGCATTTACCTGAAAACTGCGACAAGCAGCCACTGCACTTGCAGCTGTGGAACAAACTACCTTTCTCTGGCCAACTAGCAAGTTCCAGCATAACGTTGATCGGCATATCAAGGTTGCCATTTTAAATTCTGCAGGCTTCTTAAATATAGCTCATTCTTCAGCTCAAACCATACGGGGTTTACATTTTCTATGACCCATAATCAGTCAGTCATTCTGTTAATATGCTCTACATCAAAAAGGTTGGGTAATGCATAAACCTAGAAAAAAAATATTAATATTATAAAAATGGTAATAAAATATATTTTAAAAATTGCATAGTGCAGCTAATGACTAAAAGTCATATAAAAAAAAAGTATATAAAAGAAAAAAATGTGGTGCGTGATCTCATCATAAATAGAACCATAAGCTTTAAAAACACAAAGTGACAGTCCAAGAAAATGTTTTATTTTTCCAGTAATAAACGTCCAATCCAGTATATGCTGTGTTATCATCCAGCAATAATCAACACCATGCTTGACTTGTGACCCCACTCCCTGCTCACCTTGACCTATAGATTATAATAGGCCAAAAACTCACTTTAGAAGGAAAATATGTCTCCAAATTTCTGATCCATGACGTGTTCCTTCCATGTATTATGGTTCTTTAAACTCCAGATCCGTGCAAAATAAAACAAACACATACCATAGTGCAACAACATTTTATAAACCCAAAAATTAAATGTGTTACATTATCCACTCACATTAAACACAATTTATGCAACTTGGAATTATAGTGAACATATATGCATTACTCCACCGTGCCGACTATATTGTGATGTTTCCCATCACCGGGTAGGTGCACCATGCACTCACCTTCTTCCCTGACCTAGCAAATAGGTCATACACGCTTAGGGATGAAACCAAATTCTGCTTATCCACTGCTGATCCTTAGTGGCTACTTCATTAGTTTTGGCCCTTTAAGGGAACATGCTCTGGGATATCCAGTGGAATTAAGGTGTATATGATCAAAAATAAAAGGAATGTATCATAGTGCAACCCCATAAAATATGAACACTTTCTTCAAATAAAAAATGCACTCACAAAAGTAATGAATCAAAAGCATATCACAGCCATCAATCAAAATGGTTCCTCATATCAGTGTCAGCGTGACCTCTAAACTCCTAGAACGCTTAGTCTACAATCGCCTGAGCTCCCACCTCACCGACAACAACCTTCTTGACCCTTTATAGTCTGGCTTTCACTCACTACACTCCACTGAAACTGCCCTACTAAAACTCACTAATGATCTAATAATAGCTAAAACCAGTGGCCGCTACTCTGTACTCTTACTGCTTGACCTCTCTGTGGCTTTTGATACTGTTGACCATCCCCTCCTGCTCAAAAAACTCCACTCTCGGTCTCAGAGACTCTGCTCTCTCCTGGTTCTCCTCCTACCTATCGCAGTGCTCCTTCAGAGTTACCTATAACGCTCCCTCAAGATTTCAGCCACTCTCACTTCTCCATCCAGATCAATAACACAATCATCAGTCCCTCCCCTCATGCCAGGGTGCTAGATGTAATCCTAGACTCCCATCTGTCCTTTCAGCCCCAAATCCAATCACTGTCCAAATCTTGTAGACTTCACCTCCACAACATCTCCAAGATACGTCCATTCCTAACCTCAGAAACTACTAAGCAACTTATTCACTCCCTTGTTATATCTCGCCTTGACTATTGTAACTTCCTCCTCATTGGCCTACGAATCGCAGGCTATCCCCTCTTCAGTCTATCATGAGTGCTGCTGCCAGACTTATCCACCTTACTAACCATTCTGTATCAGCCACCTCTCTCTGCCAATCCCTCCACTGGCTTCCCATTGCCCAACGGATAAAATTCAAAGCAATAACAATAATGTATAAAGCCATTTATAACTCTGCCCCAAATTACATCAACAATCTTGTCTCTAAATATCACCCAAATCGTACTCTCTGCTCCTCGCAAGACCTCCTGCTCTCTAGCTCCCTTGTCTCCTCCTCCCATGCTCGTCTCCAGGACTTTTCCAGAACTTCCCCCATCCTCTGGAACTCTCTACCCCAATTTATCAGACTATCTCCTACTCTGCTCACTTTTAGGCGATCTCCGAAAACCTATCTCTTCAGGGAAACCTATCCTGCCCTCAGCTAATAATGGAATCTTCTACTCTTCCAAACAGTCCATCCCCCACAATTACTACCTTTTATACCACTAGCCCCTCCCTCCTAGATTGTAAGCTCCAAGGAGCAGGGCCCTCCTTTCCTTCTTGTATTGAACTGTATTGTTGCTGTACTGTCTCCTGTTATATTGTAAAGCGCTGAGCAAACTGTTGGCGCTATATAAATCCTGTATAATAATAATAATAATTGTTCCTTCTTGTCTAGGGGTGATATACTCACCTAATCGGTTGATCCTCCCAGTGCAAGACCAGTCCCTGCCACCCCCGAAACCCCCCCCCCCCCGCAATCTAGCAGTCTTGTGCGGTGGACTGATTTCATCATGCCCACAGACCGGCTCTGGGCGTGAGGATGGCAGGAACAATTCACTGCTGAATGTAGGGGAGCGCCATTTTTCAGAGGATCGAAAGATCAGGTAAGTATAAGTTCTGTGTTCACCCCTAGACAAAACAAGTAGTTAATCCATGCGGTGTGGGCAAAGCCCCACTGCAGGAGACAATTTTGTTTCCTCAGAGTTCCGCTTTAACATGGGACTTACAACAACAAAAAATTTATTAAATGCCAAGCCCTGGTTCTCCATTTTAGCGACAATAAACTCTGCATTCCCTGAAATCAGCCTGGATATGATAATCTTTACAAAGTTCAACCACTTATTAATTCCCCCCCCCCCCCCCAAATTTGCAGTTGTATATCCCTCACAAATATATTTGTGTTGATGAATCCATTTCACTTGCAGGCTAGGAATAAAACAGTACATCCCCAGTAAAAAGGGCCAGATATGGGATGAAGCTACACAAGCTCTGTGAAAGGGCCAAAAGGTATACATATGCCTTCCATGTGTATGAAGGCAAAGATAGCCAGCTCCAGGCCCTTGACTGCGCAACCTATATTGGGACAAGTGGAAAAATTGTCTAGGACCTAACATTTCCACTAATCCAATAGGGGTATCACCTCTACCTGGATAAATTTTACACAAGCTACCTCTTCTCCGCCTCCTGTACCTCCAGAAACTCTTGACCTGCGGTACAACGAACCAATCAGAAAGGCTTTCCACAAAGGCTGGTGATCACAAGGCTACAAGGGGGAGAATCAGAGAGTTTGAGGAACGAAGAAGTGTTGACCATAAAGTAGAGGGATAAGCGAGATGTATATGTCCTGTCCTCCATTAACAAAAACACCTCAGTGAACAGACTTCATGAGCAACAATTCCCACAGAATATTCCACCCACAGATAGAGGTCGAAGATGGCCAAAAATACGTTAGGTATGCAGCAGAGAGGGAGTTAGGCGAGACACTTGTTTTCACTGTCCCCAATGTCCCTCCCAACCAGGTTTATGCATAGGAGACTGCTTTCAACTTTACCACACTTTACCACACTTCACTAAGATATTAGTGAAGGTATAGTGAACTGATAGCCTGCCATTTCCCTGTTTCTAATGTCCTCTGCGTTGATCATTTGCCTGAGCCTTGACAGACCATACCTCTACTTTCCGCCTGATATAACCCTGACCTGTTTATCAACCATGTCTCAGCCTGCTGCCTGAACTGACCCTGGCCTGTTAATTGACCATGCTTTTTGCCTGCATCTGGAATGACCTTATTCCCTGACACTGTTGTAGTCGGATTCAAGATAACACAAGGATCTCACGTATGCAAGGGGCTTCAGTGTAGTGTTTTGAGTGGGAAAAAAAAATGTTTTTTGCTTTATCCCAGTTGTGTATTTCCTGGAAAGCGAAATAAAAACGAGAAGCGCACAAACCTTGCGCATTACCTCAGTAAACAGAAATTTATTAAAAAGAAAGGTACTCACAAACAGCGAATAAAATCAGGCATGTAAGTCCTCACAGGGACTTCAGAGATAGAGGGCCAGCGCGAGTCCCATTGTGGGGGTAAGCACTCAGTTCAGCTGACGCGTTTCGAAGGCCAGACCTTCTTCATCAGAGCTGACTGAACTGAGAGTGATCGCTCCCTTTTATATCCCAGGACTGAAATATTGACCCACCCCTCTGGGTTGGGCAGTCACAGGCTGGGAGGGGAGGGGGGAGGGGAAAACCCCAGGTGTCAACAATAAATACGATCTAGTTGTCAAACTGACGACAAGACATGATAAAAATGTGTATATAAAAAAAAACATATGAGAAATATATATATATATATATATATATATATATATATATATATATATATATATATATATATATATATATATGAATATACCCACATATACACATATAAATAAATAAATAGAGTTTAAAACAATAATACGAATATCATTAATGATAGTGATAAACATGCAAGAAAAAGAAACTACTAGATGAATGAAAGAATGGTAATAAAATATAAATAGTATAACTAGTATAAAATCATATCCAAACCTAATAATAAATAAATAAATTCATCAGTCATTGGGTGTGCACACATGTGTATATGATCATCACCATATATATGAATTAGAAACTCATTAATTGATTAATATTAACATTATTTATGAGACCTGAGTATTCCTATGTGGCTTGTGCGGATCGGGAGGAGGAAATCCCATGTGTCGGGCTGGTCGGTCATATTCAATACTTAGCAGCAGAGGGAGATCTACTGTCTCCCTGCTATGGCTGCAGATTGCTTGCTGCTGACTGCTTCTCCCTGGAACGCACGCCAACACAGCGTGGACCTAACTGTGCATGCGCCGACCAGCACGCGCCTGCGCAGTGCGTGAAGAGCTGGCCCGTCGGCGTGATCTCAGCCAAACACTTCCGACAGCCAATACGCATGCGTGGAAACGGCGCCACTCGTGAGACAGGGTGACAGCGCTCCCTGCCAGTCCTCACACAGACAAAGCTCAGGGAGAAACACTCAACTGGGAGCAAAATCTGCCCAAACCACTAACGGACATCTCAGGTGCCCAATTCTAGAGGGCAAACTTAGAGACACCAGCTGCCACAATAGTGATGAGACATAGTGAAGAAAAATAGAGATGGTAATAAATCATTAATAAATTATTCATAAGTAATAAGTATGGATTGTAAAAATATTAACGTATATTACTCATTAATAATTTATTAATTTAATAATTTAATTTATGCACGAATAGGTGCATATGTGAAAAACAAAAATATAGCAAAAATATATATATGGGAGAGAAAATGAATGATGTCAATGCATAATGCAATACAAAATCTAGACTGGTGTGCATTTCCACACCCAAGCACATGTATAAGCACACTGTCAAAGCGTGCCTTACTGTAAACCCATGATAACCAATAAAACATGAGCTCAAAGTGCTCACTGGCACTAATAAAGTTGAGAGACCACTAAAAATCTCCCCAGACCCCAAGGGAGAGCAACTGTATGTACGTGGTATAGTATACAATGGAAAATGAAAAGGGTGAAGAAGAATGATGAATGATGAAGCATGAAACATAAATAATAAATGAATAAAAAAAATGAATAAAAAATGATGATAATTATTAGTTGGCAGTGACTGATGGCTAAATGAGAGTGTGAATTTCTAGGTCATCATTTAGGCCTCTAGGGCATAGAGTGCCCAATGTGAAGATCCAGAAGCTTTCCCTTCTGCATAGCTCCTGGTGTCTCCTCCCACTATCCAAATCCTTGGAGATGGCCTCAATTCCAAAGACCTTCATCCCGCAATGATTACTCAGATGTTTTTCTTTGAAATGGCGGGGGACTGAATATTTATCTTTTCCTAGCTTAATATTACTTTTGTGCTCACTGATGCGTGTCCTTAAACAACGTGAAGTGCGACCTACATACAGTAATCCACATGGACAGAGAATGCCATAGATGACAAAGGAGGTCCCGCAGTTAATAAACTGTTTAATGGGATAACTTTTCCCATCAGTGCTACTGAAAAACTGTTTCCGATGGCATATGACACCACAGGTGCCACATTTGGAGACACCACACCTATAGCTTCCTTTTTGATCAAACGGCACTAACCACTGACCTGGGTTGGGTGTCGCGATTTTTTGCGAGCTGACAAGGGAGGAGGGCTGGTCATTCAAGACCGGGCCGCCTATACCACCGAGGCCCTGAGACTCCTCAGTGACCATCAAACCTACGAAGTTCTATCGAATGATCCCACGATCCAATACCAATCAAAATATAAAACATTACTGGAAACGGCACTATCTGACGGTATACTTACTAAAGATGAATTCCTTTTTCTATTTATCAAACATCCTGCTACTCCATTCCTTTACCATATTCCCAAAATACATAAGAACAAAGACAACCCTCCTGGTAGACCCATTATTTCGGGCATAGGCAGCCTGACAAGCAATTTAGGCAGCTATATTGACCATTTCTTAAAAGACATAGTAACCAATTTATCATCATATGTCAAAGACTCCAGTCATATACTTGAAATATTAGCAGGATACAAGTGGGAACAGGGATACAGATGGCTTTCCCTGGACGTAGTTTCATTATATACATCTATTAGACATGATCATGGCCTTCGAGCCATTCAGTACTTCCTGGCTAAAGAATCACCACTTCACTACACACAAATTCAATTTCTATTTAATTGTATTGAATTCGCTTTAGAACATAACTACTTCTCCTTTTTGGACAAACATTATCGCCAGATACAGGGCACCGCTATGGGCGCAAGATTCGCCCCCAGCTATGCAAACATTTTTATGGGTTATTGGGAAAACAACTACATTTGGAGTAATAATCCCTTTAGTGCGAATCTAGTCTTATACGGAAGATACATAGACGACATCATTATCATCTGGAATGGCACTGACTCTGAATTAGAGAGATTCCTGGACCACTGCGGGAACAACCCATATGACATCTCATTCACTCATGTGATTGATGATGACACTCTAGTGTTTCTAGATTTAGAACTAAGTCATGATAGCAATGGTCGGATATGCTCTAAAACACATTTTAAACCGACAGCAGGCAACTCTTATCTACATGCTAAGAGTAACCACCACCCCCAATGGATCCAAAATGTTCCCTTTGGACAGTTCTGCAGGCTTAAACGCACATGCACATTAAAACAGGATTACATGGAACAGAGCCTGATCCTGAAAAAGAAATTTGTGGATAAAGGGTACAATGAAAACCTTATTGAAACAGCTTATAACAAGTATTTAGCCATGTATGATCCCATTTCTGCAGTCTCTAATGACATGACAATGGTCCACAACTCCATGAGCTCCACTGTCTCTTTTAACAAGAATCAAGTGCCTTTTTGTACTAGATTTAATAATAAAGCCTGGGACATTAAACACATTTTGTCCAAGAATTGGAATATTCTCAAAAACGATCCCACTCTAGGAAACGCACTTCCGGATAAACCATCACTTATTTTTAGAAAACCTAGAGATCTTAGGAACTTAATAGCGCCGAGTAGGTTACGAAAAATCGCGACACCCAACCCAGGTCAGTGGTTAGTGCCGTTTGATCAAAAAGGAAGCTATAGGTGTGGTGTCTCCAAATGTGGCACCTGTGGTGTCATATGCCATCGGAAACGGTTTTTCACTAGCACTGATGGGAAAAGTTATCCCATTAAACAGTTTATTAACTGCGGGACCTCCTTTGTCATCTATGGCATTCTCTGTCCATGTGGATTACTGTATGTAGGTCGCACTTCACGTTGTTTAAGGACACGCATCAGTGAGCACAAAAGTAATATTAAGCTAGGAAAAGATAAATATTCAGTCCCCCGCCATTTCAAAGAAAAACATCTGAGCAATCATTGCGGGATGAAGGTCTTTGGAATTGAGGCCATCTCCAAGGATTTGGATAGTGGGAGGAGACACCAGGAGCTATGCAGAAGGGAAAGCTTCTGGATCTTCACATTGGGCACTCTATGCCCTAGAGGCCTAAATGATGACCTAGAAATTCACACTCTCATTTAGCCATCAGTCACTGCCAACTAATAATTATCATCATTTTTTATTCATTTATTATTTATGTTTCATGCTTCATCATTCATCATTCTTCTTCACCCTTTTCATTTTCCATTGTATACTATATCACGTACATACAGTTGCTCTCCCTTGGGGTCTGGGGAGATTTTTAGTGGTCTCTCAACTTTATTAGTGCCAGTGAGCACTTTGAGCTCATGTTTTATTGGTTATCATGGGTTTACAGTAAGGCACGCTTTGACAGTGTGCTTATACATGTGCTTGGGTGTGGAAATGCACACCAGTCTAGATTTTGTATTGCATTATGCATTGACATCATTCATTTTCTCTCCCATATATATATTTTTGCTATATTTTTGTTTTTCACATATGCACCTATTCGTGCATAAATTAAATTATTAAATTAATAAATTATTAATGAGTAATATACGTTAATATTTTTACAATCCATACTTATTACTTATGAATAATTTATTAATGATTTATTACCATATCTATTTTTCTTCACTATGTCTCATCACTATTGTGGCAGCTGGTGTCTCTAAGTTTGCCCTCTAGAATTGGGCACCTGAGATGTCCGTTAGTGGTTTGGGCAGATTTTGCTCCCAGTTGAGTGTTTCTCCCTGAGCTTTGTCTGTGTGAGGACTGGCAGGGAGCGCTGTCACCCTGTCTCACGAGTGGCGCCGTTTCCACGCATGCGTATTGGCTGTCGGAAGTGTTTGGCTGAGATCACGCCGACGGGCCAGCTCTTCACGCACTGCGCAGGCGCGTGCTGGTCGGCGCATGCACAGTTAGGTCCACGCTGTGTTGGCGTGCGTTCCAGGGAGAAGCAGTCAGCAGCGAGCAATCTGCAGCCATAGCAGGGAGACAGTAGATCTCCCTCTGCTGCTAAGTATTGAATATGACCGACCAGTCCGACACATGGGATTTCCTCCTCCCGATCCGCACAAGCCACATAGGAATACTCAGGTCTCATAAATAATGTTAATATTAATCAATTAATGAGTTTCTAATTCATATATATGGTGATGATCATATACACATGTGTGCACACCCAATGACTGATGAATTTATTTATTTATTATTAGGTTTGGATATGATTTTATACTAGTTATACTATTTATATTTTATTACCATTCTTTCATTCATCTAGTAGTTTCTTTTTCTTGCATGTTTATCACTATCATTAATGATATTCGTATTATTGTTTTAAACTCTATTTATTTATTTATATGTGTATATGTGGGTATATTCATATATATATATATATATATATATATATATATATATATATATATATATATATATATCTCATATGTTTTTTTTATATACACATTTTTATCATGTCTTGTCGTCAGTTTGACAACTAGATCTTATTTATTGTTGACACCTGGGGTTTTCCCCTCCCCCCTCCCCTCCCAGCCTGTGACTGCCCAACCCAGAGGGGTGGGTCAATATTTCAGTCCTGGTATATAAAAGGGAGCGATCACTCTCAGTTCAGTCAGCTCTGATGAAGAAGGTCTGGCCTTCGAAACGCGTCAGCTGAACTGAGTGCTTACCCCCACAATGGGACTCGCGCTGGCCCTCTATCTCTGAAGTCCCTGTGAGGACTTACATGCCTGATTTTATTCGCTGTTTGTGAGTACCTTTCTTTTTAATAAATTTCTGTTTACTGAGGTAATGCGCAAGGTTTGTGCGCTTCTCGTTTTTATTTCGCTTTGCAGTGTTGGTCGGGTTTCCCCAGCCTTGTTTGGAGCTGCACAACCTTTGAAGCACTGGTGGCCGCTGTTTTTTTAGTTCTGGTTCCATCTATTTGCCACCTGCCTGGGTCCTAGAGCGCAGAAGAATTCGTGTTTGGTCTGTGTATTTCCTGGATCAGGGTCTTGAGTCTTTAAGGAGCTTAGGGTGGGAAGAAGCCTCTACCTCAGGTCTCATCTGACCAAGGCCCTAATTCTAAAGTTTCTGCCTGCTGCCATCTGACCCTGGCCTGTTAATTGACCATGCCTCTGCCTGCAGCCTGGATGTCATCCTGCTGTCTTTACGGAGCCTGGACCAATTATTGACCATGTTCTTGCCTTCTGCCTGGACCAGTCCTTTGGCTATTTGCTGACCATGCCTCTGCCTACTGCCTGGACAATTCCTTTGGCTGTTGCCAACCAAATCTCTGCTTGCTGCCTGGACCAATACTTTATCTGCTTGCTAACCACGCACCAGTACTGACCCATCTACACGTCCCATTCATTCTCTGTGACAACTGCTCTACAAAAACCACTGGTAATCTTATTTTTACCCTTTGTTCAGCCTCCTGTACTTCTTGGACAGTGAACATACTGTAGCACTGTGCTGTGGGGCAGCCACATACCAGTAGGTTAGGCTTGCTTGGCTTTTTGGAACAGAAACTGCTGAAGATGAAGCTACACTACACTATATTCACTGACCACTCTTACAGAGGTGACCAATACAGTACATTGTTTTCTATATGGTGCTTTTCTGTACAGTGCTGATTAAATTTTGTGTTACACAGGTTGCAATGTTGGGTACATAATCAGTCCAGACATTGAAAAGGTATTATGCATGTTGTATCCCCATACTTGAGAGGAATAGCAGAATGTATTTTGTTGCATATTTTTAAGTATGTCAATGTTTTGGATTAGAAATAGCTCCTAGATTGACAACTTTGTTTTTTAAAAAAATACATTTTCATTTTCTTTCCACATTTTCCAAGAACTTGTGACAAAAAAAGATATGTTCAAAAGACTCATTGTGCCTCTTAGAAAATACATTGGGGTGTTTGTGCTCTAAAATATGGACATTTTGTGGACATTTCCACTGTCCTGGTGCTCCAGGGCCTCCAAAAATGTGATAGGTAGTCAGGAAATCAAATGTGTTATATACAGTACAGTGCTCAACATAAATGAGTACATCCCAACAGATTTGTCAGAAAACCTTTACGGTCCTTTCAGAATAAACATTTTCTATGGAGCACTATACTACAAAATACTCCCACAAATGCGGGCCATTGATTGCAAACAAGATTTGTTAATTTGCACACAAAATGTAATTTTCCTAACAAATTCATTCAACACCATGTTGCAAAAATGAATACACCCCAATGAAAGTCTTAGGAACAAAGCTAAATTTTAGACAACAAAATCCTAATTAAGAATAATTCAACTACAGGTGAGTTTAGTTATTTATTAAACAGGTGTCCAGCAGACAGTTGATTATAAAAGGGCGTTACTTAACAAAGAAAACCCCTTCCCATTTCATGCTGTCAGCAATGGCACCACATGGAAGAGAAATGTCACAAGGCCTGAGAAAGAAAATAATTTTTTTACACAAGAAAGGTGAAGGCTACAAGAACATCAGCAAAGCTTTACTTATCAGTCAGAATACTGTAGCAAATGTGATCCAAAATTTAACAAAGATGGAACTGCAACCATATCACAGAGACGTCCATGCTATCCACGGAAGCTAACACCTTGACAGGAGCATCTTCTGATGAGAAGGGTTGAAGAAAATCACCATGCAGTTAGCTACAGAAGTAGAAAGCCAAACTGGGGTGATTGTTTCCTGTTACACAACACGGCTTATACTGCAGAGGAATGGCATGCATGGGTGTCGTCCACGAAAGAAGCCTCTCCTAAAGCCCATGCACAAAAAGCCCACCTAGAATTTGCCAGGGACCACACTGAAAAAGAAGAAGACTACTGGGACTCTACTCTGGAGTGATGAGACCAAGATAAATATTTTTGGAACTGATGGCTTCAAAACTGTATGGCGTCGCAAAGGTGAGGAGTACAAAGAAAAATGCATTGTGCCTACAGCGAAACATGGTAGTGTCACTGTCCGTCTGTGGGGCTGCATGAGTGCTGCTGGTGTCGGGGAGCTGCATTTCATTGATGGTATCATGAATTCTCAGTTGTACTGCTCTATATTGAAAGAGAAGATGCTACCATCACTCCATGCACTTTTCCAACATGACAATGATCCAAAACACACATCTAAGGCCACTGTTGCATTTCTGAAAAAGAACAGCAGAAGTGATTCAGTGGCCAAGTATGTCTCCTGATCTGAACCCAATCAAACACCTATAGAAAATTCTGAAGAGACAAGTTGAGCATCACTCTCCATCCAGGATCCAGGCTCGACTTCTTCAAGAAGTCGTTCTTGAAGAATCTAAAAAAGACAGATGTTACAACATGTCGCCAACGTGTTCATTCCATGCCTAGAAGACTTGGTGGTGTCCTTACAAATCATGGAGTCATACAAAATACTAGATGTAGTAATTTTTGCTGTGGGGTGTATTCATTTTTTGCATCAACTAATTTGAGTAAAACAGAAGATTTTGTAATCTAAGTTATATTATTAACCTTACTTTCATGTACTGATCTAAACAAATGTTTTACAAAACTCAGTTTTGTCAACATTTTGGAAATTGTTCTTGTGTTCATTGAGATATTAAAATCTTACTTTTCAAAAGGGGTGTACTAATTTATGGTGTATGCCCCTAGAATGCCTAAAGATGCTCCTTTTATTTTTGGCCTCTGTGTGGCTAGGCTGTGAAAAAGTCTCACATGTGGTATTGCCATACTTAGGTCTAGTAGCAGAATGTATTCTGGGGTGTAATTCTTGGTATGCCAATGCTGTGTGTTAGGAATATCTTAAAGATGTCTAACTTTGTGTAGAAAAATAGTTTTACATTTTCTTTCCACATTTTTCAGAAATTTGTGGAAACAAAATGACATGTTCAAAAGACTTATTATGCATATAGAATATGTTGGGGCGTTTGCTTTCCCTAATGTGGTCATTTTCTGGGTGTTTTCACTGTCCAGGGCCTCCACAAATGTGATAGGCAGAGTGTTAGAAGTATCCTAGGAAATTAGATGGATCATTTATGTGTAATTTAAGGTGCCTGAACCGGATGGCATACACCCACGGGTCCTTAAAGAATTGAGCTCTGTCATTTCAAAGCCATTGTTTCTAATTTTCAAGGATTCTTTAAAGACTGGCATAGTACCACTGGATTGGCATAAGGCCAATGTGATGCCAATATTTAAAAAGGGGTCACAATCTTTACCAAGTAATTAAAGACCTGTTAGTTTAACTTCTATATTTGGGAAGATACTGGAGAGTTTAGTAAAAGACCACATAGATGAGTTCTTGCTGGAAAAAATATTTTAAGGAATAGACAGCATGGATTCATGAAAGACAGAAGTTGTCAAACAAATCTGATTTCTTTTTATGAGGAGGTGAGCAAAACCTTGGACAGAGGGGTGGCGGTGGACGTTGTATACTCGGATTTTGTAAAAGCGTTTGACACAGTTCCCCACACATGGCTAATGTGTAAGGTAAAGTCTAGAGGCTTGGAAAAATCCGTATGTAAATGGATAGAAAACTGGCTAAAAGATTGTATTGAAAGAGTAGTGGTTAATGATTCATACTCTGAATGGTCTAGGGTTGTCAGTGGTGTACCCCAGGGTTCAGTGTTGGGACCCTTACTTTTTAATATATTTATAAACAATATAGGGTCTGAGATTAAAAATCCCATTTCAGTCTTTGCAGATGACACCAAGCTCTGCAGTGGAATAATGTCCTTACAGGATGTCTCCAATTTACAAGCCGACCTCAATGCACTGTTTAATTGGGCAACTATGTGGCAAATGAGGTTTAATGTTGATAAATGTAAGGTGATGCTCTTGGGGGCTAAGAATATGCATGTATCATACATACTAGGGGGGGGTACAACTGGGGGAATCAATGGTGGAGGAGGATCTGGGAGTTCTGGTAGATCACAAGCTTAATAATGGCATGCAATGCCAAGCTGCGGTTTCTAAAGCAAGCAAAATTCTCTTGTATTAAAAGAGGTATATACTGCAGAGAGAGAGATATCATTTTACCCCTGTACAAATCATTAGTAAGACCCCATCTGGAATATGTAATTCAGTTTTGGGCACCAATTCACAAAAAGAACATTGAGAAACTGGAGAAAGTACATAGAAATGCAACCAACTGATAAGAGGCATGGAGGAGCTCAGCTATGAGGAAAGATTAGAGGAATTGAATTTATTCTCTCTTGAGAAGAGAAGATTAAGGGGGGGATATGATGAACATGTATAAATACATCAGTGGTTCACATAGTGAACTCTGTGTAGAGTTATTCACCCTGAAGTCATCACAGAGGACAAGGGGGCACTATTTACATCTGGAGGAAAATAAATGTAATCTCCAAACATGGAAAGGTTTCTTTACAGTGAGAGCTGTGAAAATGTGGAATAGACTCCCTCAAGAGTTGGTTCTGGCCAGCTCAGTGGATTGTTTAACCACTAGCCTACTGGGCACTTATACCCCCTTCCTGCCCAGGCCAATTTTCAGCTTTCAGTGCTGTCACACTTTGAATGATAATTGCGCTGTCATGCAACACTGTACCCATATGAAATTTTTATCATTTTTTTTAGACAGATTGAGCTTTCTTTTGGTGGTATTTAATCACCTCTGGGTTTTTTTATTTTTTGCTAAACAAACCAAAAACAACTAAAAACTTTGAAAAAAAAGAATTCTTAGCTTTTGTTTTAAAATTTTGGAAATAAGTGATTTTTCTCCTTCACTGATATGAGCTAATGAGGCTGCAGTGATGGACACTGATAGGTGGCACTGATGAGGAGGCACTGGTAGGCGGCACTGATGGGCATTGACAGGCATCACTGATGGGCACTGAAAGGCAGCACTGATATATGACACTGATAGGCAGCACTGATAAGCGGCACTGACTGGCACTGTTAGGTGGCACTGACAGGCACTGATAGTCGGCACTGATTGGCAGCACTGATAGGCATTGATAGGTGGCACTTACTGGCACTGATAGGTGACACTGAAAGGCTGCTCAGATGAGCACTGATATGTGGCATTGATGTGCACTGGTAGGCACCGATATGTGGCACTGATGGGCACTGGCAGGTGGCACTGATGAGCAATGACAGCTGGCATTGATGGACACTGACAGGTGGCACTGCTGGGGCTACAATGATCATCAGGTCACACTGATCATCAGTGCCCTGATGATTAGTGTACATGTCTTCTCTAAGGAATACTGATTACCGGTTCTCCTCTTGAGCCGTCAGCGTGAAAACTCGTGAGGAGAGAAATGCCGATAACCGGCATTTCCCTATTTACATGAGATCAGCTGTGATTAGACACAGCTGATGACATGACCGAGCCAAAATCTTCGGCTCTTTTTGTTGATTGGGGATCCGCTGTGTCCGGAGCTGCGCATGCGTGGTTAGAATGGGAGGACATCATATGACGTCCTCCCAGAATGAGAGAACCACCTGGCGCCCGTCATTACCTTATATGGCAGGCGGGAGGTGGTTAAAAAAGGTCTGGATTGTTTCTTAGATACACAGAATATAACTTGATACTAACATTTATAGGTAAAGTTGATCCAGGGAATATCCAATTGCCTCTTGGGGGATCAGGAAGGATTTTTTTCCCCTGCAGGAGCAAATTTGATCATGCTTTGCTGTTTTTTTTTGCCTTCCTCTGGATCAACTGTGGGTATACGATTATAATTTTTTTTTTTTTTTTTTAATGGCTGAACTGGATGGACTTTTGTCTTTTTTCAGCCAGACTAACTATGTGGCCATGTAATTTATGCTCCTTGAAGGCCCAAATGTGCCGATTTGATTTTGGGCCCCTTTACGTGGCTAGGCTGTGGAAAAACGAATCAACGCACATATACGCCAGCACACCATCTATCATTAAATATCTTCCAAAGTTTTTATTGCAGAAAGATCACATCATAAAGGACTGAGTGCAATGATTTGGATCCGCGCCGGACCCCTTCGTCTGGCATGTATTAACGAAGGGGTCCTGTGTGGCTCCAAAACTAAGCACTCAGTCCTTTGAGAAGTGATCTTTCTGCAATAAAAGCTTCACACGATATTTGATGATCCATGGTATGCTGTCAAATATGCGCTTTGATTCGTGATGAGTCCAGTTTCCAGCTGGTAGTTGCTACAGCACCCGCTGCTGACGAGCCTATGTCCAGGAACGTGTGCAATGGAAATATCAACAATAGGCTGTGAATAAGTCTCACATATGTGGTGTCCCCCACTTGAGAGGAGTAGCAGAATGTGTTTTGGGGTGTAATTGCAAGTATGCTTCTGCTGTGTGGGAGAAATAACTTGCTAAAAATGACAATTTCGTGAAAAAACAAAACAAAAAAAAAAAAACATTTTCTTTGATTTTTTCATTTTTCAAAGATATGTGGGGAAAAATTAAAAAAAATTCCTCATACCTCTTACTAAATCTCTTGAGGTGTCTAGCTTCCAAAAAGTGGTCAATTGGGGGGCATTTGTACTGTGTTGGCATTTTAGGGGCCTCAAGAAATGAGATAGGCAGTCACTACATCAGGATTGATTAACTGCTTCCCTGCCACTCTATAGCAGAACTACTGCTACAGGGCGGCAAGGCTACGCAAAATCACATACATATACGTAATTTAGCATTTCCGGATAGGGGGGTTCAGCGTGTGCTGCCCTACCCGTGCCATCATTGGTGGCTATAGCTGTCGATTACTGGGTCTCGGGCCAGATATTCCCCGCCGGAAGCCTGTGATTGTCGAACACGGACAGGGGAGAGGTCTGTATGTAAACAATACAGATCTCTTCCCTGTCAGCACCAGCATGCTGCTTTATATTGCTCTGCATAGGGCACCCTGGCCTATCGATCCACTTGTCTACAACAGCCTGTAAGGTTTTCCATGAATGAATGGCGGCAACACTAATCATTGTGTTCTGCCAGCAGGGAAGGCTCCCCACTGGCAGGACACAATTGCTCAGCAGGAGGGATAACCCCCATCAAAAATGACTCTGTTGATGGGGGAGATCAATCGATTTTCTTTCCTTCCAGACATGGTGGAAAGCAAGACATGGGCTGCATTGGGCTTTACATTTCATTAGCATTTTGAAAAAAAAATGGAGGGAAGGCAAAATATATGCAACTATAATGATGAAATATTAACTTACCTAAAATAATATTGCTACAACCTGAAGTAGATATACAAGGGCAGTCTTTGAAAAGTGTGCAGACTTGCTAGGTCCAACTCCTTCTTCAGCTCATGGACTTGTGTGTGGAGTGATATGTTCCTGGATCACTATCATTGTAAAATGTTCCATCAGACTAACACAAGTGCACAATAAACCAGCAACCATATCCCTGAGCTTTCCTGTAGCTGCCTGCAGTCCATGTGATTGTGTCACCTCCAGAGGAAGTAGACCTTCTAGTACTCCTTCTGTCCCATCAGACATGAATGAACTGCCCCAGCTAAGGACATCTCATAGGAACCATCGGGGTTATATAACTCCCGCCTACTGCACACATAAGCACATTTCGCCTACACCTATAAATCATTCATTTACAATGTTTCTTTAGCTTTTCTCGCAACTAACGCCACATTGCCCACATCAAAGATGGCGGAACTAAAAGCATACACACCCTCTAGTGTTCATGAAGTTGCACACAATTACTAACATATTATCGTTGTTTAGATACTATGTATATCTATTGTGAAATGCTAATATTACTCGATATTGTTTGGTGTAAGTTGAGTAGTTTACGGTCACACACATTTTCAGAAATCCAAAAGTACCAAGCGAATTGCATGCCGGGGGTGGAGATACTCTGCTTGTATGTCGGGGCGGAACTAGATCCCTCACGGCGACGGGGGCGGAGTTTTCACCGCATTACCTCATCTAGTGCGACTGCTGGCTTTAAAGCAAGGGGAAAGATGGCGTCGGGAAGTGGGGTAAGGAGTTGCTGGGGATTGATAGTAGTCGTGTGTTTATGGTGTGAGCTGGGGATGGAGAAGCTGGTAGAAAAGCGTTGATGTGTTCTGAGTTTTTGTTTTCAGAGAGTTTCCATAGGCTAGTAATTGGCTGCAAATGCATAATGCAGGTTTTTCCTATGCATCTTCATAGTTCTAGGGTCAGAATTAAAGTGTTACTAAACCCAGGACCCTGCACTCACTATATCTGGCCTCCCCCAGTACACACAACATGGAAGTGCAATTATTTTAATAAATATAAACTGCTAAACACCTTTTCTCATCAGCAGTTTGGACCAGTCTTGTGACTTCTATCAGTGCCCAGCAGAACACTGGTTAAAACTTGTAGGAGGAGTTTTCATTCTCCCCTGATTGTCCTATGAGGCTGCATAACACCTGACCCTCTACCTGGACAGTGCTGATGGGCTGTGCTGATCACATGTACTCTCCCAAGAAAAAAAAAATCTCTTTAGCAATTCACACCAAACTGAACATGTGTAGAGTGCCTACTAGGGCTCTGTACTACCAGCAGATGGATTGAGGACTGAAGGGGAGGATCAGAGAAGACCGGATCAAGCATCCTTTTAACAAAAGGTGGAGGGTTAATCCCTTAGGTTCCACAGTGAGTATAACAATCATGCTTCACTGCATATACAGACTGAGTTTACTGTTGTGGGTTTAGTAACACTTTAAAGTAACTTTTTTTTATTGATTTGCATAGAGTAGGTTAAATGGAATTTTACCCCCTGCTTATTTTTTTTAACCCCCTCTTACCATGCTTGCTGGTTTACAATAAACATACTTGGATGCTCAGTGAATCCAGAGATGTCTCCTGAGGTACCGCTTTCTCTTGATAGTTGGCTGTCTCTTCCTGTTTCTTGCAGCTGCCCCCTGCCACAGCACGTCATCACAGGGACAGGTATAAGCCTTGACTCACATATATGTGAATTTGGATGCATTTTGAACTACACCAATTCGCATGACATGTGAAATAAAACGCTTTTCTGCAGAGGCCATTCACCTACTCAACGGCCACTTTATTAGGCACTCCTGTTCAATTGCTTGGTCACACAAATTGCTAATCAGCAGATCACATGACAGCAACTCAATGCATATATGCATCTAGACATAGTGAAGATGACTTGCTGAAGTTCAACCCGAGCATCAGAATGGGGAAGAAAGGAGATTTAAGTGACTTTGAACATTGTATGATTGTTGGTGCCAGATGAGCTGGTCTGAGTATTTGAAAAACTGCTGATCTACTGGGATTTTCATGCACAACCATCTCTAGGGAAACGGAGACTCATCAGACCTGGCAATGTTTTTACAATCTTCTGTTCAATTTTGGTGGACCTGTGCGAATTGTTGCCTTTGTTTCCTGCTCTTAGCTGACAGGAGTGGCACCCAGTGTGGTCTTCTGCCGATGTTTCCCATATGCTTCAAGGTTCGACATGTTGTGCTTTCGGAGATGGTATTCTGCATACCTTGGTTGTTGTTGTTGCCTTTCTATCATTTCGAACCATTCTCCTCTGACATCAACAAGGCATTTTCATCCACACAACTTCCACTCACTGAATATTTTCTCTTTTGTGAATCCTAAAGATAGTTGAAAATTCAAGTGGATCGGTAGTTTTTGAAATACTCAGATCAGTCCCTCTGGCACCAACAACCATGCCACGTTCAAAGTCACTTAAATCCCCTTTCTTCTCCATTCTGATGCTCAGTTTGAACTTCAGCAAGTAGTCTTTACGTCTAGATGTCTAAATGCATTGAGTTGCTGCCATGTTATTGGCTGATTAGCAATTTGTGTTACAAAGCAATTGAACAGGTGTACCTAATAAAGTGGCCAGTGAGTGTACATGCGGGCCAGCCGCAGTACGATTCTTTTTTTTTTTTTTTTTTAGAAAGGGTCCTGTGCTATTCAGTGCAGTGCGGGTGTAATTTCCAGTTTGATACACCTTAAAAATTTGCATTGAAATCACACTGCATCCCGGCCTGAAATATATCCCCATTCACACCTCAACAGTTAGAAGTATTATTCCAGAAGCAATTTACTCAGATTTCCTTGTTAATCTTTTCTGCCCATTCACGTCTGAGCGATGCGCTGCTACTCAAGGGGCATAAAAGTACAGGAGCCATCATCATGCATTTTTTTTTCCCAAATATTTTTCCCAGGCCCCTGAAAAATTCACCTAACAACTGTCTTCTCCTAGTTACCAGGTTTCCACTGGTTGAAACATAAATGTGCAAGTCAGAAAAGTGCACCCACAAAAAAAAAAAGCTCCAAAGACACATAAAAACTCAAGTGTGAATTTGCATTTCTGGTTTATTGTCCCAAAGCTTCTTTGAATGCATGACATGAGTTTCCCAGGAGGCTGCAGAGCTCCAGAAATGTTTGGCGCATGTGTGGTGCTTACCTGAAGGTATTAAACCAAAAAATTTGGGGGCTTGCAGGATGCAGTCAATTACTTTTAAAACAAAGAGTCAGTACAAGGGACAATCATACCAACTGTTATGTTCCTTTTTCTGATATTTTTTATTTGTGTTCTTGGCTGCACATAGGCTTTAAAGTGGAACTAAACCTATGGATTTACCAGTTTAAAGAAATAGTTACATTCCCGCCAGGCTGAGAATGCTAACTGTTGCATTTGCTTGTGTTATCAACCAAACTGTCATAGGCTACTAGTGTCATAACTGATCATATGGCAGTTGCAGATCAAACAGAGGCTAAGATAGTAGCTGAAAAGAATATAAAGGTTTAGTTCCACTTTAACAACCGAGGAAAAGTTCACCCTCTTTACCCACTAAAGTGGAAATTTACACATAACAGTCTGATAACAATTAATGTTCTTTAACCACTTGCCCTCCAGAGGATTTACCCCCCCCCCCCCAACCCCTTCCTGACCAGGCCATTTTTTGTGATACTGCACTGCGTTACTTTAACAAATTGCACCCTTGTGAATCATAGAAGTATAGCCAACAGAGCTTTGGCTATGCTTCTCTTTTAACCACCTTCCGTCCGCCCTATAGTACAATGACGGGCGCAAGGTGGTTTTCTCGTTCTGATATGACGTCCTACCATTCTCACTGCGTATGCGCGGCTCAGGGAGCGCGCAGTGCGGCGATCACTGGAGGGACACAGCGGATCACGGAAAGAGCTGAAGATGTCGGCTCGGTCATGTGATCAGCTGTGTCCAATTACAGCTGATCACATGTAAACACAGAAATGCCGGTTATCGGGAGAGGAGAGCCGGTAATCGGCTTTCCGCGGAGGGGACAGATGATCAGTGTGGCCCTAGAAGTGCCACCTGTCCGTGCTCATCAGTATCAGTGCCACACCAATGCCACATATCAGTGCATACCAGTGCACATCAATGCCACATATCAGTGCCCATCTGAGCTGCCTTTCAATGTCACCCATCAGTGGCAGTCAGTGCTGCCTGTCAGTGCCATATATCAGTGTCATGTATCAGTGCTGACTTTCAATGCCCCTCAGTGCAACCTACCAGTGCTGCCTATCAGTGCCATATATCAGTGTCATGTATCAGTGCTGCCTTTCAATAGCCATCAGTGCAACCTACCAGTGCCTCCTCATCAGTGCCACCTATCAGTGTCCATCAGTGCAGCCTATCAGTGCCCATCACTGCAATCTCATTAGCGCACATCAGTGAAGGAGAAAAATCACTTGTTTACAAAATTGTATAACAAAAACTAAAAACTCTAAATTTTCAGTGGTTTTTGGTTTGTTTAAGAAAAAATAAAAATCCCAGAGGTGATTAAATACCACCAAAAGAAAGCTCTATCTGTCTCAAAAAAATGATAAAAATTTCATATGGGTACAATGTTGCATGACCGCGCAATTGAATTGTCATTCAAAGTGTGACAGCGCTGAAAGCTGGAAATTGGCCTGGTCAGGAAAGGGGTATAAGTGCCCTGTAGGCTAGTGGTTAAAGATAGCTGATCAACCTCTAGTAGCTCTGATTTTAGGCACAGGGCTGAGAATGGAGACTAATCGAACATGTTGCAGAGCAAGGTGGTTTCTAAATAGTATTATTCATAATATTTTTCATGGTTATACCTACAAAAGGGGACAACCTGAAGTAATCTATCAAAGAATTAATTTTCCACTTTAATATTTTCCCCCTATTTTCAGAGTTACATTTATTCATGCCTTTTTTATTTTAAGGTCCCTTCGCTTCTGTTTTTTTTTTTTTTTTGCCACAGTCTCCTGTGATACCCATGCTGTACGTCCCAAGAGGCTTTGGGGAAATCTACCGAAAATGTGCATTTGCCACAGTATGTCAGGGTACTTGCTCTTCTTCCTACCCCTGTCAACTCCTGCTGGATTTAGGATCCCCGGCAAGGATCATGTAATTCCTACATAAACTCAGCTCCATGTACATTCTAAAACATTTTGCACAGGACTTTTTTTCGTGAAGAATAGGTGCAGGAACTCAACCATGCGCCACTGCAAGCCCCTCCCATACCACCTGCATGGGAAGAGCATGCTGCATTAAAAAGGGTGGGTGTGGCCAAATTGCATTAACAGTGGGAGGGCCTCACAAAGGCATTGTTGATGGATAAGTTAACCTTTCATAACATGTTACATCCATATTCAAGGTGTAACATGTTATGATCAGACTGACCTTGGCTCCCCCACTTTGACAGCTAGCGGGGGATTTTCTCCCCCCTCGCTAGCTGTGAAATTTAAAAAACATGGCCATGCATGGCCCTGTTCTGTGAATGAGAAACTACAAATCCCAACAGCCATAGCAGCTGTTGGCTTGTAGTTCTTAATGAACTATCATGGTGCTGTGGAGCCGTGGTATCCCTTGGTACATCCCGTACAGGCAAGCAGATATACTGACAGATCTGCAGGAGACCTGCATGACACCAGTGATCTTCTGATCGCTGGTGCAATGGTTTACAGGCTCCTGCAACAAAAAAAGTAATAAATGCACTTTTTAACTGGCAAAAAAAATGTGTATTTTTTTTGTATAAAGGTGAACTTATCCTTTAAACACTACAGAGGTATACACACAGGGTTCAGGCATACACTACATACAGAATGTAAAGCCGAGGAGTGCGCTGTGTGCAGGGCCTGAACCTATTTTGGACTTCCTTCTCCTGTGGATCACATGAGTGTAGTTCTGTTACTCCTGTGACCTGTTTTCAGCTAACAGTGGCCTAAAGCCACAGATCCAATCCAGGCTCTGCAAGGATCCCGTCCATATGGCCGGGATCCACCCAAAAGCCTGGACCGCTTGCCGAGTGCTGGAGGGGCAGAGCAGAGAGCCATTGACTGACAGTCACCAGCTCTCTGCTCACTGAAGGCTAATTGCTGAGTGATCAGCTGTCTTTCATCACTCAGTTCTCTGTCTTTGAGGCAGCAGGGGACAGATGCAGCATTGGCCCAATGCTGCATCCACCTGAGTGGATGTTGTTATAGTTGAACTAAAGCAGGAGAACTTAAGCAGCAGGAAGACACAACAACAGCAAGAAGCTCTACTGCATGCTGGAAGACTGCAAGCAAACACCGTGGGAAACCTCTTACATGCCTGAGACCCACTCTGTGTACCTTTTATATAATACACCCCTCTTCTCCCTATCATATTACTATCCTCTGTTCCCAAATCTCATTTCTTTACCCCTCTGCTCCACCCCACAACCTGTACATCTCCCCCTCACTGCTATCATCTCCTTACTATTGCTCTCTTCACCTCCCCAAAATGCCTCTTCCACTCCTCCTTCTCAGTTTCCTCTCCTCCATTCCCAAAATCCATTCACTATATCCCTCTGCCCCTCCCAAACAATTGTATATTGTGTCCCCACTGCTTCCTTCGCCCCTCTATGGCACGCACCACCTCCTCCTATTACTCCGCTCTCCTACTGACCCCAACACCTCCACTAGTAGTTTCTCGCGCTCCTGCACATCCCGCTCCCATGCCACCTTTCTCACCCTTCTCCTCCTCCTAGCCGCAGGGGACATCTCCCCGAATCCTGGCCCTCCACCTCCCTCACCCGCTCAACACCCTCCCACCTCCACGTCCTACTGCAACCCCCACAACTTAGTATCTGTCCCCCTGCTCCCTAAAATCTCCCCCCCCTTTTCATGTGCACTCCTGAACGCCCGTTCGGTGTGCAACAAGCTTACCGCCATCCACGACCTCTTTGTTTCTCGCTCCCTCAACCTCCTAGCGATCACGGAAACCTGGATCCAGCCCGCTGACTCTACCTCCCCTGCTGCACTCTCCTATGGAGGTCTCACCTGGACCCACTCACCCAGGCCTAACGGTCGTAAAGGTGGTGGGGTTGGTCTGCTCCTGTCACCGCAGAGCACCTTCCGAGTCCTCCCAAACCCCCCCTCCCTATCCTTCTCCTCCTTCGAGGCCCACTGCGTCCGACTATTCTCCCCAACCCCCCTTAAGATTGCTGTGATATACCGGCCTCCTGGATCTATACCCCGCTTCCTGGATGACTTCTCCTCCTGGCTACCCTTCTTCCTCTCCTCTGAGCTACCCACCATCATCCTTGGGGATTTCAACATCCCTGTCAACCTCGACAACCCAGACACAGCCCGTCTCCTCCACCTAACCTCCTCCTTTGCACTTGCACAGTGCATACAATCCACCACCCACTCTGACGGAAATTTCCTGGACCTTGTCTTCTCCAACCGCTGCGCTCCCCACAACCTCACTAACACCCCCTTCCCTCTCTCTGACCACAACCTGATCACCTTCTCTATCTCCTCGTCCTCCAACGCCTACCCCTCCAAATGTCACACTACTACCAGCCGTAACCTCCGCAACCTTAACCCTGCCTCCCTCCACTCTGCAGCTGACCAACTCCACGACCGCATCCTCCCCCTGTCCTGCCCCGACTTGGCTTTGACCGCCTACAACAATGCGCTCTCAACAGCCCTTGACTCACTAGCGCCTTTAACCACACGCAACATCAGACCCCGACCGCTCCAGCCCTGGCAGACTGATCACACCAAAACCCTCAAACGACAAAGTCGTGCCCTAGAGCGACTATGGCGCAAAACCAAATCCCAACAAGCCTTCACCCGCTATAAATCTGCCTTCCGCACCTACACCTCCTCCCTCCATGCTGCCAAACAGGCCTACTTCTTGACCCTCATCAAGGCCCTCTCCTCCAATCCTCGCCGACTCTTCTCCACCTTCAACTCTCTACTCTCTCCACCCCCACCTCCACCCAGCACCTCACTCACCGCCCTTGAGATTGCCAATCACTTCAAAAACAAGATTGACACAATTCGCAAGGACATTGCCGCAACTCACACGCCCTCTCAACCCGTCCCCTCTCACACAGCTACCCCCTTATCCCCCCTCCCCCTCGACATAACCCGCAGGGACTTCGTCGCTGCTCAAACTCTCTCCAACCCCCTTCACCCTCACTCAGCTACCCCCTCATCACCCCTCTCCCACGGCCCCACCACTGCTCTGACCTCCTCTTCCACCCCACCCTACATTCCTCATACTGAAGCTCCCCCCACACTCCGCACCTTTGACCTTACTACCATCGAGGAAGTCTCCAAGATCCTCTCTGATGCCCGCCTCACCACCTGCCCCCTCGACCCTATCCCCTCACAACTCCTACGACCTTCCTCCTCCTCCATCCTACGCTCCCTCACCCACATCTTCAATCTCTCCCTCTCCTCCGGCACTTTCCCCTCCCCTCTGAAACATGCACACATCACCCCCATACTTAAAAAGCCCTCCCTGGACCCCAATGACCCGAACAACCTCAGACCCATCTCCCTGCTCCCATTTACATCTAAACTCCTCGAGCGCCTAGTCTACACCCGCCTATGCTCTCACCTCAACGACAACAACAACCTTCTCGATCCCCTACAGTCCTGTTTCCGTCCCCTACACTCCACCGAAACTGCCTTATTCAAACTCTCCAACGACCTGCTAACCGCCAAAGCTAATGGCCACTATTCAGTGCTCCTACTCCTTGACCTCTCTGCGGCCTTCAACACAGTCGACCACCCCCTCCTCCTCAAAAAACTACACTCCCTTGGCCTCAGAGACTCTGCTCTCTCCTGGCTCTCATCCTACCTGTCACAACGCTCCTTCAGCGTTACCTATAATGCTACCACCTCCCCCTCACTCCCACTCTCTGTTGGGGTCCCTCAAGGCTCTGTCCTCGGGCCCCTTCTCTTCTCCATCTATACCTCCTCCCTTGGCCAACTCATACACTCTCACGGCTTCAACTACCACCTCTATGCCGACGACACACAAATCTATCTCTCAACCCCCCACCTCACCCCCTTGGTCTCAGCCCAAATCACACACCTACTGAGCGACATATCAGACTGGATGTCGCTCCACTTCCTTAAATTGAACCTCTCCAAAACCGAATTTCTTGTCTTCCCCCCCCAGCCCGGACACCACCCCCCATTGATTTCTCCGTCACATCCAACAACGCTACCATCAAACCCGCCCTACAGGCCAGAGTACTGGGTGTCATTCTGGACTCCAACCTATCCTTCCAGCCCCAAGTCCAATCTTTAACAAACTCGTGCAGACTCCACCTCCGCAACATCGCCAAAATCCGCACGTTCCTAACCCCACAAACCACTAAACAGCTCATCCACTCCCTCATCATATCGCGACTCGACTACTGCAACTCCCTCCTCACTGGCCTGCCTCGCCGCTGGCTATCCCCGCTTCAGTCCATCCTGAATACGGCTGCCAGACTCATTCACCTTTCCAACCGCTCTGTCTCCGCCACCCCTCTCTGCCAATCCCTCCACTGGCTTCCGATTGCGCAACGGATCAAATTCAAAATCCTAACGCTGACGTACAAAGCTGTCCACCATACTGCCCCGAACTACATCACTGACCTAATATCCAAGTACCGCCCAGCACGCACACTCCGCTCCTCACAAGACCTCCTTCTCTCTAGTTCCCTGGTCTCCTCCTCCCATGCCCGCCTCCAGGACTTCTCCAGGGTGTCACCCATCCTCTGGAACTCCCTGCCCCAACCCATCAGATTATCACCTACTCTCCTCTCCTTTAGGCGCACCCTGAAAACCCATCTCTTCAGGGAAGCCTACCCCACCCCCTGCTAACTTGCCGACCTCCTCCACTCTTCCTACCACTCCATCCCCCACAGCTATCTCCTCCTGTGCCACCACCCCCTCCCTCCTAGATTGTAAGCTCGAAAGAGCAGGGCCCTCAATCCCCTCATGTTTTGCATTGTATTGGTATTGTTCTGTCACATGTTCTGTCCCCCTTTGTAATGTACAGCGCTGAGCGAACTATTGGCGCTTTATAAATACTGTATAATAATAATAATTATTGTTGGGAAACGCATTCTTTCCTTTTAATCCCTTCAAGATGAGGGTAAAACAAATCCTAACACCTGAAAACAAATTTACAACTTTAACGTGTTCTAAAACTGTACGTATGATGGCAACTGCTTAGTTCAGGTGGACTAGATAATTCAGGTGGATTATAGCTTTTTTTTTTTTTTTCTTTTTTCCCCAGATAAAATTGTGCTTTCATATGGTAGTAAATGGTAATGAATATCTCAGACACAAAATAGTACAAAAAAAATGATCTGAATTGAAATGTAATTGTATATTTCTTGCTATTACCATAATTTACCACCAAAGAACAACCCAAAATAAATTCTACTCCTGACTCCTAATGCAGTAATACATATTACATATGTGTATACTATGTTTGTACCTATAGTAGGGCCCGGAAACAATAGTGAACATCTTGTTTTTTGGGGGTTTTTTTTCCTACTTAAAACGTACTGACCCTGATACAATCTTAAAAATTATGCTTTTTTTTATTCTACCTAAAACATCCTATCCTAATATCTATTGACACTGACCTACATCAAACCCTGATCTAGCTACAAACAATACTTTATATTTTCTCCTCCAGTGGGGAGAAAAAGATACAAACAATGTATTTTTTTTTTTCTCTGTTCATGAGGAGAAAAAGCACAGGGGCAGGCTATTCCAGTGATCAGGTTAGCACAAGACCCAGCACTCTTGGTGAGAGCCCGGTCACTGTGCTGGGAGTGCGCTGTGCAGCTCGTTCCCAGCTCAAGCACATTTACGCATATATGCGGCTCCATAGAAAGGTCACATACATGTGTATATGTATGTGGTGGGAAGGGGGTAATGAACGTAGCTTTATCTCTGCTGATTTTAAAGAGGAATGTGTAGCTACAAAACTACTCTCTTTAGGGTTTTTGTTGCTAGATATAAATGAATTACACTCATTGAAAGGTTTGTTGCAATGATTTTAAGGATTGCATATTTACATCTTTTAACTGCTTCCCGACTGCCCTATAGCAGATATACTGCTACAGGGTGGCACGGGTGCACAAAATCACATATACGTGATTTTACATTTCCGGGTAGGGGGCGCGTGCCCTACCCGCGCTACCAGCCACAGCTGTCAATCGCCAGGTCCCGGCCAGTGATTACACGCCGGCGCCCGGTGATTGCCAAGCATCTTTGACGGGGAGGAGAACTGTTTGTAAACAAAACAGTTCTCCTCCCTGTCAGCTCATGCACACTGCTTTCAATGGCTGTGCTTTTTTTTTTTTTTTTTTTTTTTTGCTTTTTTCTTTATAGCACTGATCACTGTATTAGTGTCATTGGGGATGTCCGTGAAACCAAGTCTGTTCCCTCCAGTGTCAGAATGCCCGCCGCAGTCCCACTATAAGTCGCTGATTGCCGCCATTACTAGTAAAAAAAATTCCAGTATCTATACCGCCATTTGTAAACGTTATAGCTTTCACGTAAACCAATTAATTTACACGTATTGGGATTTTTATTTTTTTTTTAGTAAAGACATGTAGCAGAATACATTTTGGCCTAAATTTATGATGACATTTTGATTTTTTTTAAACATTTTTTACTGGACATGTTTAATAGCAAAAAGTCAAAAATATAGTTTTTTTCTCAAAATCGTCAGTCTTTTTTTTTTTTTTTATAGCGCAAAAAATAAAAACCGCACAGGCGATCAAATACCACCAAAAAGCTCAAATCGTGGGAAAAAAGGACACACATTTAATTTGGGTGCAGCATTGCATGACTGCGCATTTGTCAGTTAAAGTAACGCAGCGCTGTAGTGCAAAAAATGGCCTGGGAGGGGGGGGGGGGTAAATCCTCAGGGGGGCATGTGGTTAAGATTAGCTACAGAACTGGAAGCTTTAGAAGCTGCTCATGTTATCCAGTGCAGCCTTAGCCATCACTAACCACCACTCCTTTGTTTCTGCATTACAGTCAGCTACAGAAGCAACATTGTAACCAGAAATGCCCAAAGAAAAGAGGTGGAAAGCTTTGTAGCTGCTACTCATTTTTTCTACAAAGTTACCAGTGTTACAAAACCTGATGCCAGATGGATGCTTCTGCTGATAGTGACAATTCGCCAGCAGCAGGATCCCTAAGAGGATTCCTATCTGTCTCTGTGAAATCGCTGCCTTGCAAGCGGAGGCAGCAAAATGTCTCTCTCATCACTAGCATTCAAGATTCAGCAGAGTTTGGGCAAGCAAATATGTGATTCTATAGAAGCAAGTGGAAGCACTCTACCTATTGGTGATTTCTCGCTAATGGCAGAACCTCCTATCTAAACTTAGCCTTAATCATCCCTAAGGAAAAGCTGTCACCTTGCTCATTCTGAGAAAAGCAACAATTTCTTATAGGGCCCCCCTAACATGCTAATGCTCACCTTGCCAGGTCTCCAGCCATTTATTCCTCCTGGTGATAACTAGTGTCAGATGCTAGGTGTAGCAGCAACATTACCTTCTCTGTTGGGTGACAACGCTAGACCCCTGCACCATCACACGAGAGAAGGCCACATGCTCCCACTTACCCAGAAGCTTTAGGTATTGTTGCCAGAGAAGGGGTGGCAAGGGAGTGTTGGCGCAAGATGAGTATCATTGAGTTGGGTGAGCCTTTGCAAAGACATTGTCACTTTACCCTAAATGGGCAAGGTGACAATGTCTCTTTAACCCAAATCTAGCCTCACCTTTTTAGGACTCATTCAGACAGGCAATCTGGAGCAGCCACCAGCCAAAGTCAGTATTACCCGTGGACATGTACACAGTGTATGTGAGCAGCTTTGGCCTGCTGATAGGTGGTTACATTCAGTTTGGGAATCTAGCCGGCCCTGAGTACAGACAGTTTGTTTTCAGGAATGACATTTCTGGCCTCAACTAACCAGCCGGTTTGTATGTATCATAGCCATAGTGCTGCTATGTCCCGAGGCAGTGCTGTTCAGCTTCCAGAACGTAGCAGCCTATCCGCTCCAGTTTGCCTGTCTGAATGAGCCCTTAATTATTCCTTGTGTCAGGGATGTGCTCTCACTGTGTTTGCTGTACCTTCTGATCTTATCATGCTGCTGTGCTTCCATCTCCTCCCAAACGTTCTGTACAGTCTATTGCCACAGACTAACTTCAGTCTGGATGATGCCCAGTGCCATTCACTTATTGCCTCAGTGGCCTCTGACTATCAAGGACACATTCCCTGTAGTCCTCCCCAGTTGATGCCACTAGCGGGTGACACACTTATTTTTTATTCAGCAATTCAGCTTATGTCATATCGCTGCCTGCTGATTGGACAATGAATAAGGATCTTCACTGTTGTCTAGTGGACAGTGAGGTGATGCAGGAAGCAGAAAAGAGATAATCCTGACTGTCTCAATTATAAGACTGATCAGAAATTTCATATCCCTTGGCAAGTGAAACAGTAAACACGTTTTCAGATTTACATTTATTTTTGTCTATAATGCTTTCTTTTTCTTTTTGTCGTGGATTCTTTATTGTATTTTAAAATATTTTACCATTTTTTTACAGTCTAAAAATGCAGACTTCCGTCGAAAGTGGGACAAAGATGAATATGAAAAACTTGCTCAGAAACGAATCCTTGAAGAGCGAGAAAAGAAAGATGGTTGGTATATTTCTTACAAATTGAACGTTGCTGTGGCAAACATGTCAAAGTAACCATTTTTGCCTGTTTTACCACTTAAAACGTAACTAAACCCATCAGTTTAACCATTTCCAAAACCGTTACATTCAAGGCATCCTGTGAAGGTAACTGTCACACCTGCTTGTTTTCTCAACCAAACGGTCAAGCCATCAAATGGCTGGTGTCATAACTGATCCCATGTGCAGCACCATGGCAACTGCAGATCCAACGGAAGCTCAGCTGTGAAGGATAGGAGTGTTTAGTTCTGCTTTAATTTGATACAGTGGGGCACCATGGTGACTGAAAAAAAAAATGTACGCTGACATTTTTTTTATAATCTCTTAAGCTATTATTTATAGCAGACAGTCAAGAAAAGGACAAATGACTAGTCACCAGTATTGCCTTTGGGCTTACTGCAGCTGATCTTTTCCTGTTACTGACTTGTCATGCCCTGTTCTGCAATGTGTCTAAGCATGGAGGTTACCATCTTGTTAAAAGCAGGGCTTCCTGCGTCAGAAATGCCACCTTTTGGTGACTGGTGGTCTGGTAATTTGTGGGATATATTTTAAGAAGCAGCAGATGAGGTTCACAAAGCACAGATTCGCAGAATGAATGAAACAGAAGCAGACAGGTGCATGGTGCTAATTCCTCTCTAACAAGCATCACAACAATGACTGCTAAATCCCACTCCAGATTTTATGAGACTAGTAATCGGAGGCCTCAGTACTTTAGATCTCACAGTAGATACACAGCTATGGGGCTGTTGACACAGGAGTGCCTAGGGATCCTCCCATTCCAGGAAATACTCTATTTTTCGGGAGAAATTCCAGACACAAAGGTACATTTTTGGGGTGCTAATTGGGCACAAAGATTTTTGTTTTATAGATGTTCCCCAATAATATAGCATATCATCACTTTATGATATTAGATCCACCTTAAAGTATAAACTATAGCGGTTACCTTTTCATTTTACGCCACTTTTTCTGAATCTGCCCCAGTATTACCATAAAGAGATATTCTTGTGGAAAGAGCTGCACTCTGTTTATCCAGGTTACTGGTGTTTGCTCTACAGAAAGAACAGCTTTGGTTGCAGTGATAGCAGAATCTTTGCTTTGTGAATGCTGTTCATTGGGGAGAAATGTGAGGTCCTGGGCAGCCATTTAGAACACTGTAAACCATTGTCTTCCTTGAAGAGACAGTGGGTAGGATCCTGTTGTTCTGGGGTATAGGGTTAATGTAATGCTAGGAAATTGTAGAATAGTGCCCTGAGATGATGAATGGCAGCAAGGTGTAGGATAGGGTGTCCTATAGTATGGATGAGGCAATGTTTTGTTCTTTTTGATATAGAAATTAATTTGATTAGCAATGGTCAGGTTATTCAGTAGTTGTTTTTTTTTTTTTTCATTTTTACATACAAACAAGAATGCATGGACTATAAAAACCAAGACTGGCAAAGCCCTTCCAAAGACCGTTTGGCAAAATAAGCAGTACAAAAACCTCATTCTCAAGTAAAGCAGAAAATCTGCCACCCGGAATCAAACATAAAGAATAGGATGATGTATTCCTCAGTAGACCAGAGCTGCAGAAATGCAGAAAAGAGTGATTCCAGCTGCAATTATTTAGTTGCTTTTACTAACTGCTTTTTGCAGTTTACTTGGTGTTGAAGTTGATGCATGCCAAGTGCCCCCAGAGCAAGCGGCTTGCTATGGGGGCGCTTGTTGGGGGGAAAGGAGCCAGGAGTGCCTGAGGGAGACCTGGGAAGAGAAGGATGAGGGCTACTCTGTGTAAAACTGTTGCACTGAGCAGGTAAGTATGACGTATGTTAATTAAAAAATAGAAATCAATTTTAAAAGGCTGATTTTTTTTAAGACAAAAGGCCATTATTAGGGATTAGTAATGGGTATTACTGGGTTACCATGTGATGCAAGAGGGGAGTTGAATGTCTTTTGCGGTCTTGTAGAGAAGGGTTGGTGTGTTGTGCTGTAGATAGGATGGAGTCATTTTATACCTAATGGGTCACAGTGGTCTTTATTGGTAAAATTGCCTTATTCAGTAAAGAGTGCAAAGAAAAAGTTCTAATTCTTTTGTGATGTAATCCATAGCAATCCAAAAGGATTCATTTTGAATTAAGTAAAGTTGTTGGTTGCAATAGGTTGGTGCACTTAAAATCCTGTTGGAGTCATAGAAATAGATATTCAGTCAGACATACATTGCATTATTATGTTTATTTTAAAAGTTAGTTACACTGTGCGGTGCACACAGTGCACATCTTAAGGCCTCTCTCCAGAAAAAATATGAAGGGCTATAATGAGAAGAAAGGGACTGAGACAATAATTGGACTTGGCACTTTTCTGTTTGCACTCTCTATGGAATAAGGCTGTTTGAACAGCTAGGGCTTGTTCACACTTGTGAAGAGACGTGTGTTTTTCTGTATTGGATCCTGTTGCTATAGTGCATTAAACTTACACTAAACAATATCCTCATTCTCAAAAAATAATCTTTACACATCTAGTACATAATAGCCCTGCAATCCTTTATTTTCATGAAATTTTTTTGCACTTACTATGTTTTTCTGCCTCCTTATAACATCCTCCATGAGCTCTTGAACCTCTCCTTTTCCTTCTTTCTTCTGTTTGGAATGTTTTTTTGATCAAGTAATTTTTATTAAAGCTATAAAAAAACATACAAGATAGGAAAAAAATAAAGCAATGCATATCAGAATAGAATTGAAAACAACGAAAATTACATCAACACAAAATACTTAAAACAACAAAAACACTTTATTATTTATGTCTCATAAAGAAAAAAAGAATTAAGAGTACTTCTAATACATTACACCTTAGTAATTATTTTATAACAAAATCAAAAGATACCCCTGAGAGCATATCTTTCAAATCTAAACAATATCACCATACAACCCACCCGCTAAGATAAATAAATACAAAAGTCAAATGAAAACCACATGTTTTGAATGATCTCAAACCACTATACAAATTGAGACCATACTGTGGCTTTAAAGCAGTAGTAAACTGCATGAAAAGAAAAAAAATACCCCCTGCAAGGTAAAGGCATAATGTGCTTGTATTCATTGCATGCTAGCACATTATGAAGGACTTACCTTGAAATAAAATTTCCAGCGGAGTGCTGTCACATATCCCCGTGGCTTCCATCTTCACCCGGTCTTCCTTCTGGGTTCGCAAGCTCTGACTGGCCGAGCCGTGGTGACATCACAGTGTCACGGCACAGTGCTCTGAAGGATCGGCACGGGTATGCCGTTCCTTCAGAGCGGCTATCAGAAAGGGCTAATATCTCCTAAACGGTTCACGTTTAGGGCATATTTTACTTACAGTTAAGCTTTATTAGAAGCTTACCTGTAGGTAAAATTATTAAATAAGAGTTTACTACCCCTTTAACCACTTGCATACTGGGCACAAAAGACCGAAAATTTAAAAGAAAAAGTTTTTATTACCTTCTATTATAAAATTTTGCAAACAGGTACTTTTTTCCCTTTACTGATGTGCGGTGAGGCTGCACTGATGGACATTAATAGGCAGCACTAAAGGACACTGACTGGTGGCACAGATTGGCACTTTTGGTGCTACACTGATATCAGTGCCCTGATTATCAGTGTAGATGTCTCCTCTCACACTTGACGTTTATCGGCAGTACTTTACTTTACTGTGAAAGCATGAGGAAAGTACTGCTGATAACCGGCAAGTGTGTTTACATGGTGATCAGCTGTCAATGGACACAGCTGATCACGTGGTAAAAGGCCACTGTGATTGGCCCCTTACTGTGTCCTGTGATCAGCTGTGTCCAAAGGCTATAGCACGGTCAGGAAGTGGTTAAATCAAGTGGGGAGTCATGGAGAAGGACCAGAGGAGGAACCTACTAAGGTAGATGATAACCAACGTAACCATACTTTTTGGAATTTATTTTTTGGACAGCCCCTGTGCTAGTGCGCCAGTGTTTCTGTCTAAAATAGCATTAACAGCCTTTTACCATTGTGCAAATGTAGGAGGAGAAGGAGACAACCACCTTTTGAGCTATAAGTTTACAGGCAAAAAAAAGATACGTATCAACATTATATAAGGTCCTCAGGAAAAATACCCAGAATCGCCATCTTAGGGTCTGGTAATAGTGTTATACTGCATAGGTCTTGAACTGCAACTAAAATACTAGTCTGGTATCTATAAAGCTTCAGACCATGCCAAAACATATGTATTAAAGAGCTGTCCGTGCCAGAGCATCTCGGACAGCAAGATGAATCAATTCTGCCCCATGAATGTAATTTCTGAGGGGTATATTAGACCCTATCTAGTATAAAAAGTTGAGTCAATCTGGGATGAGATAGCTAGAGTGGGTACTACCTCTCGTGCCATTGTCCCTTGATCATTATCAAATTCTCCTATGCTGTACACTACAAATCCATAGTCTTTAATCCAGTTTGGGAGCGGGCAAAAGATGGTGGCTGCATTCCTACATACAGTTGACCATGGAGAATACACTTAAGCAGCCTCTAAATCAGATCACAACAGAAATGTGAAGACTTGGAGGAGGCTGAGAGCAATAGATTTTTTTTTTTTTTTTTTGAATTATTGAATAGAATATTCTTTTGTTTTAAACCAGCGTTTAGTGTCACTTTAATGGCAGCTGTTATAATAAAAAAAGATGCAAGAAATGTGTATCGGTATGGTGAAGAGCTTTAATATAGAGGGATAACTTCTTTGTGATATGCATACATGTTATGAGGAATTTCCATCTACAGACACTTGATGAACTGACATTTCATATAATATTGCTGCATTCAAAGACACCTAAGATGTCCCAGAACATATGAAAATATATACCGAGTACTTCCTATTTCTGTGCAATGACAAACTTCAAAAGTAACTTTCATTCTTGAACAAACCCTTTCCAAAATGTTGTATGTATGTTTTATATATGCACATAGTGTTATTGTAGAATGTTTAATAATATTTTAGCCTTGATGCTTTTGCAAATGGCTTTCATGCACTTTACAAAATCCAAAGTGGTGCTATGTATCTGCTAATACATATCTCTTATTTGTAGGAAAACCACTACAGCCTCCAGTTAAGAGAGAACTACTCAGGCATAGAGACTACAAAGTTGATCTGGAGTCTAAGCTGGGGAAAACCATTGTTATTACGAAGACCACTCCACAATCTGAGATGGGCGGGTAAGAATGCACCTTTTTTTTTTTTTTGGTTTTTTTTTTTTTTTTTTTTTTTTTTAATTTAGAATGTTCTCTATACTCAAGAAATTGAAGGAGTTTTAAGCACTTCATATCCCGTTTCTTTGCTACCTGCATTTAGTGATTCCTGTATTGACGACCCTCCGGAAACTCCTCCTCCTCAGTACCTCTGTATTTCAGATGGCAGCCACTGAAATGTGTGACACAAGCTGTGCATATTCACAATATATGATTTTAAATTTTGAGGTCAGGCATTCTACCCCCTGTTGCTTTCGAAATATGTAGCAAGCGCCTTACAGCCATGTGCAATGCATGTCATTGTAGTGCACCAGGGCAGGGTTCAGGGGGTTAATGCTGGCAATGAGGAGGTGATGCAGCACCTCCTCACCACCTGTGAAATGCTCTCTGAAGAGTGATCTGAATCCAGAATACTCTTCAGAGAAAATTGGTGTGAAGGACCAATGTGAGTATGCATGTTCCATACCTGATTAATCCCTGTAGAAGCTAGAAATCACTGTAGTAGTTCCCACTTCCAGATTCTATGCCGAGCAGCTGCCCTGTTGCATTGTAATAACAGGGTTGCTCGCTTGTGCAGAGAGAAACAGGTAGAATGTCTCTGCCTGATTTGGAATAAACATGCAGCAGGTGAGGTAGGTAATTTTTTATTTTAAAAAAAAAAATATTTTAACCTGTTGACACCAGAAGTACGCACTTATGCAGCATCTCCGGGTGTGAGCCTTAATGCCGAGAGGCCACATATATGCGTACCAGAATGTAAACACAACTGTGCAGAGTGTGCTCCCTGCACAGTTAAAAGCAGTTAACCACTCCTGATCTATACTTGCAATCGGCAGCTTTCCAATCATGTGACTGCTGTGACAGCCAATCATGGCGATCACATAAGCAGAAACCGTGCCCTTCCTCCCAGCAACAGAAACCTCCTTAAAAGGCCAGGTGGGGCCAAAATTAAGGGGTTAATGGCTGTTTTTTAAGCCATCCTTGTGATATACTGGACAAAAAAACTGAGTACTGTCCATGATGCTTTTTTATTTGTACTAACATTCAAATTTTCAGGACAAGCTTTTGGGATATGCCACCGTAATAAAGGTGCAAGCAGTACTTATCCTTGAAGATGGTACACCCCAAAAGCATGTCCTGAAATTTTGGATGTTAGTGCAAATGTAAGAAGGATCACACGCAATACAGTAGTAAAAAAGTTGTTTGTATTCATTCACTTGTAACAATCATTTCAAGATAGACTGGATGAAATGGATTAAAATGGCATGTTAACCCCCCCCCCTCCCAAATGATCTTTTTCTAGTTTTGGATAGAGGTTGTAATTTGGACTTTGCTGGGTTTTTACTGCTATCTGTGAGGCTCTGTCAGAGAGATTTCCCATCACTTACTGTCCTGCTAACAGTTTCACTAGACAGGAAGTGGGGGGTAAGTCAGTCTAATGCAGTTTCAGATAGCAGTAAAAACCTGCAGTAGTTCTAATCCGTCTCCACTCTATCCAAAAGTAAGAAAAAGGTTTTGGCTGGGCATAGACTTTAACCGCTTCCCCTCTGCCTTATAGCAGAAATACTGCTACAGGGGTGACCAAAATTGTGTGTGTGTATATGTACACACACACAATTTTTTTTTTCAGGTAGTTACCAAAACATAGACAATCTATAGTTCTAAAATGGATATGAGCTGAAAGTACACACTCTCAGGTTTAATTTGAGGGTATGTACGTCTAAATTGGAGGAAGGGTTTAGGAATTACAGCTCTTAAGAGTAGCCATCCCCTGTTTTCAAGGGACCAGAAGTAATTGGACAATTGAATATAATCATAAATAAAATTTTAATTTTAAATATTTTGTTGAGAATCCTTTACTGGCAATGTAAAGTGTATAATCCTCCTGCGCTCAGATGTAAACTCTAAATAAAGCTGCTAACACACCAGTGAGGGGGATTGATACTATGTTGGACCTTACAGGAGGGGGTACAGGTTTCTGATCGGTGTGGTATTCTCCTAAAAGGCGTTTTGACCCTGTAGGGTCGCTTCATGGAGGTAAGAGACCAAGTAGGTTTTGTCCCTGGGAGGAAGGCAGGTGATAACGTTCCTAAGGTGGTCCATCTTATACACTTGCTACAATGGACAATAATATGATAAAATAATGTGGTGCTGCTGTGGCTTGAATTCAGTGTTTGGGGGTCGTCTGACAAACTCTCCGGCCACTAGACCCAAAAAGAACAATCTTACTTTCATCAGTCCACAAAATGTTGCGCCATTTCTCTTTAGGCCAGTCAATGTGCTCTTTGGCAAATTGTAACCTCTTCAGCACGTCTTTTTTTCAACAGTGGGACTTTGCGGGGGCTTCTTGCAGATAGCTTGGCTTCACATAGGCGTTTTCTAATTGTAACAGTACTCACAGCTAACTTTAGACCTTCTTTGATCTTCCTGGAGCTGATTGTTGGCTGAGTCCTTGCCATTTTGGCTATTCTTCTATCCATTCGAATGGTAGTTTTTCACTTTCTTCCACGTCTTTCAGGTTTTGGTTGCCATTTTAAAGCATTTGCGATCATTTTAGCTGAGCAGGCTATAATTTTCTGCACTTCTTTTATATGTTTTCCCCTCTCCAATCAACTTTTTAATCAAGGTACACTGTTCTTCTGAACAATGTCTGGAACGACCCATTTTCCTCAGTATTTCAGAGAGAAATGCACTGTAACCAGCATGTACAACATTTGCTGCCTTCCTTAAATAAGGGCAATAATTGCCACCTGTTTTCAAAGAATGAATGACCTCACTAATAGAACTCCACACTGCTATTATTTTGAACATGCCCCTTTCAATTAGTGATTCAATTACACAGAATCAGCAGCATGCATGTCATGACTGTTGGGTCTGTTGGATTTCTATGACTCTACTACACCTGCTAGTAAATTATTTGCCATGTAGAAATATCATTTCTACCAAAAACAGTGATTGATCAGGTTAGTGATGTCTGACTGCTATTATTTTGAACACAAGTGTGTAAGTGTGTGTGTGTGTGTGTGTGTGTGTGTGTGTGTGTGTATATATATATATATATATATATATATATATATATATATATATATATATATATACACACAGTTGCAAGAAAAAGTATGTGAACCCCTTGGGATTACGTGGAGTTTTGCATGAATTGGGCATAAAATGTGCTCTGAACGTCATCTAAGTCACAACAATAGAAGAACACAGTCTGCTGAACATAATACTACACAAACATTAGATGTTGCCATGGTTTAATTGCACATAACATGTAAACATTCACAGTGCAGGGAGGAAAAAGTATGTGAACCTTTGGACTTAATAACTGGTTGACCCTCTTTGGCAGCAATAACCTCAACCAAACGTTTCCTGTACTTGCAGATCAGACCTGCACAACGATTTGGAGTAATTTTGGACCACTCCTCTTCACAAAACTGTTTCAGTGTAGCAATGTTCTTGGGATGTCTGGTGTGAATCGCTCTCTTAAGGTCATGCCACGGCATTTCAATCGGGTTGAGGTCAGGACTCTGACTGGGCCACTCCAGAAGGCGTATTCTGTGCTTTTCCAGCCATTGTTTTGTTGAATTACTTGAATGCTTTGGGTCATTGTCCTGTTGCATCACCCATCCTCTGCAGAGCTTCAGTTGGCGGACAGATGGTAGTACGTTTTCCTGCAAAATGTCTTGATAAACTCTGGAATTCATTTTCCCATCAATGACAACAATCCGTCCAGGCCCTGAGGCAGCAAAGCAGCCCCAAACCATGATGCTCCCTCCGCCATGTTTTACAGTGGGGATGAGGTTTTGATGTTGGTGTGCTGTGCCTTTTTTTCTCCACACATAGTGTTGTGTGTTCTTCCCAAACAACTCAATCTTGGTTTCATCTGTCCACAGTATATTTTGCCAGTAGTGCTGTGGAACATCCAGGTGCTCTTTTGAAAACTTCAAATGTGCTGCAATATTCTTTTTGGACAGGAATGGCTTCCTCCGTGGTGTCGTCCCATGTACTCCATTCTTGTTTAATGTTTTCCTTATTGTAGATGTGTGAACAAAAATGTTAGCATGTGCCAGAGATTTCTGTAGGTCTTTAGCTGACACTCTGGGATTCTTCTTTACCTCATGCAGCATTCTGCGCTGTGCTCTTGCAGTCATTTTTACAGGACGACCATGCCTAGGGAGAGTAGCAACAGTGCTAAACTTTCTCCATTTGTAGACAGTCTGTCTTACCATGGACACATGAACATCAAGGCTTTTGGAGATACTTTTGTAAACCTTTCCAGCTTCATGCAAGTCAACAATTCTTGATCGTAGGTCTTCTGAGAGCTCTTTTCTGCGAGGCATGGTTCACATCAGACAGTGCTTCTTGAAACCAGTAAACCCAAAACAGGTGTGTGTTTTTCAAGGGCAGGACAGCTGTCAGCAACACATCCAATATCATCACACTGATTGGAGTCAAGGTTGGCTCACTCCTGGCTCCAATTAGCTCTGGAAGAAATCATTAAGCTAGGGCCTCACATACTTTTTCCTCCCTGCACTGTGAAAGTTTACATGTTATGTGCAATTAAACCATGGCAACATCTAATGTTTGTGTAGTATTATGTTCAGCAGACTGTGTTCTTCTATTGTTGTGACTTAGATGACATTCAGAGCACATTTTATGCCCAATTCATGCAAAACTCCACGTAATCCCAAGGGGTTCACATACTTTTTCTTGCAACTGTGTGTATATATATATATATATATATATATATATATATATATATATATATATATACACACACACAGTACATTATTACCATGTGTTCTGGTGCACTACATTTAAAAAAAAAAAAAAAGGTAAAGGCTTTCCTGTGGGCAGCCCATTGAAGTTGTTGGGCTGCTCCAACACAACGCACTGTACTGTGCGTAAAATGTGTGCATTGTCACATGGAAACTATGTAAAGTTGGCCTAATGGGGACAATAACAAATGACATGCTGCATTCTGTGAAAGCTGAGTTGCCAAGTCCTCTATAACTTTATCATTCCTAATTTCCTTCCTTATTTCTGCTGCTGACAAAGAGCTGCACATGCACAATCTCTGCTGCCTTAGTTGCCTTGATCACCATGGTGAGATCCGCAGAGTTTAGATGATGTCATCTAGAGAGATCCAGAGAAAGCAACAGATTTCAAGAGAAATCTTCCTCTGTTTAAAGCGTGGTATGGAGATGGTTGTGTACTTGATTGCAATGTTACATCTCCAAAGAGAGGCTTGGTTAGGCATGCAGAAGAGTGGTAGGAAGGTAGGCGCTGGAATAATCCAAAATGGCGCTGGCTTTGTGGGGAGGGAGGGAAGGCTTGCAGGCTGGACAATTGTTAAGATGAGAATCAAAGGAAATCAAAAGGAAATAAACATTGTATAATTACTTTGAACACATTTGATGTAAGATGCTTTGTTTTATCTAGCAATGGAGTGCAGAGAGTATTCCTGCTATAAAGTGAACCTGTCATACCTTACAATCTTGCAAAGCTACAGGGGTGCTTTAAAGTTTGTGAGCCTTTTTTACTTTTCAAAATTTAGCCAAATATGACACAGAACCTAATTTGTCCATAAACTAGACAGTGAGAACCCAAGCATTATACTTGTTCATTTATTTAAATGATTTAAAGTTACATATTTGTATACAAACCACTAAGGGCGCATGCTAACAGACAGCACACTGTGAATTCCAGTGACTGGAATCAGAGGCATGTGTGTGGAAGAGCTGTGGCTACTCAGCCTATATAAAATAGTGACAGGCTGATAGCTGCTGCAGCTATCCATGACTGTTCGAACATCTAGAGATTAGCTGCAGTTAGAGACTGATTACTGTGGCAGGATGCAGACAGACTGCAGCATCTTGCTGCTAAAATTTGCAGGGTGTGCTGATCACCCATGTGAATGCACCCGAAGGGATTGATTTACTAAAACTGGAGAGTGCAAAATCTGGTGCAGCTGTGCATGGTCTCCAATCCGCTTGTAACTTCAGCTTGTTCAATATAGCTTTTTTTCAGTAAATCAAGTGTCTTGGTTCACACCAGTGCGGTTTGACCGTTCCAAATCGCATGACATGTCGCACCCTATTTGCGCCTGTGGAACCGTTTAAATCGGTTCAACTTGGCGGAGCCACACCAATTTTGAGGAAAAAAGGTTCCTGCACTTTTTTTGTCGATTTCATGTGCGACTTGCATAGGCATATGTGCATGAAGTCACACAGATGTCAGGCAATCCGCACATGGAAATTACACTGACCTGCTTTGAAATTGTGCTACTTCAAGTGAAGTAGTTGTAGAATTTTCTGAGACACATATAATACTTCTTTAGTGTCTATAGGCGATTTTGCGAATAATTAAAGAGCCGGTGAAGTAAAAAAATAAAGTGTGGTTTTATTTTATCACACAATTGTTTAAAATAACAATGTAAAGCGTATCATGAACAGTTCTGTGTAGGTAAAACAGAAGTTATAAAGATGCGTCACCCTTATATTCATGGCTGTTGTCCTTCATGTGCTTTGGTCTTGTGGTGCTTGTCCTGAGCTTTTAGCAAGAAGACGGAAGTGATGAGCTCTTGTCTTAGAGAATGCACCTGTTCCAGTCTGTCATAATCATAGCATCTTTATGCCAAACTTGTGTGAATATGAGTGTATGTGTGTGTCTGAAGCGCTCTCTTCGGATGTATTTTTATGATGCTTGTACGTGTCATAATTTGTGATCCTAGAACCTTGTATGGCAGACAATACTGCTTAGCAGAGCAATTTCATTGAAGGGAGGGGACACTACATATATCGTTTCTTGGTTGACAGGCACATATGTAATGACCATAAGCTGACAATGTTGCATCAGCCTGCTCATGTTTAAATGATAATATAAACTAAGAATGTATCTTTACAACATAATATCTCATTAATGTTGCATAACCAAAAATCTACTTATGTAACACATTACCAACTTATAAAACAAACTAAATACACACAGATACTATTAGAATATATTATTGCATACTAACTCTATTTTGGTTCACTCCTGACTCCCATGACTTTCTACACTAGAGTCCTCTAACCAGCTATGCCCTTCTATAGAATACTCAGCTTTCAGCCAGTTAGCTTAATGAACTCCTGTCTCAGCTATAACTGAAGAAATTAACACTATTATTGGTTCAAGGCCATTCACACATTTTAATATTAATTATGATGAATCATAAAAAACAAATATTTTGCAAGCGTGCCATCAATATAAGTGCCGAATTATGAATTTGATATTTATCAGTAGTGCGATTTCAAAGTCTCATTCAGTGTGAACCTGGGCCCTGTTCAATTGAAAGGGAAATTAGGTCAGTTTTCTCAGTCAGTGGGATAATAATCAGGTGTAAGGCCCTGCCTCTTTTAGAGAACACAAATCTGGGTCATTGCTATCTTAGGTTTTGTCCTAAGACATGAACTGCAGAGGCTGTGTCAAAATAGACAAGCAAAGGACAATGGGCAAGTCCTCTATTGAGTTTGGTCTCCCTTCAGCTGGTCATTTCCCCATTGCTGACTTACCATGACTTCTACACGGTGGGGGAGTGTTACCCAGTTTTCACTGGTGCACTCAGTATCTTGTTCACATGTGCATGGTAGCCAATCAGCTTCTAACCTCAGCTCATTCAGTTACGTTTTGGCAGTAAAACCTGGAAGCTGATTGGTTGCTATGCAGAAGTGAGACTGATTTTGCACTCTCCAGCCTTAGTAAATAAACCCCTGTGTCTGTGTATGAAGGCAGCCATCTTAGTAGAGGAGTCGGGCTTTGCTTCCTCAGGGTGAGAGGGTGAGGGTGAGACCCTCTGGACCAGAATGGCTTGCCGTTATTTAATGAAACTGCATTATAAATTGTGCCAACAAATTTTGCAGAAAATGTCAGGGTATGACCTGAAGTTTAGGAGAAAATGGATCATATATCATGACAATGAGCCTAAACACACAAGTTGATCTACCAAAAAATGGTTGAAGCAGGAGAGCGTTTTGGGTATAACTGAGTCAGTCGTGATGCCCGTTCTATAGAAATGTTGTGGAAGGACCAGAGCTAGGTAGCTCACGTGGGGAAGCCTATCAACAGTCACTGAAATCTGAAGCTGTTCTATGATTCTGGCCATACACTGATCAATATGCGGAGTTTCTATCAATGTGTGGCCTCTCCCACTCGACAGAAGTGGACTGTCACATCAGAATACAATGCCCTGGCTGGGGTTATTCCCCCATCCACATAAACTAGGTGGCTGAACAAAAAAAACCTAACTACGTATGACCAGTCTGATGTGGAATTGGCAAAAATTCCTCCAAGCACATGTGCATTAATGACCAAGAGTTCCTGCAAATCATTTGTTGCAGATATTGCTGCCCAAGCGGGGCACATCAGTTACTTAAAGCAAAGGTTCACATACATTTGCCACCTATAAATATATACAGTAGCTTTGGATCTGTTTACTGAAATTTTAGGTCAGATTTATGTAGAAATATTGAGCATTCAGAAGGGTTCAGAAACTTTAAAGCACAACTGTAAGTGCGGTACAAAACTGGAAAACATCTCTATGCCTCTCCTTTGCTTCCCTGGTTCATTTATTTACTTTTCAGAAAGTAGATATACCTCTGTGTTTTTTTTTTTTATTGTTTTTTGTTTTGTTTTTTTTGTAGTGTTCTGTTTTCTTTTTCTTTTTGACACTGTAATTCGTTTGACTAGATTATGGTTAAAGCTGAACTCCGCATGTGGGGACACATTTGAAATACATATGTAGTGACTGTTCTATTTTGCTAAGGGTATATAATGCTATGTAGCCAGTCTTCATCTTGCACTCTAGATGCTTCTGCCAGACAGCAAAGCCCGAACCTCTGCTATGATAGCACACCTTGGTTAAATGGGTTATCAGTATTTTGATAGGCCAATGACAGAGCCTAAGCACACTGCATCATCATGTGCACTGTACTTGTGGCAGCGTGTTTGCCATTGCCATATATGGATGTGTGCGGCCTCTCCATCAGTTGCTTGTGATTGCGTTCCTGTCTTCTCAGGATTTACTGGGTTCCCTGCAGCCTGGGGCCCCTGGTGAGAACTTTGCCTCTGAAGTGATATCTCATCCTGGATGTCATTCCTCTCAGGAGAATTTTACACCCTCGGATGCTACAGCCCCACTTGCAGTTGTTGGTACCTAATAGCTGCAATCCACTCAATTTAATCTCAATCCCCATGCTCCTAAAAACCAACCTCCCTTTTTCATGTGCACTCTGGAATGCCCGCTCTGTCTGTAATACGCTCACCTCTGTCCATGACCTTTTTGTCTCCTGCTCCTTTAACCTACTAGCAATTACAGAAACCTGACTTCAATCATCAGATTCTGCTTCTCCCTCTGCACTTTCCTATGGAGGCCTTCTCTGGACTCACTCACCTAGACCCAGTGGTCTGAAAGGAGGTGGAGTTGGTTTGCTTCTATCCCCACTGAGCACCTTTCAAGTCTTCCCTAACCCTCCCTCTCTATCCTTCTCTTCTTTTGAGACTTGTTGCATTCGGCTGTTTTCTCACATTTCTCTGGGGATTGCAGTGATCTACCGGCCTCCTGGACCGTTGTCACGATTTCTTGATGACTCCTCTGCTTGGCTACCCTACTTTCTCTCCTCTGAAATACCCACTATCATTCTTGAAGATTTTAACATCCCCATTAATGAGAACAACCCAGCTAGATCCCAGCTCTTCAACTTAACCACATATTTTGCCTTAACAAAGTGGACACAGTCCTCCACTCACTCTGATGGGAATACATTAGACCTTGTTTTCTCCCATCTTTGCACTTCCTACAACCTCACAAACACCCCCTTTCCTCTGTCTGATCACAATCTCATCACCTTCAGTGTCCCTCCAAGCAGCAAACAATTGCCTGCAGAAACCTTCCCCACGTAAAACCTTTTTTTTTCACTCTGCAACTGACCGCCTCTATGACAGAATCTCTCCCCTGTCCTGCCCTGACCTGACTACTGCTGTCTACAACAGTTTGCTTTCATCCACACTAGACTCACTTGCTCCTCTAACTACACAAAGTATCAGGCACCGACCTTTACAACCGTGGCAGACTGACAACACCAGAAATCTTAAGAGACACAGTCATGCACTGGAGCGATTGTGGCGTAAAACTAAATCTCAGCAAGCATTCACCCTATATAAATCGGTTTTCTTAACATATAATTCCTCCCTCCATGCTGCCAAACAAGTCTACTTTTTCACTCTTATTAATACCTTGTCATCCAGTCCTTATCTCTTCTCTACTTTTAACTTTCTACTTTCTCCACCTCCACCCCGTAACTCACTCACTGCTTACGAGATTACAAATCATTTCAAAAACAAGATTGATGCAATTCGTAGGGGCATCTCCACTGCACAGACATCTATCCCACTTAGCATACCTTATACTAAACTTCCCTCAACACTTTCCTCTTTTGACCTTGCTACTACTGAAGAGGCTACTGAAGTTTTCTCAGAAGCTCATCTCACCACGTGCCCCCTGGTGGATCCTGTCCTCTCTCAGCTACTACGGTCACCCTCTTCTTCTGTCCTATACGCCTTCACTCACATCTTCAATCTCTCCCTCTCTACTGGAGCCTTCCCCTCCCCCCTAAAGCATGCACAGATCACTCCCATACCTAAAAAGTCCTCGCTGGACCCCATAAGCCTGAACAACTTAAGACCCATCTCCCTGCTCCCGTTTACCTCTAGACTATTAGAATGCTTAGTCTACAATCGTATGAGCTCCTACCTCACTAACAACAAACGTTTTGACCCTCTACAGTCTGGCTTTTGCTCACCCCACTCCACTGAAACCGATGAAACTGCCCTACTAAAACTCATTAATGATTTACTAACTGCTAAAACCAATGGCTACTACTCCCTACTCTTACTACTTGACCTCTCTGCGGCTTTTGATACTGTTGACCATCCTCTCCTCCTCAAAAAAACTCCACTCTCTTGGCCTCCGAGACTCTGCTCTCTCCTGGTTCTCCTCCTACCTATAACTCTGTCTCCTCCTCTCCACTTCCTCTTTCTGTAGGGGTCCCTCAAGGTTCTGTCCTTTGACCCCTTCTCTTCTTCATCTACACCTCCTCCCTTGGTCACTTGATAAACTCCCATGGCTTTAAGTACCATCTCTATGCTGATGACACACAAATCTATCTTTCTACTCCTCACCTCACCCATTCAGTCTCCTTTGGCATTACTAACCTACAAGTGACATATCAGCATGAATGTCACTCCACTTCCTCAAACTAAATCTTTCTAAAACTGAGCTTATACTATTCCCTCCAGCCCATGCCCCTCCCCTGACTTTTCCATCAAGATCAATAATACAACTATCAGTCCCTCCCCTCATGCCAGGATACTAGGTCTAATCCTAGACTCCCATCTGTCCTTTCAACTCCAAATCCAATCACTTTCCAAATCTTGTAGACTTCACCTCTGCAACATCTCCAAGATATGTCCATGCTTAACCTCTGAAACCACTAATCAACTTATTCACTCCCTTGTGATCTCTCGTCTTGACTACTGTAACTCCCTCCTCATTGGCCTACCTAATCGCAGGCTATCCTCTCTTCAGTCTATCATAAATGCTGGTGCCAGACTTATCCACCTTATTAACCGTTCCACATCTGCCATCCCTCTCTGCCAGTCTCTCTACTGGCTTCCCATTGCCCAAGGAATAAAATTAAAAACATTATTAATAACATATAAAGCCATTTATAACTCTACCCCAAATTACATCACCAATCTTGTCTCCAAATATCACCCAAACTGTCCTCTCTGCTCCTCCCACGACCTCCTGCTCTCTAGCTCCCTTGTCTCCTCCTCCTCCCATGTTAGTCTCCAGGACTCCTCCAGAGCCTCCCTCAACCTCTGGAACTCTCTACCCCAATCTATACAGCTATCTTTTACTCTGCCCACTTTTAGGCAATTTCTGAAAACCTATCTCTTCAGGGAAGCCTATCCTGCCTTCAGCTATTACTGGAATGTTCTATTCCTCCTGTCAGTTCATCCCCCCCCAGTTATTACCTTTTTGTACCACCAGCCTCCTCCCTCTTAGATTGTAATCTCCACAGATCAGGGCCCTCTTGCATTGAACTGTATCGTTGCTGTATTGTCTCCCTTTATACCGTAAAGCGCTGAGCAAACTGTTGGTGCTATATAAACCCTGTATAATAATCAGAATTCCCCCCTAGGGGATTCCTTGACTTGCTAGATCAGCCAGGACCATTTCTTGCCACTCTTTCAGACATTGGACCCTATGTGTATCCTAGTCCCCTTCCCTGGCACTTCCAATGTGGATTGCATGGATGAGCCCCGCTTAAAGTGTCAGCTTTCTGGACCCTTGTTCTCAGATGTCTTAGGATGGACCCAACACATTTTTTTTCCTTTAGAGGATTAAGAAAACATCCTGTTGTAATGGTCTCCCCTTCTTTTTGACTCTCAACTTCTTCAAACTACTCATTTTGGAATCTGGGAACCTGGACTTGGGTGAGACATCCAGACATCTACAGGCCAAGATGCGACTTGCTTGACTCAGCGGTCTTTTGGGTTTATGGTATAGTCTCCTCTTCCAATCAAGTTGCTCCCCATCCCCATTTGAAGGGATTCCCTGATCTGGACTAAGTTGGACATTGGCTAGGTGTTGTAAGATATTCACCTTTGTGAACTCGAGTCTTCCCCATATCAGGATACGTGACCTGATCCCTATGCTGGAGGACATGGAAAGTAATGCCTACAACTGCGCTGTCTTCCTTAGAGATGTTGCGTTGCTACCTGCTTCTCTTCAACTGGTATTACCTTCTTCAGAGAGAAAAGAATGCAAAACTGAGTGAACCTCATCTGCTGCATTGCAGAAAAACACCCATCACTGAAGGACACTCTTTTTCCACTGGGTTGTTGGTAGACAACACACTGATATGCTGCAGGGACTTCTGTTGGATATTTTAGTATGTCAAGAGGCCTTCACAGAACTTGATTTCTTGGAGCTCTGTCCATCATCTATGGCTGATCTGCAACCTCCTGTGGAGGTTCTCCTGGTCCCTTGCTTGGCTTTCATGCAATACTTGTTAGCTGTTTGGCTTTGGTCCCTGCCCCTCACACCACAGCTGTGGATGCTACACTGGACCATGGCAGGTCAGATGTCCCTTAGAACCATATTGTGTTTTTGAGTAGGCAGGTCATAAAAACTTTTCTGTCAGGCCCCAAAGGCACCTTTTGTCCCTTAACAGACAATGGAGAAGATTTATTTTTGTACTTGTTATCCTCAATGTGCTTGAAAAAAAGATTTCACAAGACCCACCACTCTGTTTATGTATTGGCCCTGTGTACATCTTTTTCACAAAACTAACGCATGCTGGGTAGAAGAGTGGTTGTACAGGGACTGGCTTACAACTTTTGGACAGTATCCCTGCCTCCTGTAGGTGTCATTAAAACCAGGCTGTTTGTAAATACTTGTGTCCCTCAATCGACTCCTAGAAATAGATTTCACTTCGACTACAAAAATTTTATATATGGCTTTAGATGTGCTTTAACACCGGCAGCTTATGTTAAAGTTATAGCATAAGCAGACCACACAAGCACAATAAAATACTTAAATATAAAAATACAGATGTTCTCTAAAAGATCTACTACTACCCTTGATGACTGTATATGCAATAGTAATCACCACTGTACAGAAAATGAGATGTATTTGCTCTATTTTATCTGCATTGAAAAATTGAGGTTCCGTGGAATTACTGGACAGGAAATAAACTGTGTGCAGAAAAAAAATATTTATTCCCACTATTCCACCTTCATTTAAAATCTCTTCTATTTTCTTTATTTAATCCCCCGAAATGATGACTTATTTGTTCATGAATGTTATTAAAACTCTTATACAAAGCAGATTATGAAAGTGATCTAATTAATGGTTAGCCGCCCATTCATTTAAATTACAATAACTCTGTTGACAAGTTTTCCCATCTGCTCATTGTAGATAAACATAATTTTGTAGAAAAGCCTCTGCTTATTTAGTAATTGTAGTATTGTAACATTTTGGAGATTGTTATAACTTTTCTTCTCTTCGCCTTTCCAAACTGTTTAAGCATCAAAGTGCTTAAGAGCTTTAATGATTTTGTTTAAGCATAAAAAATCTGTTTAGTCCAGTTTTGTCTTCATTAAATGTATTTTTAAAATACTGCTGGTATAACTGCCTGAAATGTTTTTTTAATACTCTTTCCGCAATCCCCTACACAGCAGAAATCGGACTAAGAGTGGGAGGTTATGCATTGTGAGCAAATAGGGTTCTATTGCTTTGCATAAAGCTGCCAAGCTAATGTTTATAGTCTCTGGAAGTTAAATGGGGAAATGTGATCAGCTCACATTGAAGAGACCTTAGCAGGTTGAGGGTGCCCTTTAATAGTCCAGTAAGTAAGGAGGTGACACATGAAGAGGCTGTATTGTTATCACCGCCCCAGCATGGTTGTGTGAATCACAATTGCAAATATTTTCACAGCAACATACCCATTCACATATATGTATTACAACTTATGTATTCAGCTGTTTGGTTTGAATTCATCTGTAGATGTTTATAACACTACACCGATGTTTCTTTTTCTTCAATAAAAGAAGACCTTGTACTCTTGCACAGCGGTTGCTGACCCGCAGCTAATAAAAATCTATTGATTCACTTGAGAAGACACGCTTGTCCAAATATCAAACAGAGTAAACAACATATGTAGACTTGGAGAGCAATATGTCTGATATTTGCAGCATAGGAAAACATAATTTTAGAATGTTTTATATTTATGGTATCTGAGCTATCTTCATTGAGTAAAATATCAGGGCTCGACCCATTCAGGCTTTACACAGATCTCTGGAACTGCTGTAGAGATGCTTTGCTGTTACGCATTTAGGAAGGGGTCACTCGAAGCAGTGTCAGTTATATTTGTAGTGAGTTAGAAGTAGAAGCCAGCAGCTGATTGCTTGCTTTGTTCATCAATTCTTCTTGTTTTTTAAGTGAAGCGCAATATGATTTAACAAATAGAAGTGCACATTTACTCATAGGTTCAGACTGCATGTCAGGACTTACAAAAGGTAAACTACTGTAAACTATTCACACAAAAAATTCTCTCATCACTGTCTCGTGCACCCAAAAAGCATACATTTTTAAAGTCTAAAGGTTTTCTGTCTTAATGCACAAAGGTAAAATACCTTCTGTGTACTACACCCCCCCGACCCCCTTTTTATATTCACTTGAGCCCCCTCTCAATCCAGCGATTGTGCACAGCAGCTTTGGCTGTCCCGAGTCTCTTCTCTCCTCCTTGAGAGACAGAAGTGGAAGCCAATGGCTCCCTTGTGCTGCTAATCACCGTCAGTGAGCCAATGAGGGGGCGGGACAAGCTGAGGCTCTGCGTCTTATGGACGCATAGAGCGGGGCTTGGGAGTGAGCATGCACCAGTGCCCCACTGGTCAAGGGGAGAAGCCAGGAAAGCCTTGAGGACCTGAGAAGAGGGGGATCTGGGCTGCTATGTGCAAAACCATTACACAGAGTAGTTTATTATGACATGTTTGCTGTTTTTAGGAAACAAACAAACCCTTAATATCACTTTAAAGTGTTACTAAATCCAAGACCCTGCATTCTCTATATCTGGTCTCCCACAGTACACATAACATGGAAATGCAATTATTTTAGTAAATATAAACTATTAAATCTCTTTTCTCATCAGCAGTTAGAGCAGTTTTGTGACCTCTATCAGTGTACCTTTCATTAAGGCAGTCATGTTGATGGTGCTGGTCCTGTTGCTCATCTCTTGTAAACCCAGGACTGCTGTAGCTGACAGCATAAAGAAGAACATTGCATTTGTGGGAACCCGCGCTCCTCAATCTCTCCTGCACTGAGAAAACCAGAAGCTGTCAGAATTGAACATTTCAGGTTCATTGCTTTGATGAGCTAGAGACCAGGGAAACACTCCAGCTTATAAGCACTCAGTTGGGGGAAGCTATAGAGCAAATTAGGTGTGTTGCATGCACATGTGCTGACAGGAGGAGAGAGCACTGTGAGCAGATTGAACTATGTTTCCTTCAGTAGCCAATCATTGGCTGGTGAGAGGGAGCTGACCAAGCTTTGTTTACTGCTTCAGAGAAAAGGTCAGGACACCAGCCTGGCTATACAGACTGTGTAAATCTTAGGGACTGGATGGACTGAAACACACATTCTAGGGATAATGGTTGCTATAGGTTTAATTTATCAGTTTTACTGGTGCTCAGCTTTACTAAGAGAAAAGTGGGGACAGTCACAGCTGTCCTGTTGAAAAGGTTTCTTTCCTTGCTGTCTCTGCTTTTAGCATAGTCCCCAATCATACAGCGAGTTAAATCACATCTTCTTCCAAAATGATGTTTCACTTTATTGATGTTATTGGATGAGCTTAGGGGCTTGTTCACATGCATGACCAGGGGTTGGTAAAAAAAAAAAGTGGGTGAGCCGTGGTTTGATGGCCCACCTGAACAAAGAGATGTAACCGCTCAGGGCTGTGCACATGCTCTAATTCTTTGCTTCACAGCCATGGTAAAAATCAAATGGCATGTCGCATTCAGTGGACGGTACTTCACGGAACATGAACCGGTTTAAGTGAATAGAGCCATGCTGCAGCTGTGTACAATGCGCATGGTTGTGGCATGGGGGATTGGTATTTCCAGAGTTAAAACCGGCATTGAGGAGGCGACATATCAAATACCCTCTGAAAAGGGATCCATCAATGATAGCCACACGTCTAATCTACCAGGAAACTAGTATTTCAGATGTAAGGGGCAGCAGTGGCAGCCTACATTCTATAGTGACCATACAGGATCGGAATTCGGCTGGTTCAGCAGGGGCCGGACGAATTACAGTCCAAGTGTAACCACTGCAGTTGAACAGAATTGATCTACCAATCAACCTCTGTTCAATCGACCTTTTGGATCAAAGCTGCTAAATCAGTGACTGCATCACTGATCTGTGCATTCTAGCAGAGGGTGACTCTCTATGCTGTCAGAATACACTAGAGCAGTGAGGAGGATTCCCCCATCCACCTCTAATTTGTGAATGAGACAATTGGTATTTATTTATGTTTGTTTTCATTTTTTTTTTTTTTTGTTCAGCCTACTGGCTGAAAGAGACAACCATGTATGGACAGCTTTACTTTTAGGGCTTGTTCAGACATGTGACTATCATTTTCCATTATTCTGAAAAGCGATCTTTGGTTGATCGCTTTTTAAAGGTTGTTTGACAGGCAATGAGGAGGTGCTATGTCACCTCCTCACCACCTGTTTTAACCCTGAAAATACAGACTACACTTAAATGCGACATGCCGTTTAATTTCTGTAACAAAGAAAAGCATCAGGCTGTGCCATGTGTACAGCTCTGAGTGGCTGCATGTCAAATTGCCTGCATTTACTGACCCACTGCCACCTATGTAAACAGGCTCTTATACTGGAATAAATAAAAAAAAATGTATTTAACAAAATGAAGTACTGTACTTCCAGGACACTTATAAGAATTACACATACACACAGGTAGGTTTCACAGCAGTAAAGAAGACACACAGAATGTACAGATATATAAAATATATAGAAACATTTGAATAAGGAAAGTAAGTGTATTTTCCCTAAGCACATTCTTTGTATTGTATTATATTATAGCAGTGCTTACCTGAAAGCAGTTTTTGATATGACTTTTACATTTGCATGAGTGCTCTCTTTTTTTATAAAGACCAGAATACTTGATTTTGCTGGGTAAAATGTTCAAGGAGAAATGTATCTAACTTTTTTTTTGTTTAATTTAAACGTTTTTTTAAGCATTAACAAAATACATTTTGTTTTTGTTCTTGCACCAGTTATTATTGCAATGTCTGTGACTGTGTAGTGAAGGATTCAATCAACTTCTTGGACCATATCAATGGCAAAAAACGTGAGTTTTCTAAAAAATGTTATATATTTCTTACACTTAATTCATGAAAATAAATGTTCTCCTTTACATTCATGTTATACCTGTGATGGTTATTTTACTTTCTGTGATCTGCAGGTGGCAGCAGTGTAGAGCAGAGAATCTTCTTACGTTTTGTTTTGTTTATTGGTGGAGGTTGCGTCTTTAGTCTGGAATGCTCAGAATATATGATCACAGTCATTATTGCATGCATAAAGCTACTGAGTGAGCCAGAAAAATAATTAGTTGTGGTATTAAGCAGTTGGCAGTCAAGGGGTTAATCACAGTCAGTACTATAATGCCAGTAGTTATTGTGACGTTGCCGAGACTGTTTTGCCAATCATATTTATGATTCTACAGCTAGGATACTGACTGTGCCATGACAATAGTTACTATGGCTTTAAGACCCATTCAAGGCAAAGTACGTGCGTTTTTGCCCCCGACCCACTTCTCCAGCATACAATGGCAGCATCAGAAGTCTATTTAGACTTGTGATGTCTCCATAAGGGGATCTGTCTCCTCTTTGTAATTTGTCAGGGGGCCTCTAAGCAGGTAAACAATGAAGTGTTAAAAAAAAAAATTAAACACACTCATGCACATTTTAGATCCCCTTTTGGATGTTTTTTGCTTATTACTACAGTGCAATGGCACACAAATATTACAGGTTTAGAACCAACCTACACCAATGCGTGCAGTAATGTGCAGGATGTTTTACCTCCTGTTAAGGCAGTGCCTTCACACTGAATTGTACTCCAATGCACCCAGCCAGCACACCTTACCCAATGTACTTTTTTTTTTTTTTAATTTTTTATTTAATTTTTTTTTACAAATAAGATGGAAACCATCAGTGCACGGCGGTGTGTTGCATAAAAAAAATGGCACAGGCACCCAACTGGCCTATTCAACTTGGCACACCACAACACACAAAATAAGTGTGTTAATGCAATTCAGGGTGTGAATGAGTCATTAGGAATAATCTTGGGGTCATCATTATACTTACTATATGTTACCACAACATTTCATATTCCTGAGATGTGTATGTTGCACCATAAACTTGTATGAAAAAGTATCCTGTTCTATGTATTTCTTCATTTTGGATGAAATACCTGGTGAACCTGCCAGTACTTCTGCTTTCCTATTTCAAACATATCACACTAGGCATGAAAGCTTGTGTATTCCAGCCTAGTCAGTTTCTGACTCTGGTGCTGGGAGCATAGCCTGACTGTCCTTTAATGGCTAAGGGACCTTTAACATGTGGTGGACACGTTTAGCAGATCCACTTGCTCAGAGGCAATCTCTCTGTTGATCCCAGCTGAGCAAGCGGATGACAGGTGTGTCCGCTCCGCTGCTGCAGAGTGGACACAGCAGCTTGTTCTCCTCAGTGGATGGTTGGATGAAAATTGACTGCCTGTCAGTTTCCATCCGACCTGATCCGACAGATGGAAGGGGAGTTGGATTCCCATCGTCCCTTTTTTGCGGATCAGATTGGATGTTAATAATAATAATGGTGGAAGGTGTAAACGGACACGTCTGTTTACACCTTCCGCTCCATAGAGGAGAATGAAAAAAAATGGGCAGGCGGACCTGATCAGAACGTCCATGTGAAAGAGGCCTAAGACTTATGCTGATGTGTGCGCCCCCTCCCCCCTTTTCTTAGCCTCCAAATGGCACACCTCTTTGCAGTCTCCTCCCCCACCTCTGTAAACCCCTTATATACCTGAGAACAGAGGGTATGTGATTTTAATGGTTATTGCCTTGCATTACTATTTTTAAACTGAATGGCTTGTTTTCTGATTACAGGTTCATATATATACTGTACTTTAACCCATTTGCTGCCAGGTTGTACAGACCTGACAGCGGGGAGGTTTACACACATTGTGTGTAAATCTGACAATTTAGACTCCTGTCTGTCTGCTTCCAATCACCGTTACAGGGGGTGCATTGCATTAAATTCAGTGGAGCACAATGGAGACATCCAGGGTCTTAAAGTCTCATCAAAGAGAACCTGTCACCAAAAAATCAGCAATTTAGGGTGCTTTTTGTCCCTCTATGTGATGGGGAAAAATAAAATGTAAACATTAAAGTTACACCCAAGCATATCAAATCTTCGTCCCCTCCCCCACCGCCACATATAAGCATGTGCAAACATAAACGCACGCGTCAGCACCTACGCATGAAAATATTGATTGCGATACACATGTTACATATCGTCACGCATGCTGCAGTGAGAGCAATAACTCTTGCTCTACTCCTCCTTGATCCTAAACCGATGACCTATAGCGGGCTTTTAAAGCTTCTCCTATAGAAAATATGGGGTGCAGAAGTTTGTCGCCATTCCATGGATGCACACACATTTAAGGTTTGAGCTGTTGGGTATCTATTTACTCCGTGCAACCTCGTCTTTTATATTTTACCAAAAATTGGGTAATTTATTGCGTTTGTGTACTGTAAAATTAACTTTAGTGTGTTTTTTACTGAAATTTTGCATTTCCTAGACCTTTGCGGTAATATGTTTCATAAAAAATTGGAGCTACCAGTATTTTATTCTCTAGGGTGTCTGCTTTAAAAAAACAATGTTTGGGAAGTTTTATGTAATCTTCAGGCCTAAAATTATTTTTTAAATGTGTGCAAAAATAGGCTTTTGCAGTGAAAAGGTTAAAGGATAAGTTCACCTTCTGAAAAAAAAAAAAATAAATGCACTTTTTTTTCCAGGTAAAAATTGTGTTTTTTTTTCTTTTTTTTTTTCGAAGGAACCTATAGAGCACTGCAATCTCAGGCTCCTGCAGACTCTTTGCATAACTGACTGCTTGTACCGTGTATGGGCAGGCAGTTACTGTAGAACAGGAAGCCCAGTGGACTACGAGAGTGCCCACCAGCGCCCTCACAGTTCACTGAGAACACAAGCTGCATAGCTAGTATAGTAAGCATTCATTCACAGGAAACTGGGAAAGAATGATGCTGCTGTGTGGGTGGAGCTCCTCAAATTGTGATAGTGAGCTCAGGGAGAAGATCTCCCTCCTGCTTTTACGGGGAGAGGGGGAGATGGTCTGCAGCGGGGGGAACATATAACATGTTCCAAAAGGTGAACTTGTCCTTTAATGCCAAATATGTAAATTTGTGATAGTTATTTACACCCTGGTCACATCAAGCCCGGCTTTGAAATCGTGCGACTTACAGTGAAGTTGCACAATTTCAAAGTCAGGGGACATGCCGATTTCAGGTGCGGTATGCAAGACATCTGACACACTTCTATGCAAATCGCACCAAAAGTAGTGCATGTACTACCCGTGTTTCCCCCGAAAATAAGACACTGTCTTATATTTTTTTTTGGCTCAAAAAAAACACACTAGATCTTATTTTCGGGATAGATCTTATTTTTTAAATGTCCAGGTGTGGACAGGGGTGAGCTGCAGGCAGTTGTGGATGAGGGTTACTATGGAAAGGGCCAGTTGAGAGCTGCAGTCAGGTGTACCAGAGGTGAATTGACAGGTGAGTTTCAGACAGGGTGCAGATATGAGCCACAGACAGGGTGAAGGGGTGAGTTGCAGACAGGGAATGTAGAGGTGAGCTGTGGCTGGGGGATGCTGAGCTGAGCTGAGCTGAGCTGTGGCTGGGGGTGCAAGAGATGAGCTGAGCTGTGGCTGGGGGGTGCAAAGGTAGGTTGCAACTCAGCTCATCTCTGCACCCCCCCAGCCGCAGCTCACCTATGCACCCTGTCTGCAACTCCCCTACCTCAATTTACTTCTGCAACACCTGACTGCAGCTCACCTTTGCACATCCTCCCCTCTTCTCCCCCTCCACTGCCCTCATATGGTTAGCTAGCTTTGCAAAACACTGCTGTCAGCCGGCCCCTCTCTATAGTAACTCCCGTTTCGGGTCCTATCTTCCCACACAGTGCACCAAGCGCACTTACTCACCACTCCACCTCTTCCCCACTGGTCGGTGATCACCCCTGGGGTATCGGCTTCCATGCATTAGGCTGCAGGAGGAGATGCCCCACCCCTAAGCACACTGCACCCGCAGATATCTGTTCCTTCCCTGTCCCACAGTGAGTACAGAGGTAGGGGGGGTTCTGTGGGAGCGGAGGGTGCTGTCACTTTAGCAGCGCTTCTGTGTTTATAAGAGACAGTAGATATGGGTGTGCGCAAGGCCAGTGCCGGAGGTGGCAGAATGGCGTTCCTCCATGTTCCAGCTGAATAAAAGCCCTGACCACAACTAGGTCTTATTTTCGGGGTAAGTCTTATACTTTAGCAATTCCCAAAAATAGCACTAGGTTTTATTTTCGGGGTAGGTCTTATTTTAGGGGAAACAGGGTACTTTAGAAACCGCACCGATATGACCGCTGTAATTGTGGACATTAGGGTGAGACTTGGCATATGATTTTCAAGTTGCATTGCATGCAAATCGCATGCCAAGTTGCACCCAGTGCGACCGAGGTGTAAGTCAGCTATTGACTGTTTTTTGTACCGGAGATTTTTACCATTTTGCAGAAACACACAATATTAAATGTGAAAAAAAATGTTATTTAACTCTAAATGCAATGATTTTTTCCTATGTAGTAGGATTTTTTTTTGCCTTTAAGAATATATTGTACGCCAAAAACAATTTGAGTATTTTTAATAAAAACACTGCTTGATAAACATTTGGGCAAATATAGCACGGCATACAGAATGTACAGAACTATCTTTCAATTCCATAGGTCCTGTGCTTTAGAAAACATGTACACTTTGTGCACAATTATTAGACACGTGAGTTTTTTTTGACTAAATCATAATTTTTATGCATATTGTCCAACTCCAAGCTGTATTAACTTGAATGCTTATTGGATTTAAGTATATCAGGTGATGTGTATTTGTGTTATGAGGGAGGGTGTGGCCTAAGGAGATGCATACCCTATATCAAGGTGTACATAATTATTAGGCAGCTTCTTTTCTGAAAAAGATTTACTGTAATAATACCAGCCCATACCAGAACCCCACCTCTACCTTGCTGGTGTCTGAGTTGAAGTGGAGCTCTGTGCCTGTTACTGATCCAGCCACGAGCCCATCCATCTGGTCCGTCAAGAGTCACTCTCATCTTATCAGTCCATATAACCTTTCAAAAATCTGTATTCAAATATTTCTTGGCCCACACGTGACATTTCAACTTATGTGTCTTGCTCAGTGGTGGTCAGGTTTCAGCCTTCTTTAACTTGGCCATGTCTCTGAGCACTGAACACCTTGTACTTCTGGCCACTCCAGGTAGGTTGCAGTTCTGGAATATGACAGCCCTGGAGGGTAATGGGTTCCTGGTAGCTTCACGTTTGATTCTTCTCAAATCTTTTGGCAGTTACCGAATTTTTCGCTCCATAAGACGCACTTTTTTTCCCCCCAAAAAAGGGGGAGGAAATGTCAGTACGTCTTATGGAGCAAATGTAAAGCGGCCGGTCCGATATTTCTGCCGCCACCATGTCAGAATATCGGGCCGGCCGCTCAGCTCTTCTCTCCTGCAGGACCTTACCTGTTCCTTGCTCCAGCGCTGCAGTCTTCCCGCGGCGGCTTCTGTGACAGCCGGGTGCCCACTGCGCATGCGCGAGAAGCGCTGCGCTTTGTGAATAGTCCGGTGTCTTCTGGGACACATGACAGGTCCCAGAAGGCTCCGGGCCATTCACAAAGCGCAGCGCTTCTTGTGCATGCGCAGTGGGTACCCGGTTGTCACTGAAGCCGCCGTGGGAAGAAGGACAACTCCGCGGAAGTGGGAGCGGGTACCTGTCAAATTCAGGTATCCGTTCCCCCTCCCTCCCCAAAGGTCCGCAGTCTCTGGTAATCTCCTTTACTGTCTGCAGTCTCTGGTCATCCCCTGCACTGTCTGCAGTTTCTGGTCATCTATACTGGTCATCTATACTATGTCCGCAGTCTCTGGTCATCTCCTGTACTATGTCCGCAGTCTCTGGTCATCTCCTGTACTATGTCCGCAGTCTCTGGTCATCTCCTGTACTATGTCCGCAGTCTCTGGTCATCTCCTGTACTATGTCCGCAGTCTCTGGTCATCTCCTGTACTATGTCCGCAGTCTCTGGTCATCTCCTGTACTATGTCCGCAGTCTCTGGTCATCTCCTGTACTATGTCCGCAGTCTCTGGTCATCTCCTGTACTATGTCCGCAGTCTCTGGTCATCTCCTGTACTATGTCCGCAGTCTCTGGTCATCTCCTGTACTATGTCCGCAGTCTCTGGTCATCTCCTGTACTATGTCCGCAGTCTCTGGTCATCTCCTGTACTATGTCCGCAGTCTCTGGTCATCTCCTGTACTATGTCCGCAGTCTCTGGTCATCTCCTGTACTATGTCCGCAGTCTCTGGTCATCTCCTGTACTATGTCCGCAGTCTCTGGTCATTCCCTGTACTGTGTCCGCAGTCTCTGGCCATCTCCTGTACTGTGACCGCAGTCTCTGGCCATCTCCTGTACTGTGACCGCAGTCTCTGGCCATCTCCTGTACTGTGTCCGCAGTCTCTGGCCATCTCCTGTACTGTGTCCGCAGTCTCTGGCCATCTCCTGTACTGTGTCCGCAGTCTCTGGCCATCTCCTGTACTGTGTCCGCAGTCTCTGGCCATCTCCTGTACTGTGTCCGCAGTCTCTGGCCATCTCCTGTACTGTGTCCGCAGTCTCTGGTCATTCCCTGTACTGTGACCGCAGTCTCTGGTCATTCCCTGTACTGTGTCCGCAGTCTCTGGCCATCTCCTGTACTGTGTCCGCAGTCTCTGGCCATCTCCTGTACTGTGTCCGCAGTCTCTGGCCATCTCCTGTACTGTGTCCGCAGTCTCTGGCCATCTCCTGTACTGTGTCCGCAGTCTCTGGCCATCTCCTGTACTGTGTCCGCAGTCTCTGGCCATCTCCTGTACTGTGTCCGCAGTCTCTGGCCATCTCCTGTACTGTGTCCGCAGTCTCTGGCCATCTCCTGTACTGTGTCCGCAGTCTCTGGCCATCTCCTGTACTGTGTCCGCAGTCTCTGGCCATCTCCTGTACTGTGTCCGCAGTCTCTGGCCATCTCCTGTACTGTGTCCGCAGTCTCTGGCCATCTCCTGTACTGTGTCCGCAGTCTCTGGCCATCTCCTGTACTGTGTCCGCAGTCTCTGGCCCATCTCCTGTACTGTGTCCGCAGTCTCTGGTCATCCCCTGTACTGTGTCTGCAGTCCATTGGTTCAGAATATTTTTTTTTTCTTGTTTTTCTCCTCTAAAACCTAGGCGCGTCTTATGTTCAGGTGCGTCTTAAGGAGCGAAAAATATGGTAATTTGCGTCTTTTTTTTCTCAACACGTTTCTTGTGATCATGTTGACTATTTGCAACAAAACGTTTGATGGTTCTGTGATCATGCCCCAGTATCTTAGCAATTTCAAGAGTGCTGCATCCCTCTGAAAGACTTTTTACATTTTTTGACCTGTCAGAGTTAGTTAAATCTCTTTTTTGGCTCATTTTGCCTGAGGAAGAGAAGCTGCCTAACAATTATGCACATCTTGATATAGGATATCGATCTCCTTAAGCCACACCCTCCCACAAATACACATCACCTCATATGTTTAACCTTGTGCTATCCTGAGGATTTACCCCCCTTCCTGACCAGGCCATTTTTTGCGTTATGGCGCTGCATTATTTTAACTGACAATTGCGCGGTCATACAACACTGCACCCAAATGAAATTTACGTCCTTTTCCCCCCCCCCCACAAATAGAGCTTTCTTTCTGTGGTATTTGATCGCCTGTGTGGTTTTTATTTTTTGCGCTATTAAAAAAAACATAGACTGACAATTTTGAGGAAAAAAACTATATTTTTAACTTTTTGCTATTAAACATGTCCAGTAAGAAAGTTTTAAAAATCAAATTTCATCATAAATTTAGACCAAAATGTATTCTGCTACATGTCTTTGCTAAAAAAAAAAATCCCAATACGTGTAAATTAATTGTCATCGCGTTTACAAATAGCTATATATATATATACATACACACACAGGGTTTTTTTTTTTATTAGTAATGGCAACGATCAGCGACTTATAACGGGACTGCAGCTGGGGGGTACTGACTTGGTGTCACTGACATCTCCAGTGACACCAATACAGTGATCAGTGCTAATAAAAAGCACAGACACCGTACTTATGACACTGGGCTGGAAGGGGTTAACATGTGGGGTGATCAAAGCGCACTGCTATGCATGGCTCTGCTATGCATAGCAGTGTGCAGGAGCTGACGGGAGAGAACTGCATTGTTTGCTTACAGTTCTCTCCCTCCATCGGTAACGCTCCTCGATCAGCAGGCGGGACCCGGTGATTGACAGCCGAGGCTGCAAATAGCCCGCACGCGGCTTGTGCGTGCCCCTTATTACTGCTATAGGGCAGACGGGAAGCGGTTAAATCCAATAAGCATTCAAGTTTATACAGCTTGGAGTTGGACAATATGCATAAAAATGATGATTTTGTCAAAAAAATTCACTTGCCTAATAACTGTACACAGTGTAGTTTTGGGGAACTGGTGGGAAAAAACGGCGGGGGGGGGGGGTGGGTGGTTAGCTTTCAGAAAATTTACTGAGTTGCCATTGATGCTAGGATATAGAATGAGGAGCCGTATAGTATACAGAGAGAAGGATAGTGTATGCATTTGATTTTCTTTTGATAAGAAGCCCTAACTATTCAGTCAGATGTACTTTTAACTTAAGAGAAGAAAAATACACTGATTGCTTCTTGCCAAGTGCTGATAAAGCAGCAACATGTTTTTATAAAATGAGCATGATAAAAATATGTAGACTTCATAGATCAACTTTTTTTTATCTTCACTTTCATTCTGTATTTTCTTTGGTAGATAGAGTAGCCTCCTGTGATTTTTTTTTTTTTTTTTTTTTTTTTACAGTTTCTTTTTATATATGCTAAATATAATTATGCCATTACAAGTTTACTGCTTGCCACCCACTGCTGCAGCTGAGGAATTTTTTTTTCTCTTTGGGGTAAGGTAGAAGCATGAAAATGTTATATTTGGAGTCTTGCATTTTGCAGTCAGGGCACAGAATAATAGCAATTAATATTTCTGTTAAAACATCTTCAATTTCTAATACATTATTTTAGTTCCTGACTACTTGACCTCCACCCTATAGCAGAAATACTGCTATAGGATGACAGGGCTGCACAAAATCACGTGTGTGTATATATGCGTGATTTGCATTTTCGGGTAGGGTAGCACCGCTATTGGCGGCCAGAGATGTCAGTCACCAGGTCTCGGCCGGCACTCGGCAATCGTCGGGTAAAGCATACAGGGGAGAGACCTGTGTGTAAACAGCACAGGTCTGTCGCCTGTCAACATGGACATGCTATTTTGTATCTCTATGCATTTCTCCCTAGTAAAACACAGCACACCGTAAAACACAGCACACAGTTAACCCTTTGTTTGCCCTAGATGTTAACCCGTTCTTGCCAGTGTCATTAGTACAGTGTCAGTGCTTTTTATTAGCACTGATCATTGTATTATTGTCACTGGGGATGTTAGTGGCAGTCGGTCAGTTCCCACTCAGTGTCGGAATCCCTGCTGCAGTCCCGCTATAAATTGCTGATCGCCACCATTACTAGTATAAAAAAAATACAAATGGCGGTATATATACTGGAATTTTTAGACGCTATAACTTTCACGTAAACCAATTAATTTACACGTATTGGGATTTTTTTTTTATACCAAAGACGTAGCAGAATACATTTTGGCCTAAATTTATGAAGAAATTAGATTTTTTTTAGATGCTATTGGATATATTTTATAGCAAAAAGTCAAAAATATAGTTTTTTTGTTTTTGTTTTTTTTTTCAAAATTGTCAGTCTTTTTTTGTTTATAGTGCAAAAAAATATAAAAACTGCAGAGGTGATCAAATACCACCAAAGAAACTCTATTTATGGGAAAAAAATGACATAAATGTTGTAAGACCGTTCAGATGTTGCATTGCATGCCTGTGCAATTGTCAGTTAAAGTAACGCAGTGCCATATCACAAAAAATGGTCTGGTCAGGAAGGGGGGTAAATCCTCTGGAGGGCAAGTGGTTACATTAAGCTGAGCAGATTTCTGGGAATTCAGCTGCTGAACTGTACAGAGTCGGCTTCACTTTCTATTTTATAAAGGTACTTTTTTAGTTTACAATAAGGTCTTTAAAGTAAAATAATCTTGCCGTACAGGACACAGGCAATTTATTCATGGGTTATAGGCTTGTACACCTAGGGAACACTGGCAACCTTTTCTGGGCATGCACCAATGGTGGTGCCCCTCCCTATAACCCTACTTCATGAGTCTCCAGTGTTTTTTTTTTCCCACTTTGTGTGCAGACGGTGGACCTCTTCTGCTTCAGAAAGAAATCATCTTCACTAGTTTGATATTTTTTTTCTTGGAACTCTTCAATCAGCTTCACTGTCTTCTAATGTCTACACAAAAGCAGTTTATCCGGATCAGTGCAACCTCGGTAAAACCTTGGGAGCATACTCTGACTCTGTACTGTGGGGGACCTTTAGTATGGCTTCAGGCACTGGATTCTACGTGGGTCACTCGGTACAACGTGTAGTTAGCTGCAGGTTTACATACATGTTCAGGGCTGTGGTCCATCACTATGGAACCCAGTCCCTGAAGACCCCTTCCGGGGTATGTTCATCATAACGTGCGAGGCCTGGACTTCATATGCAGTCCAGTGTCATGGACATGTAAGACAGTGTCATCTTTGACTGTTGCTGTGTGAATGAGGCTATGTTTGCAAAGGAACTCGCAGAGTAAACATTTAAAGCTGGGCGCTAAAATTCAACCACTTAGAGCTCTGCTTAAGGTGGATAACCAGGTGTTTACATGACACCATCGGTCACACGCTTTAACACCACCTTTGCATAGAGCCCTTATAAGATACTCAGGCTTTTTCCCCTGTCCTTTCACCACTAGGATTCATTACAGGACAGTCTGCACCCGGATTATTGCATACTCCTTCCTGACTCACTTACTCTATCTCCCATGCTCCTCTCCGTGTGTACCCCACAGAGGAATCCCCCTTCTTGTAGCTATAGCGGAGATCAGGTGAAAGGTAATCAATTCATAACAGCAGAGTGATGATGCGTCCCTTGTACTGGACCAAGAATCGGTTCTAACACCAGCCTAAGCATCCGATTCTAGCTTTATTTCAGGCACACACCAAGAAGTGGCCTACTTTACAAAAGCAGAATCCTCTGCATCGGTGTCACAATTTCTTGGACAGATTACAGCAATCTATGTTCAAGGCTCAGAAACACGCTGCTTCTTTTCCTACTCCCATTTATCAGCCAGAGTCAGACCCTGATATGCTAATCCTAGAGGAAGAAGAATCAGAAGGGAATGATTCGGATGTTGAGGCAGTGTTGGAAGAAATTTTGGAAGATTTCCATCCCCTATATTTTCACTATATTGAAAAGGGAGCTTCACACAACATGTTTGCTAATGTTGACAAACTCACTGGCATTGTGCAAACTGTCTTGCTACTTTCCTTAGGGCACAAGGAGGCCTATAAAATCTTGCAGCACATACGCTTTTTGTGAACAGATAGAATGTGCAGTCTATTACAGTTTGGTCACTCATGAAAGGTTTTTCAGTCCCCCAAAAATCTTTTCTGAACTCTATCAGTGGAAAAAGAGTTTGCAACAAAATGGACTATGCCTGTGGTTGAATCTGCCATCTCTTTCCTAAGAAAACTTCTGACTGTATCTATTGAAGATGTACCTTCTTTCAGAGATTCTGATGATAGAACATTTGAGATGCTCTTAAAAGCTGTATTTAATTTGTCAGGTCCAGACTTGCCACCAGCTCTAGCTGCTATTTATGTATGCCAAAATGCAGCTAAGTGGACTAGGACAATGAATAAGCAACATGACCCTGTTTTCCAGGATTGCACTGCTAAGGCACAATTACAACAATTGCCTTTTGCTCTGAAACATGTCATAAGACAAATGTCCACAGTGGCTCTAATCTCAGTTCATATGCACAGAGTCTTTTGCTAAAGGTTTGGATAGCTTAAACTGCCTGTAAAAGGCACCTCATAGGTATACCATTCCAATTCATCTCTTCCTTTCAGCACAAAGCTTGGGGCACAGTGAAGGGGCAACCACGCTCCTAAGTGTCTGTAGTTTGCTTCTCTCTGGGTCACAGACACCATAGAACTATGGTCTCAATCACTGCTTTCAAAAGGGTACTAGATAGAGTTCAAAATTAATCCACGTCACTACTGCTCTCAAATCAATCAAAAACTGTCCAAAGACAGTCAGATTTGCAGAATGCATACCACCCATTTTCCCAGGGAATCATTGTACCAACACTGCCACAAGACATGTTCAAGGAATTCTACTCAAACCTGTTTCTGGTATCAAAGCCTGATTGGGGATATTCTAATCTGGACTCAAATTCCCTCAACAAATTCCTTCAAATTCCAAAATTTTCATGGAATCTACAAAGTCTGTAATTGCTTTTCTGAACCCCTAAGTTGCTTATCTGCATGTTCCCATTTACCCATCTTATCAGCGATTTCTACACTTTTCAGTGGCAGACAAGTTCTAGTTTGTTGCACAGCTCTTTAGCCTACCTGCACCAGCTATCTAGACCACTTTCTCCTGAAGGATTGAAGCAATTTTCAGATGTCAAAAAAGTAATTCAGCTGCTCCAGGCCTTTGGCTGGCTGATCAATTTCAACAAATCTTATCCAGCTTTTCCTGTGCCTAGAATACGTGGGTCTAGTCCTGGATACAACCCAAGCAAAAGTCTTTCTTCAAGAAAAGTTCTTTAACAAATCCAGCTCGACAACTGTGATCCCAGAGAAATCCCAAAATGAGATTTGCTTTGAGTGTTCTGAGTTCCTCTTTCACTTCCCTTGAGACAGTACCTTTTGCACAGTTTGAACTCTCTCCAACCTAAACATTCTGTTAGCATGTACCAAATATTAAAAAAAGGGGAATTTTTGAGTGGTGCCGCCATATAATCCAATACCACAATGTTGTAAAAACGATAACCGTTTAATTGAATGACCGCATATAAAAACAAACACCAATGGATATGGTATTAATAATAAAATCATCACTCAATTACAATTGAGGTCAAAACTACTGAGTGTTTATGCAGTAGCTTTTACTCAACATGTTATTCCATCAATTGGCTTCTTCAGGCATTTAATGAACACTGCACTTGATGTCACTATTAACCACTTCCAGTCCGGACACTTTTACCCCCTTCCTGACCAGGGCAATTTTCAGCTTTCAGCGCTATCACACTTTGAATGACAATTGCGCGGTCATGCAACAGATTTTTTTCCCATTTTTTTGAGACAGATAAAACATTATTTTGGTGGTATTTATTCACCGCTGGGATTTTTATTTTTTTTGCTATGTAAATGAAAATGTCCAAAAATTTTGAAAAGTGTTTTTCTTATAAAATTTTGCAAATAAATAATATTTCATCATAAATCTTGGCCAAAATTTATTCCATTATCTTTTTAGCAAAAAAAAAATAAGCCAAATTAGTTTATAACTAAAAATTATAATTTTTAAACACTTTTTTTTTTTACATTTTTATTTTATATATTTTTTTTTTTTTACATACTGTCACCCTAGCAGTACAGTGTCACCATGGTCGCGGTGCTGCGTGCTCCCGGGGAGCGCGCACAAGCAGGGTGCGGGGAGGCCGTTTATAAACGGCCCTTGACCCTGCAGTGCCACCGTCCGGCCCTTTTATATACAACGGCCGGTCGGGAAGTGGTTAAATAGAAACCTATAGAAGACAGAAAACATTACATGGTATATCAAATCTCACATACAATGATAGATACGTCTTAAGGCAGAATTCCAGTCGGGATTTAAAAAAATAAAATTCAGCAGCTACAAAAACTGTAGTTGCTGACTTTAAAAAAACAGCCACTTATCTTTCCCTAGATCCCGCGGTGCCCTCAAACTGGACGGGTTTGCCGACCACCGTCTCCTTGGCGCCAACATCTTCAGTGTGGGCACTCGGCTGTGACAGCTTGCAGCTTCACAGCTGGGTGCTCACTGCGCATGTGCTCACTGCGCTGTGTGAATAGTCCTGTAGTCTTCTGGGACCTGTCACTCCTAGGCGATCACAGTGGATCCCCCTCCTCAAACGTGCCAATTTTTAACAGGGTGCGGGGGACAAAACCTTAAAGCGGAACTTCGCCCTTTTGGTGGGGCTCTGCTTTAAGCACAAATTCAATGTCATAATGATTTCCTTAAAGGGTGCCACACCTAAGAGTCCAGGGGATTGTACTGCACAATGTCATGTTCCGAAAGCCTCCGTGGCAAGGCAGGGGACCCAATAAGAGTGATATCACTGGCCATGGGGTGGACAGGGTAACCCAAATTCAATCCTAAAAACATAGGCGATGTTCTGATTACAATTCACATGTGATATCTATGCTATTAATGAAAAAAATAGGCTAAACCAGGCCCTTCATTACCTTTTAGGAGATAAATGCAGTACTCTCACACATCATGTCCAACCTAAATCAGTCAACATAAACACCAGTTTTTCTTGGCAGAGATGTTAGCCCCAAAACAGAGACAGACAGTACACCCACTACATGAATGAAACAAAAAAGGGGGGATTTGAAACTTAGTAGGAAAAAGGGGCATTAGGCTTCCCAGTAGTACTCCCCTCCCAGTAGTACTTCATCATTAGAGATTGTGCTGCAATCAACACAAGTGCCGCTAGCAGGGCCCTTTAAATATCCCCCCCACCTCACCGGTATCTGACATCACGTGCATGCACGGGAAAAATAATCTGCACCATCTTGGGTAACCCAGCTGATCCAAACGCCGTAGTCAGAGAGGCTCAGCCAATCATACACCAGCAGTATGAACAGCCAGGCCAACCAAGAAACTAGGCCCAACAAGATAGAGCCCATAAAGGGACAACGCATGACATAGACACAAAATCGGCACCCATCCCGAGAAATAGACACCGCTGTACCCTTCCCGAGAGGGACACCCCGGGCATCCGTATGGCCACCAATCAACTCCATAGTCACCTTCCAAGGCCACAAAATCCATATTCTTCAGTGCAAAACTGTACCATATTTCGCTATGAACTTAAATAGCCAAATCCAATTCACAAAAATACTTCAATATTATCACCATGGATACCCCTGGTAATTCGCAGGGACACAAAAAAACACCCCAGAAGGAAATCATGAACAGTAATTCAAAAATTGTGTGTGTGTGTATGTGTGTGTAGTATATATATATATATATATATATATATATATATATGTGTGTGTGTATGTATGTATATATATATATATAGGCAGCACAGTGGCTAAATGGTTAGTACTTCCACCTGGAAGTACTAGGGTTGTTGGTTCAAATCCCAGCCACTGCACCTCCTGCCTGGAGTTTGCATGTTCTCCCTGTGCCTGCATGGGTTTCCTCGGGGTACTCCGGTTTCCTCCCACACTCCAAAGACATGCTGGTAGGTTAATTGGATCCTGTCTAAATTGGCCCTTGTATATGAATGTGAGTTAGGGACCTTAGATTGTAAGCCCCTTGAGGGTTAGGGACAGATGTGAATGTACAATATATATCTAAAAGCACTGCGTAATTTGACAGTGCTATATAAGTACCTGAAATAAATAAATTAAATATGTTAAGAGTGGTTACATATAACATTTAACACACAGATCCAATAGCTTCTTTACCTGTAGTACAGCTTTCTATGGTAGGACCAGACCCTAATTTTTACAAAAAGGGCTTGAAACTTTAACCACGGAAATCTCGTAGCTGTTAGATTGTGAATCCAACGAGTTTCTATCTGTAATAAGAAAAACTAAAAGCTGATGGGACTTTACTGGTACAGAAAGCGGACAACCTCATATTTAACATTAAACATATTTATTGAAATACATCTTCCACAAAGTATAAAATCAGTACTTGGCTAATGTGCCCGAGAGATCACAATATAATGTTCCATGGCATAATTATCCTCCAGAGGTCGACGCATTTCGCCTGTTGGCTTTTTCAGGACCCCAAACTGGAGGCAAGGAGATCAAATGCCTTAGCTGGAAGATGTATATACATAACAACCATTAGTAATACAAAATGTAATGTCATATAAACCTCATAAACCATCAAAAAACATAATTCTTCACGAACTTACATGTCAACATAGACGGGTATGCGGGCAACAGCACCCACATAGAGGGTCAAATGGCCTTGGGTGAGCATCCACATATAAAACCCCCTCCCCCTCGTTTCCAATCAGATGAAACTCTACAGAAGGAATAACAAAAAAAAAAAACAATCCCATTAAAGAGAGAGCAGGAATCAAAAAGGAGAAAGGAATAGAACAAGATAAAGCGGGTGTTATATCCCCAACATAGCTAATATTGGATCACTAGTAAATAAAAATTGCAGCGCTAATTGAAAAACATAAAGTCCCGTAAATCAGAAAAAGTTCCAGTAAAAAAAGAATACATTTGGGACTTTTTTTACTGGAACTTTTTCTGATTTACTGGACTTTGTTTATCAATTAGCGCTGCAATTTTGTATTTATTTATTATGTCTGTTGCCTGATGTACATGCTGCTTTTTTATGTCATTTTGTATTGTCACATGATTAGTTTTTTTTTTTTTTTTACCCAAGCGCAGGTTATTTATATTTGATAATATTGGATCACTCACTGACAAAAGAAACAATCAGCGTGAACCTCCATATTACGAGTATTATCCGTATGCAAACCGTTCCATGAGTACGTTCCAGAAGGCAATCTAAATACAACAATGAAAATCAATATGGAAATATCCACATATTTTAAAATCATAACAGTATTCAACAGCCCATTTCCAAACTGTTGCCTCGTAATTCCCGCAGGAAAGGTATATGCAATACCGGACAGATTGTTATGTAATGAAGGCGCACTCCTTCCAATATCCAGTATCTTGCATGTGTTAATGCCCCAAGTCCTCTAAGTGTGGTGCCTATAATCATATAATGTATATCCATGCTTTGTAATCCCTGATTGCTGCTGCATCTACCGAATACAATCAAATATCATATCTCGTGCCTTTCAGGCCACTATGTCTTATCAAAACACCCGCTGTATGTGTCTCTCCTCAATGGCGCCAATAACAGCATAAGGTGGGGTGCTTAAATGCTGTCATCAATTTGGGACCGCAGTTGCGCCTAGATAGATTATAGGGTGGAAACAAACCGCACCTCCCAGCGGTGATTTCGAATGCGCCCAAGTATCAACTCTACCCAAACGGCTAATGGGCGGAAGTGCAACCAACCATAGGGTGGAACAGCTCCTCCTAGCGGTGATCACGCATGCACACAAACATCACTTCCACCCGAACAACCAGTGGGCAGAAGTGCAGCCAACCATAGGGCGGAACCAAATGTCCCCCACGTCGGTGATCGTGCATGCGTGCGAACATCACTTCAGCCCAGACAACAAGTGGGCAGAAGTACAACAATCTACAACACACAGTGCATGCGCGCCCTCCACAATCAAACATACAGCCCCATCAAACCAATGCCTGCAAAAAAAACAACCATAGACAACACACAAGCGGCAACACAGTGGCCAACCGGATAAAAAAAAAACCCCCGGCAGCCACCCCAGGTGGTCAACTCCACCACCTCGGGAGACCTTGAACTTGAAACCGTCCAGTCTCCCAGACATAGCTGGGGGCTCCCGTTATCCATATAGATTATCATTCCTTTAGGCCAAAAAGTGATTAGTAAGCCAATACTTAATAATCATATTTCCCATAGATCAAAAAATGTGTTTTATCCCAAATGGAGACGGTAAAATGGCAGAGGGCATGAGCCCCCTCCCAAGCCAGACCATAAATGAATGCCATAGCATACCCAGCACCATCAATCCTATATCATAATAGCATTGATTTATCAATATTTATTCTCCAGGAGAGTATACCATAAAATAGAGCAATTCTATTCTATCACTTATTACAAGAAAGGGATATAACTTAGTGCCTCATTTAGGCTTGGAGGGGAAGTCACATTTAAAGTATAAACTTGTTTTGCAATACTTTCTAGTCAAAGTTTCCCCCCTGAGGGTCTTCAAAAACCCTTTCCAAGGCTGCAAAGTGTATCATGTCAGTATTATTTTTTTTATTTATTATCTTTTATTATTTTCCTTTTATATAAAAAGTTTTGACAACATATATAAGAAAAAACATAAATATCAACATTATTATTCAAACACATCCCTTCTTCTTCCTCCCCAAAAAACCTACCCTCCCCCTGGAAAACCCCTTGTCCATAGCAATCTTAAACTTCTCTTTCCCCTCCTGTAAACAATATTATTTCTCTAAATTACTTTAAACCGTTTTAATTCCTCATCTCTACTATTGTATCACCTCTTATTTTTAAATATCTTTTTGATGTTTTAAATTCACGCCACTTTCTCCAAATGTTCTTAAATACTTCCCCTTTATCCTCTTCAATATAGCACAGCTCCTCCATCTTATAAATATACTCAATTCTATTCATCTAATCTTTCATTGATGGGGACTCTTGGGAGTGCCAAAATTTAGGGATTAGACTTTTTGCTGGACCAAGCAAATGGTATATTATATTCTTATATTGTTTTACTGGGGTCTGGGGTATCCTGTATATAAGAAGAGAGAGTTTGTACATAGGGACGCAAATAAGCATCCACCAACTGACTACCCTTTTCTGTCTTGGCCCCTATTCCAGAGATAATAGGTCTACCTTGTGGCCTCTTAATATTTTATGTGACTTTGGGAGAGCATAAAAGGACGCAATTCTTGGAAAGGGGACCAAGAGTGCCTTCTAAAGCTCTCTATCAATCCTGGCATTGGTATATGCCTCGCTCAATATCTCATCAAACCCCCTATGAAAGGTAAGTACAATTTCCTCTGAAATTGGCATATACCATTCCCTATTAGAATATCTAGAGTTTCTCTCTGTAATAATGGTTTATCTACATCTCCACCTCTCTCATGTGGGGGTATGTATTCCAAGGGAAAGAAATGCATTTTAGTTAGATCAAAAGCATGGTAAAAGCCCATGTGCCAACTGATCGGAATCTCCAATTTCTTTTTAGAAACCAGAGAGACATGATTCCTGATTCTTTGAAAAATGCCCTCTTGGTTTTGCCAATGTAGAACGCACCACAATCACATCTCATGTAATAAGCAATGCCCACCGATTTGGCAATCTGTATGAAAATGTGGTTTGTAAATATAACCATTTGGCAGGACTATTTGTTCAGCCCTCCAGATGAAGTTGCAAACATTGCATCTCCCACACAGGGCTGTCCCCTTCTTTGGTATGCTTTTTTGTCTGTTCTTAATATAATGGCTGTGGACCAACTGATCTTTTAGACTGTGATATTCTAAATGTAATCTCAGGATGGATAGAAATATACTTGGAGACGGTGTCATCTGCTAAAAGGAGATACCAAAATTTCTCCATGATGTGACGAATTTGTCTCTGTTGTCCTGTTTGTTGGTCAGAATTCTTTTTTTTAATTGTGGATCAGAGTATCCTTAGCTCTCTGATATGCTTTTTTAAGACAAGATTTACTATAGCTTCTAGCAGCAAGTCGTGCTTGTAGGGCCTTAGCCTCCATTTCAAAATCCTTTGTTTTACTACAATTTCTTTTGATACATAGGTATTGACTATATGGGATACTTGACACTAAGGGTGTAGGATGGGAACTCCAACACAACAAACACTTTACTCCTGCGCTAGGAAAGGCCTCAGTAGACCCAATAGGAATGTTCTGGAATTTTCTAGAATATGCACTGCTTGCTGCCCTCAACAGACCGGGGTGGTCCAAATACACTGGATACAAATGGAGAAACAGAAAAAGGGCGCACCGACCTAGTGCGTTATCGTTTAAAATAATTTATTGAAGAAACAAAATAGGTATCATACTCACAATGGACATAATAACAAAGGCATGTCAAACTGAACAAGATGTATGATCCAAACAACATCTGAGTCCATACGATGGAACCCTGGATGTCCAACTGGCTAACGCGTTTCGAGGACACAACCTCTTCCTTTGAGCCAACACTACAGGAGTCTGCACTTCTCTTTATATAAGTTACTAAATGGTAACAAAATGGCTGTATCAGAACCACCCGAAGGCGGAGCCTGACATCACATGACCCGTTAGCATCGAAATTGAACAAAAACCAAAAAAACCTTTTATATATTTATATATATATATATATATATATATATATATATATATATATATATAATTAAATGATGATTAAGAACTGTATTATAGTTAAATGATGAATGATAGAACTGTATTATAAAAATATAATAAATGTGTAAACACTTACACTTATAGGAAGGTCATAGGTGGTATATGATGAGAGAGAGAAAAAAAATAATATTATATATATATATATATATATATATATATATATATATATATATATATATATATATATATATATATTTATAAATTACAAAATAAAATAAAAATTATATAATATAAGGGAAGGTGAATTGTAAATAGAGTTTGCCAACATGTGTGAACTACTGCCATGTAGCTGAATATTGATAGACTGTAGGATGAGATGAGATGATGGTGGAATGAGATGTTCATAATGGTATATAACATGGTGGGGCAGGAGTGCACGCCAGCATGTGCGACCCACTTTGCTGGACTCTGACAAACAAATATCGAGAGAGGTGGGCGGATCCATATGCGGTCCATCTGCGCTCCATCCAGGGCCAATGAGAGCCAGTCGTGAGGGCATTGGCTCTCACAGGGAGGCTTGGCTGTAAGCTCCTCCCGAGGAGGATATTATATAATATCAGCTACATGGCAGTGGTTCACACATGTTGGCAAACTCTATTTACAATTCACCTTCCCTTATATTATATATTTTTTATTTTATTTTGTTTTATATATAATTTTTTTTTTCTCTTTCTCATCATATACCACCTATGACCTTCCTATAAGTGTAAGTGTTTACACATTTATTATATTTATTATGTTTTTATAATACAGTTCTATCATTCATCATTTAACTATAATACAGTTCTTAATCATCATTTAATTAATTAATTAATTAATAAATATATATATATATATATATATATATATATATATATATATATTTATTATTATTATAAAAGGTTTTTTTTGTTTTGTTTTTTTGTTCAGTTTCGATGCTAACGGGTCATGTGATGCCAGGCTCCGCCTTCGGGTGGTTCTGATACAGCCATTTTGTTACCATTTAGTAACTTATATAAAGAGAAGTGCAGACTCCTGTAGTGTTGGCTCTGAGGAAGAGGTTGTGTCCTCGAAACGTGTTAGCCAGTTGGTCATCCAGGGTTCCATCGTATGGACTCAGATGTTGTTTGGATCATACATCTTGTTCAGTTTGACATGCCTATGTTATTATGTCCATTGTGAGTATGATACCTATTTTGTTTCTTCAATAAATTATTTTAAACGATAATGCACTAGGTCGGTGCGCCCTTTTTCTGTTTCTCCATTTGTATCCGTAGGATGGGAACTAGGCGCATGTAAGATTGTATTCCCAGAGGAGGGCTTTCAAAAAAGAGTAGACCCCAAGCTACCATCACCATTCACAAAGATCTGAACATCCAAAAAAACTAATGAATTGTTGATGACAATTTTTGGTAAATTTCAAGTTGAAGTAATTTTAAAATCTCCACAAAGTTAAGCAACTCTTCCAAGGAGCCAGTCCAGATTATGAACACATTCAAATCTTAGCCAGATCAATACATTACTTAGTGTCTCCTGTATCGCATATTTGCATACTGGTTGTAAACAAATGTGCTGAGAGCGCGCACTCCCAGCACATGTATTGGTGTCCCACGGAAAGGTCCCGATCTCTTCTTGCGATCGGGACCTTTTCTGATCATGTGACCGCGATGACAGCCAATTACGGTGGTCACATGACCCTAAGCCCCGCCTGGCCTCCCGGGGTCAGCACAAAGGGGTTACATCTTGCGATCCAGTAGGCCCCATTATGGTTCCACCAACAAAAAGATGGAAATATGAAGCAAGTTTCCAGCTGAAAGTTGTAAACTTTGCCAAGGAACATAACTGTGCTGCTGCAAGACATTATGGAGTAACAGAAAAGATGGTCCGAGACTGGAAAACAAATGAACATGCATTAAAGAGTATGCCAAGGAGTAAATGTGCATTAAGAAGAGGCACCCCACATTGGCCAGAACTCGAAAATCATGTAGCTGACATGGTACACGAGCATCGTCAAAATAGTTCTGTAGTGACACGAAACAACATACGTATGTTGGCACTTCAGTGGGCCAAATCAAACCCAGATCACAGCAAAGGATTTAAGGCCACTATCGTGATGTACTAGGTTTTTGGAAAGGCAAAATCTGGTACTGAGGCAAAAGACCAAAATTGCACAAAAATTACCTGCAGATCTCGACAGCAAAGTAAGTAACTTCCATTGATATGTAATGCAACAGCGCAAGGAACACGGCTATGTGTTAAGTAATATCGGAAATATGGATTTTGATATGAATTTCGATATGGTTGGAAATAAAACTGTTAATTCAAAAGATGCAAAAACAGTGTTAATTAAAACAGGACATGAGAAGTCCAGTTTTACAGTGGTACTAGCATGTACAGGTGAAGGTGCCAAACTAAGACCAATGATTATTTTTAAAAGACAAAACAATGCCGAAAGTTCCTTGTTGGAATTTTTGTACATGTGAATGAAAAAGGCTGGATGGATAAAGGAGGGATAAAGCTATGACTTGATAATGTATGGAGTTGGCAACCAGGGGGACTTCATCGAGAACGTAGCCTACTGGTGTGGGATATGTTCAGGGCCCATTTAACCACCAGCACAAAGAAAAGGCTGGCAAGAATAAACACAGATGTGGCAGTTATTCCTGCAGGATTGACATTGTTGGCACAGCCCCTGGATGTGTGCCTAAACAAGCCATTTAAGGATCGCATTCGAGAACAGTGGAATGAGTGGATAGTTAGTGGCGAAAAGTCATTCACAAAATGAGGAAACGTGTGCTCCACAGTTGGATGTTTTCTGTAACTTTGTCATACAAGCCTGGAATGATATTGATGCAGAAACAGTAATCAAGTCTTTCAAGAAGTGTAGCATATCAAATTCATTGGATGATATGGAGGACGACTACTTGTTGAAAGATGAAACCAACGCTGAAGCCACACCATCTGATTCTGAATTAGATCCACGCGATGACTGTCTTACAAATGTATCACAAGATGTCATTGATGAACTTATGTCAGATGATGAACATGATGAGGATTTTGAAGGATTTTAAGTGCCGATAAGTCATAACCATTTTAAGTAAAATTAAATCAAATCTGATGTTTTTAAATGATGTGCCTTGGAAGGGGGGTAGTCTTATACGGCGAGTATAGCCCAAAACCTATGTTTTAACTGGAAAATTAGGGGGTCGTCTTATACGCCCAGTCGCCTTATACGCTAGCAGATACGGTACTTGTTGGGTGAAAACCCAGATATTTGGATTTCCATTAAGCAGTGGGAAAGACTGGGATCTAGGTTTGTAGGATTGGGGAGGAGGGAAAACTCGTGGCTCAATGTCACCATTCCCAGGGTGAGTGGTACCTGACTCAATGGGGTTTATTTACTAAAGCTGGAGAGTCCAAAATCAGACTCCCTTCTGCATAGAAACCAATCAGCTTCCAGGTTTCATTGCCAAAGCTTCATTGAACAAGCTGAGGTTAGAAGCTGATTGGTTTCTATGCAGAAGGGAGTCTGATTTTGGACTCTCAAGCTTTAGTAAATAAACCCCAATGGGTCTATAAGTACCTCCTCATTCCCTTCCCACAAATCCATTAATTCACTGAGTTTTCATATTTATAGTTAGGTCTTTCCAAAGTGGATTATCAAGGGTTCTCAACCTTGTCTGATTGCTCTTATCCTATAATACTTTGTACATGAATTTTCGTGAGAAAAGAGAAAAGATCAATTCAAATTGGTCAATTTTCTGTGTAGGGCAGAATGTAAGGCCTAAACTCAAAACCTGAATCTATTGTTCTTTAAGTGGTAAAGAAGATACATTTTTTACTTCAAATTTAGTTTGTTTGTTAACGATTTGGGATTCTGAGTCTCAACATTGTAAACCTTTCTGGGATCCGGTGTTGCTTGTGCTAAAAAAAAAAAAAAATGTGATGTGTGAAGACCAGCAGAAGCTGTCATTTTATTGGCCTGGCTTACCTTCATTGAAGCTGGGAAGTTTTGTGTTTGAGAAACAGTAGCTGGTATGGTGCCTGTTTCACCAGAGAGAGAAGAACCCAGTTGAAAAGGTGCAGGGTGATTATGAAAAGATCAAGAGGAATGTCATGCCTGACCACTAGTCGGTGTATGTTTTGGTGCAGACAATTGGAGATTTTCTCCTTCATTCTTGCATTTGTGAGACCCTTGAGTGAATGATCGCTGTGCATGTGCATTCCCCTGTGAAGAAAAAAAACAGAAGAAAATGAGGATGTATCAGAATCATTAGGATCATTTCCAGTGGCCATTTGAGGTGGTATCCCTCTATTTTTATACCTCCTCGGACCATCAATAGTCCACCTATATGCTTGATTGTTATCATAAGCTAATTTGTCCCGCATAAATTTATTTTTTTTATTTTAAAGAATATCTGCAACAAATGATTCCAAGTGACTTTTTAATTGATTTTCCCGCTGCTCAAATATGGGATCAGACAATGAAGCATTGTCAGTGTGTAATTTTTCAATCTCCTTATCAATTTGTTCTGGGTCATTAGAATATTGTTGACATAACAACTCCATCATTTTAAAAGAACAGGCCTGTAGGTTATCCTTCCACTCTGTCCTAAAATCAGATTCTGCCTTTTTAATACTGGGGAAATTTGTACAGGTAGCCCCCATGGAGCAATTCTTCCTTCAATGTATTTATGAAAGTACCACTTATTCCAATATGTACGAGATTTGTTTTCTCCAGCGTTTTTTGTATTCTCAGAAAGAATCAGTATATGGTAATACCTCCAATAGAGGAACTTTGGTATGAATTGATCTTCAAAAGCTGTACCACAATAATTGACCATAATTACAAAGGATCAATTGCAACCACTTTTACCAAACTATCACAACAATATAACAGTAATAATCGATTGATTTCTGGACCACTTAATACGGAAACAATGGGTGGCTAACACCCTAAAGAAATAGCAACAAGGTGTTTGGGTGTCCAGAAACCAAAGGCACGCAATCCCAAATAGAAATATACCAAATATTGAAAAAATTTTTTGAACGGTGCCACCATATAATCCAATACCACAATGTTATAAAAACTATAACCGTTTTATTCAATGACAGCATATAAAAACAAACACCAATGGATATGGTATTAATAATAAAATCATCACTCAATTACAACTGAGGTCAAAATGACTGAATGTTTTTGCAGTAGCTTCTACTCAACATGTTTCACCATAAATTGGCTTCTTCAGGAGTTTGATTACTGCACTTGGTGTCACTATTAAACAGAACTATATAGAAGACAGAAAACATCACATGGTATATCAAATATCACATACAATGATAAATGTTGAGCACAAATTCAATATCATAATGATTTCCTTTAAAGGGTGCCATACCCAAGAGTCCAGGGGATCATACTGAACACTGTCATGTTCCAAAAGCCTCCATGTCAAGGCAGGGGACCTAATAAGGGCGATATTCACTGGCCATAGGGGGGACAGGGTAACCCAAATTCAGTCCTACAAACGTAGGCAATGTTCTGATTATAATTCATATAAATGAGATCTATGTACAGTATATTAATTAAAAAACTAGGCTAAGCCAGGCCCTTTATTACCTTTTTAGGAGATTCTGTTAGCATGAACAAAAGCAAGCTCTTTCTCTGGACTTACCCTTACTTATTTCCAGCTGTAATGCCTATGAAATTTGCTGGCCTTGGACCCCTGGTTTCCTCGGGGATTTTTACAGTAAAGCATCATCATGTACCAGCCCCGTTGCCAGTACCATGTGACCTGCTGTGACCAATCACAGCAGGTCACAAGACAGTTGTATACAATGGATGGCTTCCTTTCATGCCATCCATTATATACAACTGTGTCTAGCTGTAAATGGTCACAGCAATCCCATGCGCACAGGCTGGGCCACTCACAGCCCATCTGTGTCATGTGATTAGCCATGGTCACAGCTAATCACAACAAAAAAAAACCTGAATGAATCGATTTCTTTCACTTAAATGCTTGGTTATAGCAAAGAAATTCTTTGCTATAAGCAATCAAAAAAAAAAAATACTAATCACTTCTCCAAAGTAGTACAATGCCACTATGGTAACATTATACTACTTTGGTCATAGTGCAATCTGAAAAAAAAAATCTTAAAAAAAAAAGAAAATGTAATATAAAAATAAATTGCGATACACGTTACATATCGCCGCGAACGCTAGAACGAGAGCAATAATTCTATCACCAGACCTCCTTCGTACACTATACTGATGACCTATAAGGGGCTTTAAAAGTGTAATTTATAGAAAATATAGGGTACTAAAGTTTGTCGTCGTCTCACGAGCGCGCACAAATTTAAGGTTTGACATGTTGGCTATCTATTTACTCGCTGCAACCTCATCTTTTATATTTTAGAACAAAAATTGGATAATTTATTGCTTTTTGTGCCCTAAAATTAACTTAAGTGTATTTTTTACTGAAATTTTATGTTTCCTAGATATTTGTGATAATATCGTGTGACATAAAAAAATTGGAACTACCGCTATTTTATTCTCTAGGATCTCTGATTTCAGAAAATATACAATGTTTGGAGGGTTTTGTGTCATCTTCAGGCTTAAAATGATTTTTTAAAAGTGTGCAAATAACGCAAAATCAGCTCTGGCAGCAAAAGGGATGAAGGATAAGCCGGACACTCCCCTTTCCTAATGAGCAGCCAATCTGTGCTCATTACACTGCAAGGTCTCTCCCTTCCCTGCTAGTCCCTTGGTGTGGTGCAAAAGACAGGCAGGGAGGGGAGGAGGAGATAACAGCGCAATGTTAAAAATATTAAACATTTAAGTCGCCATAAAGCCCCGTTTTGTTTTTAAAAGCCCCAGACGTTACTTAAAACAGATTTAAATACAGTTTTGGTTAAAATGTATATTTTTTTTTATATCAGATTGGGACACCAATTTAGTCCCTGGACAAGTAGTTTTTTCAAACATTTCCACACCTTTGTCCTGTGTGTTGTGTGATAATAAAAGTGAGGTTTTGACAGTGCAAGAACACTGCAGTTGGATTCTGTTATTTCTTGGGGTGCTGAGTGAATACTGCGTGATGTGCCAGGGCAGTTTTACACTTGGTAGTGTGTCCCTCACAAGCTTAGAAACTATGGTGTGAGTGCTGGTTTTGATTGTTCCTCTGCAGTGTGTGTGACTTGCTCTTGGTTTTTGTGTCCAGCCTTGCATTACACCAGCCAAGCAAGAACTTGTGTGTCCCGGTGGATCTCCAACACTCTTAACAGCAGAAAAAAAAAATCATTCCTTCCTTACAACTGGAAAATTCTTAAAACAGATGCAAGTCTGTCAGGCTGGGGACGAGTCTTCTAAACCTTGACAATTCAGAGAACGTGTTCGAGAGGAAGCTAAACTCCCCATAACGTCTTAACAAGCTCAAAGTTGTCAGGTTGACCCTCCAGCACTGGACCCCCTTCTAAGGCGACACCCAGTTCTGCTTCAGTCAGACAATGGCATATATCAACCATCAAGGAGTAACGAGGCTGCCTTCTAGGAGGTAAACCACCGATTTCTGTGGTCTATATTCCAGGAGTTGACAATTGGCAGGTGGGTTATCCCAGCTGTCAATACTTGGACCAAGAGGAATGTTCTTTTCATCCAGATGTGTTCAATCTGATATGGCAAAGATGGCTGTTGAAACCCAGTTCCTAGAAGATAGAGGGGTTCCAAAGTATGTGATTCCTACCTTCCAGGAGTATCTATTGCCATACCTGTAAATCTTATTGTACCTGGTGTGCCTCCCATACTGGCTTTTCTACAAATAGGCTGTGACCAGAATCTAGCTCTTGGAACCCTAAAAAGGCAGGTATCAACCTTTTATCCATCCTGTTTCAAAGCCCTCTGGCTTCGTACTCTGCAAATGTTTAAACATTGTGTTTTTCGTTCCTACCCCTTGCAACACCTGGTGTTTCCCTGGGATTAATTTGATTCTCCCTTCCCTGCAAGAACCACCCTTTGAACCCTTCAGGGATATTCCGTTGGAGATTCTTGCCTGCAAAGTAGCCTTTTTGGTAGCCATCACATCTCAGATGTGCATCTGAAATGCAAGCCTTTTTTCATACTTGACAAGGTAGTTTTACGCTTAAGACCATCCTTTATTACAAAGGTGTTTTTCGTTGTTCTTTCTCATTGAGGACACTGTGCCTTGCTCATAACCATTCAAAAGAATTCTCTCTACATTGCTTGGACATAGTCTGAGCAATCAGAGTGCCCCTAAAAGCTACTGCTTCCATTAAACATATTCCCTGTTTGTTTCTCTTCTTTGGAACCTCGCAAGGGGCACCCTGCTTCCATGTCCACCATTGCATGCGTAATCAGAGAATTTGTTTAAGAGCTTATGCTCCTTAAACAAAAACCTCACCGTGTACTGTTTTGTGCCCATTCCATCATATCTGTAGGAGTATCCTGGGCTTTGAGGGACCAGGCCTTTGTTTCCCAACTGTGTAAGGCCGCCACTTGTTCTTCTCTTCATACTTCATACATAATAAATTATAACCTCCTGCGCTTGTTTTCTGCGGGCACCTTTTGTCTCACAAGATTTCTGGTTGCATGAACAGCTATTTTTTTGCGCTTATAGCAAAGAATCAATGGTACATGTAACAGGCCGTAAGGGGAGCAAGTAAGAGAAAAATATTGTTAGAGTTTTAGATAGACTTTAAATTGATAACATGCGTGTTTTTTGGATCAGCCGGAGGAGTGCAAAACACTTGGTAGGCATGACACTTAAGACTGTTTCACAGATGGAGACAGAGATTTACTGCCTAATACATAAAGAATGCAGGCTGCAAGGTAATAAGCTAAGTCATTGATGAAGGGTAAGGTTGAAGAAGCACCTTGCCTTGACTTTTCTTTTAATTTCTTTCAAATGAACAGTTTTCTTTCAAATGAATCAGTCTTCTGGTTATAATATAAAGCTGCGATCATTTGAACTTGATGCTCTGTATTATGAGCAGTGTATTCACTATCTCCTTATAGTATTAGTAATTAAGCATTTTGATCTGTATACTTAATTAGCATAAGGAAAATGGCTACATATGTTGAATGTGCCTGCTCTGTATGGCACTAATGAGAGCCTTTGTGGTGGTTGACTAGTGATATCCTAACAGAAGAAAATGGACGCTTTGACATTTTCCTTTGACGTCTGTACTTTATAATAAATGTGCTGCTCTTTATCTGGGGGAGCAGGCATTGGTTGTTCTCGGCAATCAATCTGGCGTTATTTAACAATGTGCTTCTTCTCTAGAGCCTGCAGTCAATGTGTCAATCATGTCTGTGATGTCTAAAGGTTTAGTCACACTGAGTTGCTGATACTGAATGGTCCTTCTGCATTTTTACTTTGAGAAGACGCTGATTCTCCGCTTTGTATTGATGGCTGCCCCCCCCCCCCAAATAAAAGCCTTTTTATATATTTCATGTGAATGGACAGTGTTCTAAAAGGGGCCAAAAAGTTAGGAAATTCAGAGCTTCAAATGAGTTTCTCCTCCTTTTTTTTTTTTCTTTTTTTTACAATAAGGGCTTCTTCACATAGCAGCACTGCAGTGTAACCGTTACTACATGCGGTTTATTTCCTGCTGTACCCTTATACCCAATAGTTCAGTTCAGATATTTGACATTATGAGCAGCAGTTTAGGTTCTGCTTTCCTAGGATATGACATCACAACATTGAAGCTGCACTGTAAAAACCACTGGTCGTCCTTTTTTTTTTTTTTTTTTTTTTTTACATGCAGTTATATGTAAACAATGCGTAAACTGTATGTATACCTCAGGTTTTTTTCATTGTGGATGGGATTGGCCAAAGTGATGGGGAAAAGGAGATGAGTGGAAATTTCTCAGTACATTCAATTGGCAACTGTCTAAAAGCCCATTCTTACTTAGACGGTCATGTATGTTGCGTAGAGGCAGATCATTCATTATGAACAGGCTGCCAGTGCACCAAATTGGATGCAAAAAAATGTACATCTGCTCGCAGGTTTTGACTGACAGCAGCAGGAGCCAATGGCCAAAGTCTGTGAGGCGGTTGAGCGGAGAAGTTAAAGTCCAGCCCTTGTATAAAAGAGTGAGTTCCTGTCATAAGACCAGGATGTGTTTGGTTAGATAGAATTAGATATTGCCTACAAATGTATTTTTGGTGGTGGTCTCCTTTAGTAAGGAATAGGATTGAGGATTAACTTTAAATAAAACTGATGTGTTAAATTGAATAAAAATATCTTTCCCCATCCGGTCTGAAAGTTTTGAGAAGAACTGAATTAGCGAAATTAGATATCTATATAGGATTAAAGTTATCAGATGTCCTTGGTTGCATGTATAATAATGTGCAAGATTTTAGTTGGCTTTGTAATTTGTTCACGTACGGCGCTTTTCAAAAAAGAGTCTGCCAACAGGTGGATTCTAGGCACAAGCTGTGTTATATCTGAGGAACAGAAGGTGAATTGAGGAATTTGGAGTTAGTAGCCTTTTCAGAAAGCTGGCGCTGAAGACATTTCTATTAAAACTGGAACCAAAAATGGGCTGTAAAAGCTATCCAGTCTTAGTTTACAAGCTTTTAAGAAGCTTTCGGGAAATGAAAACTGACATCTGATTGCTGTCTATAGGCCGTAGCCCCACCTTTCTTTGCCCAATTTTAAATTATCCAGATACTTACTTTTTTTTTTTTAAAAATAGGAAAGCAGAGATTTTTAAGCGAATCTGTGTTTTACCCATGAAGAGCAAAGCAACAGGTTCGCTTTAAAATGGTTGTAAGCCTCTGACATGAAATATGAACAAAGCATATCCCTCTATAGTGGTGTACTTGCCTCAATCCAGAGCGTTGTCATTTCTATTTGCTGCCTCAGGCTCCATGCGCACTGGGCATCTTAATAACACTGGTAACATTAGCTGTGTAAAGTCACGTTAAAAACGTGAGTTTTTTTTTTTTTTAACGTTTTTGTATTCACGTTTAGCCACGTTTAGCCACGTTCGTGTTTTTTTTGGTCAAACACACGTGATTTACAGCGTTTTTCAGCGTTAGAGCATTTTTACGTCTAAAAAAACTCCTTTAGGAACCCAATAGTTCTGGGGTTTTTTTCCAGCCAAAAAAACCCTCCTGCCAAAAATGTTTATTACAGTCTAGAAGGATTTGTTTCATCTCTGTGTTTCATCTGAGGTCCGTCACTTTACTGGGTAAATATAAGGGTTTATAACCACTTTTGAGTGTCTAACAGACCAACAGGAAGCAAGTAAGAAAAATCTGTTTTTGGGGATTATAAAGTTTTTCTCAACCTTTTTTCCAGTCCCGGCTCCATTGAAAAGTATGTTCAGTCTTGAGACACCAGTCTAATGTCGGCCATACATGGGTCGAATTATGAACAAATTTTCTTTAGAAAATCCGAGATTTCATGCGTTTTGTAATTCGATGGTACCATCGTTGATTTTGAAGTTCAACTAACCAAGCCTTCAATTTCACCTCAACCCCCGCAACCTAGTATCTGTCCCCCTGCTCCCTAAAATCTCCCCCCCTGTTTTCATGTGCACTCCTGAACGCCCGATCGGTGTGCAACAAGCTTACCGCCATCCACGACCTCTTTGTTTCCCGCTCCCTCAACCTCCTAGCGATCACGGAAACCTGGATCCAGCCCACTGACTCTACCTCCCCTGCTGCACTCTCCTATAGAGGTCTCACCTGGACCCACTCACCCAGACCTAATGGTCGTAAAGGTGGTGGGGTTGGTCTGCTCCTGTCACTGCAGAGCACCTTCCGAGTCCTCCCAAACCCCCCCTCCCTATCCTTCTCCTCCTTCGAGGCCCACTGCATCAGACTATTCTCCCCAACCCCCCTGAAGATTGCTGTGATATACCGGCCTCCTGGATCCATACCCCGCTTCCTGGATGACTTTTCCTCCTGGCTAGCCTTCTTCCTCTCTTCTGAGCTACCCACCATCATTCTTGGGGATTTCAACATCCCTGTCAACCTCGACAACCCAGACACAGCCCGTCTCCTCCACTTAACCTCCTCCTTTGCACTTGCACAGTGCATACAATCCACCACCCACTCCGACGGTAATATTCTTGATCTTGTCTTCTCCAACCACTGCGCTCCCCACAACCTCACTAACACCCCCTTTCCTCTCTCTGACCACAACCTGATTACCTTCTCTATCTCCTCGTCCTCCAACTCCTACCCCTCCAAATGTCACACTACTACCAGCTGTAACCTCCGCAACCTTAACCCTGCCCCCCTCCACTCTGCAGCTGATCAACTCCATGACAGCATCCTCCCCCTGTCCTGCCCCGACTTGGCTATGGCTGCCTACAACAACGCGCTGTCAACAGCCCTTGACTCACTAGCGCCTTTTAACCACACGCAACATCAGACCCCGACCGCTCCAGCCCTGGCAGACTGATCACACCAAAACCCTCAAACGACACAGTTGTGCCCTGGAGTGACTATGACGCAAAACACAATCCCAACAAGCCTTCACCCGCTACAAATCTGCCTTCCGCACCTACACCCCCTCCCTCCACGCAGCCAAACAAGCCTACTTCCTGACCCTCATCAAGACCCTCTCCTCCAACCCTCGCCGACTCTTCTCCACCTTCAACTCTCTACTCTCTCCACCCCCACCTCCACCCAGCACCTCACTCACCGCCCTTGAGATTGCCAATCACTTCAAAAACAAGATTGACACAATTCGCAAGGACATTGCCACAACTCACACGCCCTCTCAACCCTTCCCCTCTCACACAGCTACCCCCTCATCCCCCCTCCCCCTCGACATTACCTGCAGGGACTTCGTCACTGCTCAAACTCCCTCCAACCCCGTTCCCCCTCACTCAGCTACCCCCTCATCACCCCTCTCCCACGGCCCCACCACTGCTCTGACCTCCTCTTCCACCCCACCCTACATTCCTCATACTGAAGCTCCCCCAACACTCCACACCTTTGACCTTACTACCATTGAGGAAGTCTCCAAGATCCTCTCTGATGCCCGCCTCACCACCTGCCCCCTCGACCCTATTCCCTCACAATTCCTACGACCTCCCTCCCCCTCCATCCTACGCTCCCTCACCTACATCTTTAATCTCTCCCTCTCCTCCGGCACTTTCCCCTCCCCACTGAAGCATGCACACATCACCCCCATATTTAAAAAGCCCTCCCTGGACCCCAATGACCCGAACAACCTCAGACCCATCTCCCTGGTCCCACTTACATCTAAACTCCTCGAGCGCCTCGTCTACACCCGCCTATGCTCTCACCTCAACGACAACAACCTCCTCGATCCCCTACAGTCTGGCTTCCGTCCCCTACACTCCACCGAAACCGCCTTACTCAAACTCTCCAACGACCTTCTAACCGCCAAAGCTAATGGCCACTATTCAGTGCTCCTACTCCTTGACCTCTCTGCGGCCTTCGACACAGTCGACCACCCCCTCCTCCTCAAAATACTACACTCCCTCGGCCTCAGAGATTCTGCTCTCTCCTGGCTCTCATCCTACCTGTCACAACGCTCTTTCAGAGTTACCTATAATGCTACCACCTCCCCCTCACTCCCCCTCTCTGTTGGGGTCCCTCAAGGCTCTGTCCTTGGGCCCCTTCTCTTCTCCATCTACACCTCCTCCCTTGACCAACTCATACACTCTCACGGCTTCAACTACCACCTCTATGCCGACGACACACAAATCTATCTCTCAACCCCCCACCTCACCCCCTCGGTCTCTGCCCGAATCACACACCTACTGAGCGACATATCAGATTGGATGTCGCTCCACTTCCTTAAACTGAATCTCTCCAAAACCGAGTTTCTTGTCTTCCCCCCAGCCCGAACCCCACCCCCCATTGACTTCTCCATCACATCCAACAACGCCAATATCAAACCCGCCCTGCAGGCCAGAGTACTTGGTGTCATTTTGGACTCCAACCTATCCTTCCAGCCCCAAGTCCAATCTTTAACAAACTCGTGCAGACTCCACCTCCACAACATCGCCAAAATACGCACGTTCCTTACCCCAGAAACCACTAAACCGCTAATCCACTCCCTCATCATATCACGACTCGACTACTGCAACTCCCTCCTCACTGGCCTGCCTCGCCGCTGGCTATCCCCGCTTCAGTCGATCCTGAATACGGCTGCCAGACTCATTCACCTTTCCAACCGCTCCGTTTCCGCCACCCCCCTCTGCCAATCCCTCCACTGGCTTCCGATTGCGCAACGGATCAAATTTAAAATCCTAACACTGACGTACAAAGCCGTCCACCATACTGCCCCGAACTACATCACCGACCTAATATCCAAGTACCGCCCCGCACGCACACTCCGCTCCTCACAAGACCTCCTTCTCTCTAGTTCCCTGGTCTCATCCTCCCATGCCCGCCTCCAGGACTTCTCCAGGGTGTCACCCATCCTCTGGAACTCCCTGCCCCAACCCATCAGATTATCACCTACTCTCCTCTCCTTTAGGCGCACCCTGAAAACCCATCTCTTCAGGGAAGCCTACCCCACCCCCTGCTAACTTGCCAACCTCCTCCACTCTTCCTACCACCCCATCCCCCACAGCTATCTCCTCCTGTACCACTATCCCGTCCCTTCTAGATTGTAAGCTCGAAAGAGCAGGGCCCTCAATCCCCTCATGTTTTGCATTGTATTGGTATTGTTCTGTCACATGTTCTGTCCCCCTTTGTAATGTACAGCGCTGAGTGAACTATCGGCGCTTTATAAATACTGTATAATAATAATAATAATAATAATAATGTTGCTACAGAAAAGAATTTGCGTAGCCAAGAATTTTCTTTTCTTTCCAGGTCACAGCTCACGCTCATTTATTTTTAATTTATATTTCCCGCATGATTCTCCTATCATTGATACGAAATTCGAACGAAAATTCTTAGAAAAGATTTTCAAAATTTAACCCGTGTATGGCCGGCTTAAGACCTTGGTACTGCTCTTTAGCAGATGTGCAGGGGGGTGCCATTAATTCTTAATGGTACCCCCACACAGAGGCGTCCTTAGGGTTGGTGTCACCCGGTGCGGTAACACTTGGTGACACTCCCTCCAACGATCCCCGCAGAATGGATCGGATCTGCGAATTGAGCATAATGGAGCCGATCCATTATGCTCAATCCGCAGATCCAATCCATCCTGCGGGGATCGTCGGCTTTCTTTACAACTTACCTTTTCTTGGAGTAGGTCCGAGTGTAGCGGCAAGATGTGTCCCATGTATTTATGTTCCCCCTGAAGCAACTGCGCATGTCCCGGTTTCAGGCACGATCAATTGATGATAGCAGTAGTTCTATCATTGATTGATCGTGCCTGAAACAGGGACATGCACAGTTGCTTCAGGGGGACATCTACATGGGAGACACATCTTGCCGCTACACCGGTGTCACCCCGTATAGGTTGCAGGATTGTCAGCATGCAACCTATACGGGGTGACACCGGACCCACTCCAAGAAAAGGTAAGTTGTAAAGAAAGCCGATGATCCATCCTGCGGGGATCGTCGGCTTGCTTTACAACTTACCTTATTGTGGAGCGGGTCCGGTGTCACCCGGTGTGGACTGCACCCCCCGCACCTGCCTTGGGACGCCACTGCCCCCACACATTGAGTGTTTTCGGTGTAGCATGATTTTTTTGTTAATTTACTGGACTTTTTTCCCTGTGTTGAAATGAAGGGGTTGCCCTATATGCAGCACACAATCACGCAGATGTGAACCAAGGGCTTGCTAACGTGAGGTTGGGGGACTGTAAAACCATGCACTACCTCCATATGCAGAGGCAGCAGCCAGGGTCATTTACATGCTGTGTAAGCAGCAGGCAGTATATCCCCAGTTGAATGGGACCGCGCTGCAACCATGTGCATTGTATGTGGTTTTGGCACAGTGACTGCTGCATTTAGGGGGTTAAAACGGGTGCTGAGGAGTCGACCTATTGCCTCTTCACCGCCAGTCAAATGCCTTTGAAAAGTGATCTGAGCATGGATTGCTTTTCAGGGGAGTTTCAGTCCTTGCTGCTATTATGAACAAGCCCTTAAAAGCAGTTCTTATCGTACATGATTAGGGTTCAAGATTAAAAGTAGCATCCATACACACACATATAAACACACACGTACAGTATGCTGCTGATCGAGCATTAGAAGAGTGACACAAGACAGTTGTCTTGGGAAGTGAGGGAAAGTATACATCTGGCATTGTCAGTAGGCAAACACAGCTTCTCTGCAACTTTCACTGCAAACTTGGGAACTACTCTGCCATCAGCCACACCTTGGGCATTGCCATGCCGCCAGCCAGCCACACTTTGGGCACCAGTACCTCTCTTGTCACACCTGGAAACACCTACTTCATTTTCAGATCAATGGCATCCTGCATGTGCCATATATACAATATACAAAGCAGGCTTCCTGGACAGTGTCCCTGCCTGTCACCTCTAGACTTTGCAGTCTTGTCAGCCTTAGGTGGTGCAGAGCACTGATGCCATTTGTGTTGGTGCTGCCAGTAGTCTTATGCATCATCTGTTTGCCTTTAACAATCTTGTTCTTGCCTCACTCGGTAGCTAGGGAATGCTCTGTATAGTTAGTCCCACCCTTTATGCTGTAGCCTGAATTCACCACATGTACTGTATTCTGCTAAGGCTAGACACACTATATATTTTTTTACCTATCTGATGTTCATCTGCTATGATCTGCCCAAGTTCTGAATTAAAATTTTCTGTAATCTGCAAGATGTCATCATTTGGCCCGAGTGACTGTCGAGAGACTAAGTTGAAGCTATCTTACCACAACTGGAACAGTTATAGAGATCACACATTCAGTGCTTAGATTGCGGAAGCAGAACATATCTCCTTTCCAACCTCTCCTCTTAGCACTTCCTCTACCTCCAACAGATCTTCCCCCACACAAGCAGCCGCTTGCTCAGTTCATAGAGCACGTCAAGCAACCTCATGTACCTGGCATCCCTATTCATCCAGTCGCCTCCCCTGCCAGCGGGGCTCATTGGCCTCCTGGTTGGTGCAGGACCCAGCCCACTGGCAGAGCTGAGCCTTCTCCTGCCTTGATCAAGTTCCCACTGTGCTGATGTGCAGTTCGGCAGAACAGTGGGAGTTTGCTCTGATCTGAGTGCCTTTCTCAACCAGGATGTCGTGTCACCCTTGAAGACCTCAGATGGCACCTTTGTTGAGAAAAGCTAATAAAACTTTCAATTGTTTGTCTAAGTACTAAAAATACCCTTTGATCTAATCAGAAATCCATGGATCTTGCAAGTTACTATGTCTACTCTGCAGTGTCATCTCATGCAGTTTTATCGACACAGTTTACCTAGAAGACTACAGATCACCTTTCCTTATGTTAAGGAGATGAGGAGAAGGTGTTCTCTAGTCCTAACGCACTTAGGGTGACAACGCTGCTCCTACACAGTACAGTGACGTTCCCCTAGGTTAGGATATGTGTTGGTGACAGAATCCTCAGATTAGAAAAAGCCAGAGAAAAGAAAACTAGTGCAGCCACAACATTCTAAGGACTGGTACGTTGCAATATAATACATTTTGTTTTTGTGTTTATATATGCTTTAGCGTCCCCTTCCCCAGCAGCAGATTTGCACCTTCCTTTCACTACCCTACTGCTCATTTAAGCTACCATGATCAAATAATGGAAGTCTTGTGTATGGAATTGGAGTTGGGAATTTCAGAGATCTGATCTCTCCCCACCCCCATGGGCCAGCACAGCAAATCATCAGGAACCAGCACGGTCGTGTGCGAGAATAGGTAATGAGTCAAACGCCACCCTATACCTGACAGAGACTAACTCTAGGCCAGTGTGTATTTTTGCTTTGTTTTGCATAGAATTTGAAAGAGTTAATATTTCTGTTGAGTTTGTGTGTGGATGGTTTTCCCTCTCTTCCTAAACCTGTGACACCCTTACAAGAAATTGAGCAGTTGTCACAGGAAGGTATGGACACCAATGAAAACAATCAGATGTGATAACCTTTCCTCCCTTTAACTAATCGTGTTTTCTCTGAGTTCATTGATGGACACAGCAACAATCTTCTTTATTCATAACCAAACAGGGTTTTATAGCCCTACCTACAGGAGTAGGAAAAGTAGGAGTGTCTTACTCCTGTAGGTGTGGCTACAAAACCCTGTTTGGTTTTGGATAAAGAAGAAGATGCTGTGTCCATCAATGAACTCAGAGAAAGGGATTTTATGGTGAGTAACACAAAATTCAGTTGTGTCCTCATTGTAGAGCATTTCTATCCCAATAGGGATGAAAACAGCAATAAAATACTAACCGAAGCATTCCAAAGCTGGCCATAGATGGATAGAGTCTTCAAACAAAATTTCTTAGGAAAGTCTTTGAAAATTCATACGAAAATTCTCAGAATATTTGTATGTTTGAAAGATTTCATTTTGCTGTTTAACATTTGATTTTAGAACATATGGACCTTACCAAACAAAAACCACATACACTGTTAGAAATTTGTTAGTTCGAGAAAAAATGTATATCCTTATCGTTTGAAATTCCCCTTTGCTATGGAAACTAATCTTATGTGTACTCCCCTCCCTAAGGACTGCCACTCCTTTAAAAAGTGATCCAAGTGCAGATCACTTTTCAGAGGCATTTAACAAGTGATGAGGAAGTGATATTTTGCTTCCTCACAACCTGTTTTAACCCCCTGAATGCCGCACTACCACATCTCAACCACTCAAATTATTTGCGCTCATTGGGCTGTGGTCCGTGGACAGTCCATCCATGGCATGTGTACATCCCCAGCTGCTGTCTTTGCAGCTTAAAGAAGAGTGCCTTTGTGTAATAACAGGGCTCAGCTTCAGCTGCATGTTAATGTGTTAATGACACCCTGTTGATTGAACAGTTACACATCTGGTGCATGTGTTCAACTCATACCACATGTCACTCTTATTGAGCCTAACTAGAAGGTTCTAACGCAGTGGTATCTAGTTCCCTCCTGTCTGACAATATATCTGGGCTAGTCACCATCATGTTATAGGTTATAACCATCAGGATGTGATGCTTCATACATTGGTCCAATTGATGCCTCTTAATGCATGTATCTGTACTTTTTTTTTCTCCTCTTCTTAATTTTGCCAAAAATATTGACTGTAATATCTCATGTTCAACTTGGTGGTTAGTTAAAGGGGTTGGGCTATTTATTTCTTGAACAGCAACTGCTCAGAGAGAGAAAATAAGAAAACATCTGCCTTACCTGTTGCTTGCCTTGGTCCTGAACTCTATGTTGTGCTAAAGATAAGCAAATTAAAAGTTAATTGGAGACATATGGTCACATCATACCACCTGAACAGTTGCGCTTCTAATTATGATGACTCTTGATGCCTCTGTGGCAGGTTTTTTTTGATCATATAAATTTTAAATAGGGTGCAGTGTACACTTCACAGATTTTTTTCTGTAATTTTTGCAGACACATTATTTCTAAAGTGACCGCCTCAATGCATTTTCTGCTATTTTACTTAGAAGTCCCCACCACTACTGGATATCTAAATCCTAGGACACCCTAATGTATAAAACTTGAATTTCACTGCGATGTAAAGCACTGAGCAAACTGTTGGCACTATATAAATCCTGTATAATAATTATGGAACACAATTCTATCCTCTCCTGCCTCCCGCTAATCCCTTTTGGTTCTTAAAGCGATGGATAACCTCATTCTTTAATAAGGGTTTGTGTACACTTGGAGGGTATGGGCCAAACATAAACGTTCCCTAAAGAAGTGAAGATTTTCATATTAGAATTCTGGGTTTCAAGGGTCCTTGGACGCTTGTGAAGGTAATAAAATGTACTTGCAGGCACATACTTGTCCCTTTATTGCATTCAGGTTGTCACCTTAGAGTAGTAGAGCAAGAAATGTTTGTTCTAGATTTTTCTTTTCTGCAGAGATTATTCTGAATTCTGTTCACTGGGAAAAACAAAACCTTTAATAAGACTGGGGGTGCCCTAACTTTTGCATAAGACTGTAATTATTGTTATTGAAGCTCAGACCATTTCATTGATATGTATAGCTGGCCTCGCTTCTTGCTGTGATAGTGACAGAATGAACAGGTTTTAATTATTCAGAGCATGGTTTATCGGAATGGGTCATCATGACAAAAAGAATAAATTGTTTTGTCGGCAACCACTAAATGGTGATCAAAGCAAATGGTTGTTTGCTTGAGTGTGCCCTGTTATATGCGTGTGATATTTCTTAATGTCTCTATTCATTACAAGTCATTTTGCGGTGTCGAGTCTGGGAAGGGGTCTTGTGTTGATGCAACATTCGTCCTTTCTTCTCGTCTCTAGCATTAATTCTGCACGTTCTTCCGTAAATTAAATCTGTCCCTGCCATTAATTCTCTGGACTTCAGACGGATAGAATGCCCTTCAGCTAAATAGCTCCATAGAATGTTGTAGTGCGTTGCTGGGCAGACACGTCCAGGATTTAAAAACCAAGAGACACCTAAACTGTTATTGATTTTGCAATGATTCTTGCCTTTCAGATCAACGGAACTTGGGGATGTCCATGAGAGTAGAGCGTTCTACACTTGATCAAGTTAAAAAACGATTTGAAGTAAACAAGAAAAAAATGGAGGAAAAACAAAAAGACTATGACTTTGAGGAGCGAATGAAGGAACTACGGGAAGAGGTGAACACATTTTACAGGGTCCATCAAGCTTTATGGCTGCACTTTAATAGCACTTATTGCCTATACACAGTGAAGCAGATATTTATTGAGCCACAACAATATTCATAAGTCTCTGTGTATGTCTTGAAATGGGTCATATTGTTGAGATGCTTCATTACCATTACTTCTAAATCTGATTATTTTTGATGTGTTATCAATATCTTCAGGATACAAATGGCTGCCCATCTTTTGTGCTACGACTAACAATCCTTAAAGGAAAATGCCATTGGTTCATTTTTTCAACCAGTATGTGCAGGGGTGTAAGTAATTATTTATTTGGTTTCCAGTGTTCATAGGTAAAAGTCATGATATCTTTTTCTGGTCTGCTTGTTTGTGTGCCGGGGATGCCTCAATTTTTGTGACATAAAACAGTTATACGGAATTAAAGGAGGACTGTACAAAAAAAAAAAAAATAAAAATGAAAAAAAAAAAAACTGGTTCAGTTGTACCTTAAAGGATAAGTCCATTTTTGGGAACATGATAATATATTCCACCTGTTTGTAAGATGGAACATGTACAATGTTCCCAATGCTGCAGCCCACACCCTATACCCTCCCCCATGACAGCAGAACGGGGAGAAGTTCCCCATGCTAGCTGTCACTTTTTGAATAGAGCTTGGCCGTGCAGGGCTCTGCCCACACGGCCATGTCATTTATTCTTAGAGTTCTTTGCGGCTGTCGGCTTATAGTTCTCAATGAACTACCTCGGTGCCCCACAGCGCTGTGGTAGTTCATTGATTCCACCTGTCAGTATATCTGCTTGCCTGTACATCCCATACGGGCAAGCAGATATACTAACAGGTCTGCATGAGACCTGCATGGCAGCTTTTCAAACTCCTGCAACCAAAAATAATAAATGCACATTTTTTTAACCTGCAAAAAAAGTTGCATTTATTATTTTTGGTCAAAAGGTGAGTGTATCCTTTAACTGCTTCCCAACTGCCCTATAGCAGAAGTACTGCTACAGGGTGACAGGGCTGCAGAAAATCGTGTGTGTGTGTGTGTGTGTATATATATATATATATATATATATATATATATATATTTATATATACATACATACAGGTGAAACTCGAAAAATTTGAATATCATGCAAAAGTTCATTTATTTCAGTAATACAACTTAAAAGGTGAAACTAATATATGAGATAGGCTCATTACATGCAAAGCAAGATAGTTCAAACCGTGATTTGTCATAATTGTGATGATTATGGCTTACAGCTCATGAAAACCCCAAATCCACAATCTCAGAAAATTAGAATATTACATGCAATCAATAAAACAAGGATTGTACATAGAACAATATCGGACCTCTGAAAAGTAGAAGCATGCATATGTACTCAGTACTTGGTTTGGGCCCCTTTTGCAGCAATTACTGCCTCAATATGGCGTGGCATGGAAGCTATCAGCTTGTGGCACTGGTGAGGTGTTATGGAAGACCAGGATGCTTTAATAGCGGCCTTCAACTCTTCTGCATTGTTCAGTCTCATGTCTCTCATCTTTCTCTTGGCAATGTCCCATAGATTCTCTATGGGGTTCACGTCAGGCGAGTTTGCTGGCCAATCGAGCACAGTAATCCCACGGTCATTGAACCAAGTTTTGGTGCTTTTGGCAGTGTGGGCAGGTGCCAAGTCCTGCTGGAAAATGAAGTCCGCATCCCCATAAAGCTCATCTGCGGAAGGAAGCATGAAGTGCTCCAAAATCTCCTGGTAGACGGCTGCATTGACCCTGGACTTAATGAAGCACATTGGACCAACACCAGCAGATAACATGGCTCCCCAAATCAACACAGACTGTGGAAACTTCACACTGGACTTCAAGCATCTTGCAGTGTGTGCCTCTCCATTCTTCCTCCATACTCTGGGTCTTTGGTTTCCAAATGAGATGCAAAAGTTGCTCTCATCAGAAAAGAGGACTTTGGACCAGTGAGCAACAGACCAGGTCTGTTTTTCTTTAGCCCGGGTAAGGAGCTTCTGATGTTTGTTTGTTGTTCAGGAGCGGCTTGACAAGAGGACTACGGCATTTGAAGCCCATGCCCAGGATCCATCTGTGTGTGGTGGCTCTTGATGCACTGACTCCAGCCTCAGTCCACTCCTTGTGAAAGTCCCCAACACTTTTGAATGGCCTTTTCCTGACAATCCTCTCCAGGCTGCGGTCATCCCTGCTGCGTGTGCACCTTTTTCTTCCACACTTTTCCCTTCCACATAACGTTTTATTAATGTGCTTTGATACAGCACTTTGGGAACATCCAACTTCTTTTGCAATTACCTTTTGAGGCTTTCCCTCCTTATGGAGGGTGTCAATGATGGTTTTCTGCACAACTGTCAGGTCAGCAGTCTTTCTCATGATTGTGATCCTACTGAACCAGACTGAGAGACCATTTAAAGGCTGAGGAGCCCTTTGCAGGTGTTGTGGCTTAATTAGCTGATTAGAGTGGGAAACTTTGAGCCTAGAATATTGCACCTTTTCACAATATTCTAATTTTCTGAGATTGTGGATTTGGGGTTTTCATGAGCTGTAAGCCATAATCATCACAATTATGACAAATCACGGCTTGAACTATCTTGCTTTGCATGTAATGAGTCTATCTCATATATTAGTTTCACCTTTTAAGTTACATTACTGAAATAAATGAACTTTTGAACGATATTCTAATTTTTCGAGTTTCACCTGTACATGATTTTGTATTTCCGGCTGAGCCTGAGCGCCATTGGCAGCTACAGCTGTCAATCACTGGGTCGTGGCTGGAGATTCCCCGCCGCCACCCGGTGATCGCCAAGGAACACTGATAGAGGAAAGGTCTGTATGTAAACCATACAGATCTTTCCCCTGTCAATACCAACTTGCTGCTTTGTATTGCTCTGCATAGCACCACCTATAGAAAATAGTGTCACCTATAGAAAATATAGTCCCCTGTGTGATGAAGAAAAAAAATTGTGAAAAATGAAAGTTACACCCAAGCACATAACATTCCCCCCCCCCCTCAAATAAAATTGAGCCCCTCCCTCCCACATATACGTACGTACAAACGTAAAAGCACACACTGGAGCGCCTATGCATGTAAACGTCGATTGTGATATACGTTACATATTGCCACTCATGCCAAAATGAGAGCAATAATTCTAGCACCAGACCTCCTCCGTAACACTATACTGATGACCTAGAAGGGGCTTTAAAAGCGTCACCTATAGAAAATATAGAATACTAAAGTTTGTTGTTATTTCACGAGTGCAAGCACATTTATGGTTTGACATATTGGATATCTATTTACTCGCTGCAACCTCATCTTTTATATTTTACAAAAAAATAGGGTAGTTTATTACTTTTTTTTTTGTGCCCTAGAATGAACTAGCGTGTATTTTTTACTGAAACTTTGCAGTAATATCACGTGACATATAAAATTGGAACTACCATTATTTTATTCTCTAGGGTCTCTGATTTTAGAAAATATATCATGTTTGGGAGTTTTGTGTAATGTTCAGGCCTAAAATGATTTTTTTAATCTTGTGCAAAAAACAACAGCTTTGGCAGCGAAAGGGATCAAGGATAAGACCGACACTCCACTTTCCTGACAAGCACCCAATCAGTGCTCATTACACTGCATGGTGTCTCTCTCCTCCCTGCTAGTCCCTGAGTGTGGTGCTGGAGACAGGCAGGGTGGGGAGGAGGAGATGAACAGTGCAATGTTAAAATTATTAAACGTTTAAGTCACCATAAAACCCCTTTTGTTTTTAAAACTTTCCTAATATAACCTCCGATTTAAATACGGTTTTACTTAAATTTTATTTATTTATTTATTTATTTTTATTGGGAAACAGATTTAGTCCCTTAGATAAGTAGTTTTTTTCAAAAATGTCCACACCCCTGAACGGCTATAGTGGATAAAATAAGTATTGAACCATTTGTCTAGGTTCTTTTGGCAAGATTTCTAACAGAGGAGTGTAAAGAATTATCAGAAGAGTTGTCCAAGAGCCAAGGACCACTTGTGGAGAGCTTCAGAAAGACCTGGAATTAGCAGGTACAATTGTTTCAAAGAAAACAATAAGTGATGCACTCAACTTCCATGGCCTTTATGCACACTCACCACGCAACACTCCATTGCTGAAAAAAAAGCATGTTGAAGCTCATTTAAAGTTTGCTGCAAAACATTTAGACAAGCCTGTGAAATACTGGGAGAATATAGTGTGGTCAGATGAGACCAAAATTTAACTATTTGGATCCATGTTTGGAGGTCAAATGGCACCGCACCCCAAAAACACCATATCAACAGTGAAGTTTGGAGGTGGGAACATCATGGGGTGGGTCTGCTTTTCAGCATACAGTACTGGCAAACTTCATATCATTGAAGGAAGGATGAATGGACAAATGTACCAAGGCATATTTGATACAAATCTCATGCCTTCTACCAGGATGATGAAGATGAAACGAGGGTGGACATTTCAGCAAGACAATAATTCCAAACACCAAGCCAAGGAAACTCTAAACTGGTTTCAAACAAAGAAAATAAAGCTGCTAGAATGGCCCAGCCAATCACCTGACTTGAATCCATTAGAAAGTCTATGGAAACCAAAGATCAGAGTTCATAGAAGAGGCCCAGAGAATCTTTAAGATTTGAAGACTGTGTGGAAGAAAGGGCCAAAATCACACCTGATTCACTAGTTTCTCAATACAGGAGGCGTCTTGAAGTTGTCATTACCAACAAAGGATTGTGTTCGAAGTATTAAATGCATTTCAGTTAGTGTTCAATACTTTTTCCCTGTGTCATTCCATTTTATTACACATAACTTAGTTTCTGAACTTATTTGTTTTGGTTTCTTTGTATGTACGGATTGCATGGGTTGTTACCAACGTGGTGAAAATTTAATCTCAATAGCACCTTTAGAAATATATTTACTGAGAAAAATGTTAACGTGTTCAATACTTATTTTACCCTCTGTACATAAAAACACTTGTTGAAGGCTTCAGACCCTGTCATCTGTGTGGGAGCAGCAGCCTCTCTGCAGCAGTCTTTTACATCCCCTACTGAGTAACAGCAAGAGCTGTGCAATCAACAGGGAGTGAAGGCTTTACTCATCCAAGTCTAGGATTGGTTAGCTACTCCTATATGGGCATATATTGAATCTTTATGATTGTTTTGTTCATTATGTCACGGCTGCTTGGTATTTAAGCAAATGTTTGTCATATTCAATGGTCACCTGCTCTTGACATGTGGCCAGCTTATCCACAAATTAAACTTAACATACTTATCTACCCTTATAATAAGGATATTTACATTTAAACTGACTTGTAGAATACTACACATTTTATAATTGTGGTCATGAGCATTGTTGATATTGTCAGGCTTAAGCAAGAGCTGGATATGAAAACGCTGCATTTAGAAATAAACCTGCGTATAAGTACATAATGTTTCTTTTCAATAAAAAGCACAAGGCCATTGGCCAAGTGCTTTCACCGAGGTCACAGAATGTGAAAATAGATTTACGTGACAAGCCTTCAAATTGATTGTTATAAGTTTAATGGTTATTAATGCAAGTGTGTTTCCTTGTACATAGGTGTAGGCCCTTGGTAATACTTATTTTAACTGTTATGACATCAGTGGTAGATTTATTGTTGCATTTTATTTTAAAGTGAACCTGTGAATAAATCATAAGTCACAAACTAACTTCCAACTCAAGACATACAAATAGAACTTCTAAAGTAGAACTATAGGCAAAACTTTTTTCCATTTTGGATAAAATGAGGGAGGGTTATAACTAGGGTGGTGCCGATACTAAGCATTTGCACGAGTAATAGTACTCGGGAAGTACTTGTGCAAATACTCCGATACCTGAAACTGATACCTTCAGGCTCTTTTCTTTGAGCTGTCGGCGGCATTCCCCCACTGACAGCTGAAATGTAAATTAAAAAAAAAATCCAACAATTATCAGTTAAGAAGCAGGGTCGCCATCCTTAACAACCAATGACTCATTCAGCTGTCAGCTGGATTCCCCTGTTGTTTATCAACAACATTGCCACTAAAACATAAAGATAAAAAGAAACATTATTTTCATTTTGTATCTTTCAAAGGTATGATCTGAAGATGAGGTCACTTAAAGTGGTTGTAAAGACTAAAGGTTTTCTACCTTCATGCATTCTATGCATAAAGGTAAAAAACCTTTTGGGTGCAGTGGCCTCACCAGCCCCCTCATCCTTACCTGAGCCCCCTCCAATCCAGCGATGTTCTTGATAACCTGTGTTGTCTGGGGATTCTTGCCCGTCCTCATTGGCTGAGACAGCAGTGGGAGCTCATTGGCTCCCTCTGCTGTCAATTACAGCCAGTGAGCCAATGAGGTGGGGGGCGGGGCCGAGCCGTGGCTCTGCATCTTATGGACGCATAGGGCATCAGCTCCGGGACAAGCATGCAGCGGTGCCCCCAGAGAAAGCGGCTTTCTCTGGGGGCACTGCTCGAGGGGGAGGAGCCAGGAGCACTGGCGGGGACCTGAAAAGAAGAGGATTGGGGCTTCTTCACGCAAAAGCACTGCGCAGATCAGGTATAGAAATGTTTGTTTAAAAAAAAAAATGAAGCTTTAGTGTCACTTTAAACGCAACCTGTCAAGTTAAAAAAAAATAATTGTGTTAACCCCTAATAACCCCTAATATAATCGGCCCTAATTAACTCCTTATTCTCCTTCTCCATTTTGATTATTTTCCTGCTGATTTTTTTTTATTTGCTTATTTGTATTTTATAAACTATTGATTACAAATTTTTTTTTTTTTTTGCCTTGTTCATTCATATTTTTACATCTTTAACATATATTTACGCGTTTCACATTGAAAGTGCAAAATTGAAAAAAAAAAATTAACTTTTCAATGCTTTGTATCAGAATCATAATTTTAAATGGGATAAATTATAGAATATAATGCCAACTTTTTATGTGTAGTAACACAATTTATTTTTAAACTAACACTGCTTAAAAAATATATATATTTTTTTTAGTTTTGTTACATTTAATTGTCTAAGGATTGTAAAAAAATAATCATTGTTGCAAGACAATATTCATGTTAGGAAAGCCTTGTTTGTCCTTAACAACGCAATACGTTTGTTTTTTTTATCTTAAGTAATGACAAATTTCTCTCTAAATAAATCGGTCCATAGCAGAACTTTAAAAATTGCTGTGGTCCATAAGGGGTGAACAGATGTGAGAGCAGAGTTGGTTAAGGAGCGGGGCTGCCACGTCCATAACAACCAGTCACTCATTCAGCTGTCAGCTGGGTTTCCCTGCTGTCAGCTAACGTGCAAACAAAACATTTGCCAACAGGTATCAGTAATTGGTATCGGTGAATACAAAAAGAATGTATTGGTACTCGTACTTGCTGTAGAAAAAAAAAAATTGTATCGGTACATCTATAGTTAGAACTCCTGTCTGTCTGTTTTTTTTTACATCTGTGTCAGATTGCGAAGATTTCCCTTCACTTTATGTCAAATTCTTGCAAATTAAGGTATTTCCTTGGGACCCCCAGGTCACCAGAACTAGAGTCTCCATTGGAAGATTTCCCCTTACTTTTCAGGGCTACAATCCAAATTTTTGGATTTTCTTTTAGTTTGTTTTAATGATAATGGTAAACAGAGCAAATCGAGAGGATGAATCTTCCTAATGGGGGCACAGACAGTGTTCTAATCCATCTCCGTGTTCCCCTGCCCCCCTCGTTACAATGTCCAGGCTGATGATTGGTTACTGTGGCATTCTGAGATGTTTGCTGAGGGGTGGCTAATCTTCACAAGCAGGAAGTGGACAAACAGTGGAGGCTTTGGGAGTCACTGGACTCTTCTAATCCCCCAACAAGTTGTATTCTCTAACTACTAATACTATTGTCCAAATTGGTTTGACTTTTCAATGATCTATGGGTTTGGTTTAAAGGGTTAATGTCTTAGCAACAACACAGATGAGATGCAATTTGTGGGAGTTTTTCAGCCAGGCTCTGGGAGGTACATAAATGGCCTACACCTCTAGAAGGGCATTATTCAACTTAATCAAAGCTGCACACTTTGTTGTTATCTACAGGCACCCCTTGCCTACATAGGCAGTTTTTGGTAAAAGTGAACTAACTCTTTAAGTATAACTAAATTGATCTGTGAAGCAGTGATAGTGAGCGCAGGTAAAAGATCCCATGGAAATACAAGCACTAGATTTACTGTTGCTCACTTGATTTTAACCCCGTTAGGTGGGCCTATACATCCGGGGAGTGGGACAGCCTTCATAATTATGTGAATACTGTGATTGGCTGTCATAGTGCTCACATGATCAGGAGCCCGTTCTACTGGGTGTACCAGTTGTATCTCAATAATGTCAGCTCAGAAACCTCAGCCATGTATAAACCTATATGTGTCCATGCATTTTTGTAGTGAACTCAAATTCTCCATTCTGATGTGAGAAACCTGCAGGAGGAACTATTCTCAGACACATTGCAGGCTTCTTGCTGTCTCACAGAAATCTTCATGTAAAAAAAGTCCTTCACTAATCATATTAGTCTAGTCGTTGATATCAAACCAAAATTTTAAGTTTAAAGTAGATTTGATTTGTTGATTCTGAAAGCAGAGAAATTTTAAGTTGCACAACACCAGATGTCTGGTAACACTCTCACTCATTTTTTAGGTGCATTAGGCAAGCTGCAGTAGTATACAGGCAAGGCAGACATGGGTAGAGGAACATTTTGATTGTACAGTATGTGTTCTTTTTAAACATGTCTTTAACACCAAGTTAACAACGCCACTATATGCAGTGTGTCTGTGTTTATATATATTATATACATACAGTATCTCCCAGAAGTGAGTACACTCCTCACATTTTTGTAAATATTTTATTATCTTTTCATGTGACAACACTGAAGAAATGACACTTTGCTACAATTTAAACTAGTGAGTGTACAGCTTTTATAACGGTGAAAATTTTCTACCCCCTCAAAATAACTCAACAGCCATTAATGTCTAAACCGCTGGCAACAAAAGTGAGTACACCCTAAGTGAAAATGTCTAAATTGGGCCCAATTAGCCATTTTCCTTCCCCGGTGGCATGTGACTCATTAGTGTTACAAGGTCTCAGGTGTGAATGGGGAGCAGGTGTGTTAAATATTGTATTATCGCTCTCACTCTCTCATACTGGTCACTGGAAGTTCACCATGGCACCTCATGGCAAAGAACTCTCTGAGGATCTGAAAAAGAATTGTTGTTCTACATAAAGATGGCCTATGCTTTAGGAAGATTGCCAAGACCCTGAAACTGAGCTGCAGCACGGTGGCCAAGATCATAAAGCGGTTTAACAGGAAAGTTTCCTTTCAGAACCGGCTCGCCATGGTCGACCAAAGAAGTTGAGTGCACGTGTTCAGCATCATATCCAGAGGTTGTCTTTGGGAAATAGATGCACGAGTGCTGCCAGCATTGCTACAGAGGTTGAAGGGGTGGGGGGTCAGCCTGTCAGTGCTTAGACCATACGCCGCACACTGCATCAAATTGGTCTGCATGGCTGTTGTCCCAGAAGGAAGCCACTTCTAAAGATGCACAAGAAAGCCTGCAAACAGTTTGCTGAAGACACGCAGACTAAGGACATGGATTACTGGAACCATGTCATGTGGTCTGATGAGACCAAGATAAACGTATTTGGTTCAGATGGTGTCAAGCGTGTGTGGCGGCAACCAGGTGAGGAGTACAAAGACAAGTGTGTCTTGCCTACAGTCAAACATGGTGGAGGGAGTGTCATGGTCTGGGGCTGCATGAGTGCTGCCGGCACTGGGGGAGCTACAGTTCATTGAGAGAACCATGAATGCCAACATGTACTGTGACATACTGAAGCAGAGCATGATCCCTTCCCTTTGGAGACTGGGCTACAGGGCAGCATTCCAACGTAATAACGACCCCAAACACACCTCCAAGATGACCACTGCCTTGCTAAAGAAGCTGAAGGTAATGGTGATGGACTGGCCAAGCATGTCTCCAGACCTAAACCCTATTGAGCATCCGTGGGGCATCCTCAAATGGAAGGTGGAGGACGCAAGGTCTCTAACATCCACCAGCTCCGTGATGTCATCATGGAGGAGTGGAAGAGGGCTCCAGTGGCAACCTGTGAAGCTCTGGTGAACTCCATGCCCAAGAGGTACTGCTGGGAAATAATGGTGGCCGCACAAAATATTGAGACTTTGGGCCCAATTTGCACATTTTCACTTAGGGGTGTACTCACTTTTGTTGTCAGCGGTTTAGTCATTAATGGCTGTGTGTTGCGTTAGTTTGAGGGGACAGCAAATTATACAAGCTGTACACTCTCTACTTTACTTTGTAGCAAAGTGTCATTTCTTCAGTGTTGTCACATGAAAAGATATAATAAAATATTTACAAAAATGTGAGGGGTGTACTCACTTCTGTGAGATACTGTATATATGTATGTGTATATATATATACATACACACACATACAGTGCCTAGAAAAAGTATTCATAACCCGTGAAATTTTCCACATTTTGTCATGTTACAAAGTGGCACATAGTTGTGAAGTGAAAGGAAAATGTTAAATGGTTTTCAAAATTTGTTTACAAATATCTGAAAAGTATGGTTTGCATTTGTATTCAGCCCCCGAGTCAATACTTTGTAGAACCACCTTTCACTACTATTACATTACA